>NC_056583.1:9660782-9987564 GCF_018340385.1 Cyprinus carpio
TATATAGTAATTAGTTTAGTTTTATAGTAAATATTATAATTAATATATATATATTAATATATATGATTTATAAATCAAAGTTCTGCTTTGTTGGCACAAAAACAATGAGGCGTTTTGAATGAATAAGCAATTAGGGTGACAGTATAAAACTTGAACAGGTAACTTTACAAGAAGTACAACAAAACACTCTAATTTACATACACGATTAGACCTAATCTATTCACTAGAATCAGTCAGACTTGTCACCACTAAAAATAAGAGACAGTTTAAGTGTGTTTATTTCAACCACATTAAAAACTGCTATATAGCATTTGGACACTCTACATTGCTTCTTGTAGGATAAAGTAGCTTGTTATAGAAAAGCTACATTAAGCAGCCAACTAAAAATGTGCAACTTTAGTTTGTTACTCTGCAAAAGTGAGTTTAATATTGCAAATTTTATGAGGTATCACATGAGGTAGAGTTGAGATATTCTACACAGTAGCTCCTGAACCCATAAACAGAGTTACTCAAGCTATTTCTTGCAAAACTGACTTTTTTTTCCCCAAATTACCTGCTAAACCTAAGTGCTCAGAGTCATTAAGATTTACTTTTGCATCAACCTTCAAAATCCTGTCTGATGTTTGTTTGTTTTTTTTTTTTTTTTTTTTTTTTTTTTTTTTTTTTTTTTTTTTTTTTTGTGGGGGGGGGGGGGGTGTTCTAGACTGAACTAAACTTTTGCTCATTTCTAACGAACTGGTTCCTCTGGTAACTGAGCAGTGATACCCACTTCTTAAACCACCAACAATATTCACACATAACTTATTTGTCATTTCAAATTGCAGCATGTGCTAATAGTGCAATTGATGTTGATTTATTATTTTGTCAATAATATTTTTAAGTATGTTTAATTATATCTTTATTTCATTTTGTATATAAGTCACATTCCTACTATTAAAACCTTAATTGAATAAAAATTAAAAAATCCATTACTGTTTCGTAAAAAAATTGTGTATGTGTCATGGAGTACACAGACCAGAGAGAGATGAGTAACATTCCAAACAGGATTTATTTAACACAACAGCATCAATTAGGCAATGGGTGATCAAAAAGGCATAGCAGATGGAGCAAGAGGGAGATTATAAAGGTGAGGAACCACACACACACACGTTTACAGGACTTGGGGAATAGGTAAACACTTTCCTTTTCTTTCTCGTAGGACAAGCGCCCGACACATGTAGATGGAAACATAGAGCTGATAACTGGAGACAAGAAACTGGACACTGGAGATTTGCAATCAAACAACAGGTAAGTAGACTTCAGGTGAGTAACAATCAAAGGCAAATATCTGGATTGTCTTAGACAAGACTAGACAAACTCTGTGTGTGTGTGTGTGTGTGTGTGTGTGTGTGTGTGTGTGTGTGTGTGTGTGTGTGTGTGTGTGTGTGTGTGTGGTGAGTCCTTTTAACCAGTGCAGGTGGAATGCTGGTGATCGTGATTAGATGATTGGTGACAATGTGCAGGTGAGCAACAGGATGGATGATGGGAAATTAAGTTCAGACTGGCTGACAGAACTGGTGACTGTGACAGTACTTCCCACTCCCAGGAACAGTTCCACCGGGGAGGAGACAAGAGCCCCTTTCACACTGCACATTGGTCGTGGAAAATTGATTGGTCCCGGGATTGATTCCAGGATCGATCCCGGGTTGGGGACCTAGTAACAGTCCCAGAACGAGCTCTGTGTAAACAAAAGCCAGAACCAATGCCGTATAAAGGGTTTGTCGTAGTGATGACGCATGTTATCGAGCGTCTATTTTACTGGGTGTTTTGAAGGCAGATCAACGTTCGCAACGAAAAATATGTGCAAACTGTAATGAAGCAGAGATCAGTTAGCTCCTCACTATCCGCGCTGAAGCAGAGATCATTCGCCAGCTTAAGCGAAAGTTAACATGCCTAGCGTTTTCGATTCGTGCATTACATGTCACATCCTGATGTCACGTGTCATTACAGGACCTTTATGGGTTGTGTGTGAACGCACGCACAGATTCCGGGAAATCACTGGCAGTGTTGAATAAACCAAAATCTAATGACCCGGGAACAATTGCAGGGACACATTACCCGAGTATTATCCGGAATCTCAGTGTGAAAGGGGCTAAGGAGAGCCTCCAGGGTGGAGCAGGGAGACTCCAGAGGCCATGAAGGATCCTCCGTGGCCTTAGCCGGCTCAGCCACCACAGCCATTGGCAAACATTTATTGAGGAAAATTAGGTATTCATGGGGGGCGCTCTGGAGGAGCGGGCTCTAAAGAAGCGGAGCTGACTGACACAGGAGATGAAGGAGGGTTGACGAGACCAGCGGGGGCGAAGGAGACTGAGGAGACAAAGGAGAATTGGGCTCCAGAGCGGACTCTGGAGAGTATTCTGGAGCAGACTCTGGAGAGCATTCTGGAGCTTTTATTGGACTGTACTCAGGAGTAGAAGTCAACTCTGGACGGAGTTCAGGTACAGGAGCAAAGTCTGGGTTGAATTTGGGGACTGGAGTCAGTTCTGGGCTCCAAGACATCCCCTCATATTCCACAAGTACTCCCAGGGGCACAAGTGTGGTGGCCATTTCGGAATTGAAATCTGGAATGATGGTCATGGCTAGACGAGACTCTGGAACTGAGATTTCACCCACTGGGATAGACTTTGGGACTGGATTGGGCTCGGAACAATAAAATGACGGTACTAGGAGAACTGGAGGGGGTTGGGGCATCAGCAACTTAGTTACACTGGCACCTTCATCATCAACCTCGCCCACTGTGAAGAATGAACCATCTAGCAATAGCACATGATCGATATATTGTGCCAGGGTACCAGGGGTTGTTGCTGCTGGTGCTTGGAGGAAGAGTGGATCATCCAGACCCCTCCAGAACACAGACTTTAACGGGACATTTCTCAATACCAAATACGTTAAATTAGTTATATAAATTATTATTTATTGAACAATAATATATAAATGAACTACAATAGCCATTATAAAATTACAATAAGTTTGAACAATAGGAAATAAACACAAGCAAACAATTCAGTCAAAAGTAGAATATCAGTGCTCTAGTTAGTAAAGGATTTTATTACATAAAAATAAAAAGATATGAAACTTAACTTTCCCCTAAAACCAAATAGATTTGCTCTGGAGCAACTAATCGATTAATAAGTCCAAAGTTTGCCTGTTTAATATAACCAGAATGAATTATACCTCGTGTAACACCATCTACATAAGAGCCAGCGGCAAATTCCTGAAGTATTGGCAGAAACAAAACTGTTCTCAGTGGGTACATGAGCACTGAACATATATCTGTGTGTGTGCATATGTTTTATATGTGGTACCAATACATCATGTGCCCATAAAATCTATAATTCTAATGTCTATTTTCCAACAGCTGATATGAATGGACAAAACAGACATAGGGCTAAAACAGGCTCCATGCCCCATGCTTTTGCTCTGACCCTGTTTGAGGATTTGGTGTACTGGACCGACACCATAAAGAGAGCCCCCAAATACACTGGTGCTAACCGTGTTGTAATGGGAAACAACACACACCACCCTAATTACATCCACATTTACCACCCTTACAGACAGCCACGCAGTAAGACTTTATATCATTAATTTCATCATTAACTTTAATTGTATGATAGCTGATTGAATGTTATATTAACTTTTTCTTAGGTGACAATCCTTGCAATGACCATCATCTGACCTGTAGTCATCTGTGTCTTATTGGCCCGGGTGGGACAATGGCCAGATATGAGTGTCCGGATCACTTCATTGGTCTGGCTGTTGGCTTTAAGATACAGTGTGTTGCTGACTGCTCCAGCACTCAGTTCCGCTGTGGAGACAATGAGAAGTAAGTGAATCCATTGTCTTATGAAGTTTTAATGTGTATTTTTCAGCATACAAGATGATAATTGAATGATCTTGAGCTCTTCCACTCTCACTTCTCTTCTCTGTTTGCCTTTTGTCTCCAGGTGCATTCCCATCTGGTGGAAGTGTGATGGTCAGTCAGATTGTGGGGATGGCTCTGATGTCCCTCAGACATGTTCTTCACGTTACTGCCCAATTGGACGCTTCCAGTGCCTGGATGGGAAATGTACCTACTCGATTTTCCTGTGTGATGGCCATAATAATTGTCCAGATGAATCTGATGAAGATGCTGCACTCTGCAGTATGCAACACTTTGGACGTTTACGCATTGTGACGAGTGGGGCGGGGCCGAGAGCTGTGGGAACGGAGCGTGGCGGGTGGAGTGATTGGGAAATGAGCAACACCTGCTCCACTCACCGGTCTCGAGTCCCACGGAGGAGATCGGAAGGATATAAAAGAGGAGCGACGACAGTGAAGGACGAGAGAGGACCAGGCCTTCCCACGGCTCTCGGCCCCGCCCCACTCGTCACACGCATTATGACAGAAACAAGAAAATTTGAAAAAAGTTTACTTCAGTTGATATCAACAGAACAGTTTTTGGTTGTGTTGATTTTTGTATCTGGTAACTGAACTACATAGTTTGGGTCATGCTGCTATTTTTTTAATGAATAGTTATGTGACATTGTTCTTGATATTTTTTAAAAACTCTTTTATAACCCAGGTGATCATTGTTGCTCTGAGAACCAGTTCCAGTGTAAAAATAAGCACTGTATCCCAATTTCCTGGCACTGCGATAGTGTGCAGGACTGTGCAGATGGCAGCAATGAGGAAGAAGAAATCTGCTGAGAAAACCTGCAAGCCAGGACAGTTTCAATGCAAAAACAGATGCTGCATACCACCAATGTGTGTGAACGGCTCATTTTTCATAGTGGGTCCTGATCATAAGTGTGATGCAGACACTGAGTTCTCTTGCAAGACAAACTATCGTTGTATACCTTTGAGGGCTGTGTGTGATGGTGCCAATGACTGTCTAGACAGCAGTGATGAGCAGAGCTGCCATAAGTCCCATGTAATGATTTAAAATATTCACATAAGACAGGTTGACGCACAACAGAAACAAAAAAGCTTCAAGACAAAACAGTTTTCCAGTACCAGAACAGAGGAAGCATAAAGGAAATTATGGGCTGTAATGCCAGTCAGTACACAAGTTTGGACACACATGCTCATTCTATATTATTACTATTGTCCATGTTAGCTTCTTTAAAGTCACCACTCTTTGTCTAGATTCTAGCTCTGCACACTAACCAACATGAGGTTCATCTCGGGATGATTTTAAACAGTATTCAGTGAGTTCTCTTTATGCAGGACACTTGTTGGCAGTTTTTTTATCTTCACTATCTCATCTAATTAAATAATAAAACAGTATTTGTTTTGGAAGCATTTTGTTAGCATAAGATCTTAAATATTAGATCTGAAATGTAAATAAACAATAATCAAGCCAGCTAATATCAGAGCCATCTTTGTCATGATTCAACAATAAATATCCCTTTTGGTGGATTACATAAAAGGGATTAGAATTTAATTTACTTTGAACGTTTTTGAAATAAATGAAAATCAACCTCCCCATTTTGCTGCATGCAGATGAGCTGACCTGTGACTATCTGGTAGATTTCGGCTGTGATAACCATCGCTGTACTGTGGAGATGGATCTGATGACAGAAACTGTGGTGAGTAATGCACAGAGCCATCTAATACCTTCCATTTGGCATGTATTGTATGTAGCTCAGAGCTGTCATGTATGTGTTCACAGAACCAAGACCTTGCTCTGAGAGTGAGTACTGCTGTGACAACCAGCAGTGCATTCCAGGATCTTGGGTTTGTGACCATGACAATGATTATGGGGACAATTCTAATGAGTGAGACTGTGGTAAGTTGAAGTCAACATAAATGAAACCCATTCACTCTCTTAACACTTTCCATCTTTTCAGCTTCTTATTTTTCAAACCCTGTCCTCTAACCACAATACATAAAAAACACTTTTCATGATCCAAACAATTCCTAATGGATAATGTCCCTGCAAACTCGTCAGTTAACCACAAAACATGATCGTGCAACTTGGGTCCACGACACTACAACAAGAAAATCTGAGCTTTTCCACCCACATCTCAACAACAGCACGGTCATGTAGATTCATGCATTACAAAACTCAGACTCTTCCTGTCATATTATTCAGCATAGCTCCTCATCCAAGCTCTTGTAATTTTGAGACGGGACTACAGCAGTGCTCTACTGGCAGGCCTTCCAACCAACGTGCCTCTGCAGAGGATCCAGAAAGTGGTCTTCAGTTAGCCAAAGAGATACCATGTCACATCCTTCTTGATTTCACTCCACTGGCTACCACAACAGCACCTCCATACCTCAGTTTGATACTACAGATGTTTGCTCCCACCGATCAGCACAGGTCACTGAATAAGTGATGCATTTGTACTGTTCTTTAGCTTACTTACTAATCTAGTTGTCTAATAAACCTGGGATTGTGTATTACAAATATTGTTGGATCTTTGACAGCTTGCTTTCTTTCTCTTCTTTTGTAAGTCCCTCTAGATAACAGTGTCCACTAAATGCATAAATGTACATGTAAATAGACATCAAGTCACTCTTGACATTTTATATATATATATATATATATATATATATATATATATATATATATATATATACATACACACACACACACACACACACACACACACACACACACACACACACACACACACACACACACACACACACACTCACCGGCCACTTTATTAGGCATACCTATTCAATTGCTTGGTAACACAAACTGCTAATCAGCCAATCACATGGCAGCAACTCAATGCATTTAGGCATCTAGACAATTGCTGAAGTTCAAACCGAGCATCAGAATGGGAAAGAAAGAGGATTTAAGTGACTTTGAACATGGAATGGTTGTTGGTGCCAGACGGGCTAGTCTGAGTATTTCAAAAACTGCTGATCTACTGGGATTTTCACACACAACCATCTCTAGGGTTTACAGAGAATGGTCCGAAAAAGAGAAAATATGGACGAAAATGCCTTGTTGATGTCAGAGGTCAGAGGAGAATGGGCAGATTGGTTAGAGATTATAGAAAGGCAACGGTAACTTAATAACCACTCATTACAACCAAGGTATGCAGAAGAGCATCTCTGAACACACAACACGTTGAACCCTGAAGCAGATGGGCTACAGCAGCAGAAGACCACACCGGGTGCCGCTCCTGTCAGCTAAAAACAGGAAACGGAGACTACAGTTCACACAGGCTCACCAAAATTGGACAATTGAAGATTGGAAAAACGTTGCCTGGTCTCATGAGTCTCGATTTCTGCTGCGACATTGAGATGGTAGGGTCAGAATTTGGCGCAAAGAACCTGAAAGCATTGATCCATCCTGCCTTGTATCAACAGTTCAGGCTGGTAGTGGTGGTGTATTGGTGTGGGGGATATTTTCTTGGCACACTTTGGGCCGCTTAGTACCAGTTGAGCATCGTTTAAATGCCATTGCCTACCTGAGTATTGTTGCTGATCATGTCCATCCCTTTATGACTACAGTGTAACCATCTTCTGATGGCTACTTACAGCAGGATAATGCACCATGTCACAAAGCTCAAATCATCTCAGACTGGTTTCTTGAACATGACAATGAGTTCACTTTACTCAAATGTCCTCCACAGTCACCAGATCTCAATGCAATAGAGCAGCTTTAGGATGTGGTGAAATGGGAGATTCGCATCATGGATGTGCAGCCGACAAATCTGCAGCAACTGCTTGATGCTATCATGTCAATATTGACCAAAATCTCTGAGGAATGTTTCCAACACCTTGTTGAATCTATGCCATGAAGAATTAAGGCAGTTCTGAAGGCAAAAAGGGGTCGAACCCGGTACTAGCAAGGTGTACCTAATAAAGTGGCCAGTGAGTGTGTGTATATATATATATATATATATATATATATATATATATATATATATATATATATTAATATTACATTTACATTTACATTTAGTCATTTAGCAGACGCTTTTATCCAAAGCGACTTACAAATGAGGACAATGGAAGCAATCAAAAACAACAAAAGAGCAATTATATATAAGTGCTATAACAAGTCTCAGTTAGCTTAAACGCAGTACACATAGCAAGGGCTTTTAAATAATATGATAAATAAAAAGAAAACAGATAGAATAGAAAAAGAATAGAGAGAGCTAGTGTTAGAGGTCTTTTTTGATAATTGTATAATAAATGAAAAGAAAATAGATAGAATTCAAAAAGATTAGAAAGGTAGTTAGAATTATTTTTTTTTTTTTTTTTTTTTTTAAAGAATTAGAATAGTGAGTGCAAAAGTTAGAGGGTCAAATAAAGATGGAAGAGATGTGTTTTAAGCTGATTCTTGAAGATGGCTAAGGACTCAGCTGCTTGGATTGAGTTGGGCAGGTCATTCCACCAGGAGGGAACATTTAATGTAAAAGTCCGTAAAAGTGACTTTGTGCTTCTTTGGGATGGCACAATCAAGCGACGTTCACTTGCAGAATGCAAGCTTCTAGAGGGCACTTAAGTCTGAAGTAATGAATTTAGGTAAAGGCGTGCAGAGCCACTGGTGGTTTTTATGCAAACATCAATGCCTTGAATTTTATGCGAGCAGCTATTGGTAGCCAGTGCAAATTGATAAACAGAGGTGTGACGTGTATTCTTTTCGGCTCATTAAATATTAATCTTGCTGCCGCGTTCTGGATTAATAGTAAAGGTTTGATAGAACTGGCTGGAAGACCTGCCAAGAGAGCATTGCAATAGTCTAGCCTGGACAGAACAAGAGCTTGAACAAGGAGTTGTGCAGCATGTTCCGAAAGAAAGGGCCTGATCTTCTTAATATTGAATAAAGCAAATCTGCAGGACCGGACAGTTTTAGCAATGTGGTCTTAGAAAGTTAGCTGATCATCAATCATAACTCCAAGATTTCTGGCTGTTTTTGAAGGAGTTATGGTTGATGTGCCTAACTTGATGGTGAAATTGTGATGAAACAATGGGTTTGCTGGAACCACAAGCAGTTCTGTCTTGGCAAGGTTGAGTTGAAGGTGATGGTCCTTCATCCAGCAAGAAATGTCTGTTAGACAAGCTGAGATGCGAGCAGCTGTGATGCCATGTAGACAGAGAAGAGAAGTGGTCCAAGAACTGAGCCCTGAGGCACCCCAGTAGTTAGATGTTGCGACTTGGACACCTCACCTCTCCAAGATACTTTGAAGGACCTATCTGATAGGTAAGACTCAAACCACGATAGTGCGGTTCCTGAGATGCCCTTTGTCAGTAGGGTTGACAGGAGGATCTGGTTAACCGTGTCAAAAGCAGCAGATAGATCAAGCAAGATAAGTGTTGAAGATTCGGATTCAGCTCTTGCCAGTCTTAGGGCTTCAACAACTGAGAGCAAGGCAGTCTCAGTTGAATGTCCACTTCTGAAGCCAGATTGGTTGCTGTCAAGGAGGCTGTTCTGTGTGAGAAAGGTAGAGACTTGGTTGAATACAGCTTGTTCAAGTGTTTTTGCAATGAAAGGAAGAAGTGAAACTGGTCTGTAGTTCTCTAAAAGAGATGGGTTGAGGGTGGGTTTCTTAAATAGTGGAGTTATACGAGCCTGTCTAAATGATGAGGGGAAAACACCAGTGTAGAGGGATATGTTAATGATGTGAGTGAGTGCAGCTACAACTGCAGGAGAAATGGCTTGAAGGAGATGAGATGGAATAGGATCAAGCTGACAAGTAGTAGGATGATTAGAAAGGATTCGTTTGGAGACTTCTGCCTCAGAGAGTGAAGAGAAGGATGTGAATGAGGGTATGTTTGCTGGTGAGATGTGCTTGATGGATTATTTTGTGGAAAATTGTGCACTGATGTTTTTAATTTTATTAATGAAAAATGTGGCAAAGTCGTCAGCTATTAGAGATGAAGCAGGAGGGGGAGGAGGAGGACAAAGGAGCGAGGAAAATGTTTTAAAAAGCATGTGAGAGTTAGACGAATGTTTAATTTTGTTATGGTAGTATGTCCTTTTAGCAGTGGAGACATTAGCAGAAAAGGAAGAGAGGAGTGACTGATACACATTAAGGTCAGTAGTATTTTTGGATTTGCGCCACACCCTTTCAGCAGCTCTAAGCTTAGAACGATGTTCGCGTAGAACATCAGATAACCAAGTGGCTGAAGGGGTGGTACGGGCTGGCCTGGAAGACAAGGGGTAAACAGTGTCTAAACAAGATGTAAGAGTGGAGCAGAAAGTATCAGTAGCACTCTTAGCATCAAAAGATGCTAATAGTTTAGGGGGAGGAAGCAAAGATGAAACCATTGCAGATAGCCGGGAGGGTGAGAGGGAGCGTAGGTTACGTCGAAAGATGACATGTGAAGGGGTAAGTGACGTGTCAGGAACCATGTAGAGGTTAAGAGTGAGGAGGAAGTGATCTGAGGTGTGTAGTGGAGTAACCAGTCCATGATCAGTGGAGCAGTGTTGTGTGTAAATAAGGTCCAGTTGGTTGCCTGATTTGTGAGTAGCAGTAGTTGACACTCGGTTGAGATCAAAAGAGGCAAGCAGAGTATGGAAGTCAGCAGATAGAGGTTTATCTAGGTGAATGTTGAAATCTCCAAGCATAACTAGGGGAGTACCATCCTCAGGAAAGGTTGAGAGCAGCACATCTAATTCATCCAAAAAGTTACCTAGTGGTCCTGGGGGTCAATAGACAACTACAAAATGGATTTTAAGAGGGTAGGTAACAGTAACTGAATGAGATTCAAAGGAGCTGTTGATACCCAAAGATGGTAAAGGATTAAATTTCCAATCTTTAGAGATGAGCAGACCAGTACCTCCACCTCTTCCAGTCAAACGGGGGGAGTGGGAAAATGAGAAATTATTGGAGAGTGCTGCAGGTGTAGCAGTGTCCTCTGGTTTGATCCAGGTCTCTGTCAGGGCCATGAGATTAAGCTTTGAATGACTAATAATAGAAGTAATGAAATCGCCTTTGTTTACAGCAGACTGGCAATTCCAGAGACCAATAGAAAAAGATAGTGTATTAGCAGACATAGGCAGAGTGTGCAGGTTGTTAGGATTGCGCTGTCTACATTGTGTGATGCGTGGTTTGTGAGTGGTAGTGATAGTAGGGATCTAGAAACACATAGTGATAATAGGTTATAAAAACTGAAATAGAAGTGAAACAAGTAGAAGTAAAAAAGGATTAATCAAAACAATACTTATATCCCTTGCCGGTGTCCCTGCCCGGTGGAGTCGCACGGTAGAGTCGATGGTCTTTACACTTTTCGGTCTTCACACGAGGAGGGCTTAACAGGAGGCCTGCCGCGACCGCTACCGCGGTTTACTAACCTTTTTTGTATACCCGTCAGACAAAACAGAAATTGAATTCAGCTGAACACACTTTACTGTTTATCACAACAAAGGTCTAAGCAAGCACACGACACTGACAACGTATGTGATAGAGTACGAGACCAAACGCAGCACGTCTCAACACATTTAACAAAACAAGCATTTCCTAGCAATGACAACTGCGCTAAACACTAATGAGACAAGAAATAAATACACTTATGATCCACTTTTTACTTCCGCTATTTGACTGCTTCTCTCAAAGTGTATTTCTTTACACTGTCTTCTGCTAGTGCTTGAACACACTTCACTGTTTATCACAACAAAGGTCTAAGCAAGCGCACGACACTGACAACGTATGCGATAGAGTACGAGACCAAACGCAGCACGTCTCAACACAGTAAACCAATATATACAAACCCGGTTCCAAAAAAGTTGGGACACTGTACAAATTGTGAGTAAAAAAGGAATGGAATAATATACAAATCTCAAACTTATATTTTATTCACAATAGAATATAGATAACATATCAAATGTTGAAAGTGAGACATTTTTAAATGTCATGCCAAATATTGGCTCATTTTGGATTTCATGAGAGCTACACATTCCAAAAAAGCTGGGACATGTAGCAATAAGAGGCCGGAAAAGTTAAATGTACATATAAGAAACAGCTGGAGGACCAGTTTGCAACTTATTAGGTCAATTGCAACATGATTGGGTATAAAAGGAGCCTCTCAGAGTGGCAGTGTCTCTAAGAAGTCAAGATGGGCAGAGGATCACCAATTCCCCCAATGCTGCGGCGAAAAATAGTGGAGCAATATCAGAAAGGAGTTTCTCAGAGAAAAAATGCAAAGAGTTTGAAGTTATCATCATCTACAGTGCATAATATCATCCAAAGATTTAGAGAATCTGGAACAATCTCTGTAAGTAAGTAAAGTTTATTTATATAGCACATTTATCACAGCAAAGCTGACCAAAGCGCTGAACAAAGTCAAAGATAAACATAAAATAAACAAAACAGATGATACAGTAAAAAAATGGAACATAGATAAAATCCAATTTAAAATGCCTGGGAATAAAGATATGTTTTCAACTTCATTTTAAAAGTTGTGATAGAAGGTGCAAGGCGAATGCCAAGTGGAAGTTGGTTCCAGAGACGGGGGGCCGCAATAGAAAAAGCCCTATCACCCTTCATTTTTAGGCATGAACGAGGGACAACTAAAAGAGCTCTATCAGAAGATCTTAGAGATCTGGAGGATGAAACATGAATAAGATGATCTGAGAGATAAGATGGGGCTTGACCATTAAGAGCTTTAAAAACAAACAACAAAATTTTAAATTGAATTCTAAAATAGACAGGAAGCCAATGAAGAGAGGCTAAAACTGGTGTAATGTGATCTGTTTTCTTTGCCCCAGTCAACAGCCTTGCAGCAGCATTTTGTACCATCTGCAAGCGTGCAATGGATGACTGAGGAAGACCCAAATATAATGAATTGCAGTAGTCAAGGCGGGAGGTAATAAACGTATGAATGACTCTGTGCATAAGGGTCAAGGCCGGAAAACCATACTGGATGCCCGTGATCTTCGGGCCCTTAGACTGCACTGCATCACATACAGGAATGCTACTGTAATGGAAATCACAACATGGGCTCAGGAATACTTCCAGAAGACATTGTCTGTAAACACAATCCTCCGTGCCATTTGCCGTTGCCGGCTAAAACTCTATAGGTCAAAAAAGAAGCCATATCTAAACATGATCCAGAAGCACAGGCGTTTTCTCTGGGCCAAGGCTCATTTAAATTACTGTGGCAAAGCGGAAAACTGTTCTGTGGTCAGACGAATCAAAATTTGAAGTTCTTTTTGGAAAACTAGGACGCCATGTCTCTCTGATGGTATGGGGTTGCATGAGTGCATGTAGCATGGGCAGCTTACACATCTGGAAAGGCACCATCAATGCTGAAAGGTATATCCAAGTTCTAGAACAACATATGCTCCCATCCAGACATCGTCTCTTTCAGGGAAGACCAACATGACAATGCCAGACCACATACTGCATCAATTACAACATCATGGCTGCGTAGAAGAAGGATCTGGGTACTGAAATGGCCAGCCTGCAGTCCAGATCTTTCACCCATAGAAAACATGTGGCACATCATAAAGAGGAAGATGTGACAAAGAAGACCTAAGACAGTTGAGCAACTAGAAGCCTGTATTAGACAAGAATGGGACAATTCCTATTCCTAAACTTGAGCAACTTGTCTCCTCAGTCCCCAGACGTTTGCAGACTGTTATAAAAAGAAGAGTGGATGCCACAGAGTGCCACACTTTTTGAGGTGTGTTGATGCCATGAAATTTAAAATCACCTTTTTTCCCTTAAAATGATACATTTTCTCAGTTTAAACATTTGATATGTCATCTATGTTGTATTCTGAATAAAATATTGAAATTTGAAACTTCCACATCATTAAAGTCTGTTTTTATTCACAATTTGTACAGTGTCCCAACTTTTTTTGGAATCGGGTTTGTGTGTATATATATATATATATATATATATATATATATATATATATATATATATATATATATATATATATATATATATATGAATATAAAAAAAAGGAAAAAAGGCTAATCTTCATGAGGACGACTGGCTACAGCTGGCTTTAAATTCTTTAGAGACCGCACACCAAACGACTTGAACACCAACTGAAAACACTGATTGAGCTCAGATCACATTCATAATGTATCGGACTGACAGTATCCCGGCTTCACAGAATGAACTGGTTCGCGCGTGGAACTGAAAGTCTTACCATTACTTGAAGACTGATGGACGGGGTTTCTTCCTCGTCAGTGCGAGTTTTTTAAATTATTGTTTACAGAGTTATGCATTGCTGCTGTTTTTCTAACATTTTCTAACACAAAGCTGCAAATTACAGTCCAACTGAATGGGTGAACAGACACGCGAGAATTTACATGCGCGACATGCCCTAAACAGCCTGGATAACAATTGGCTAACACTGGTGTCCATCAAACTCATCAAGGATTATGCAAAAACACTTTTATTTATTTTAGTTATTTGAGATGTTTTAGTTCTCTAATTGTGTTGAAATAGATGAAACAATAATTATTTAACAAATATTATATTTGTATAATAAACTGGGGGGCCTTTCATCAGAGTGGGCGGGGCTGTGCCCGTCAGGCCCTCCGCTGCCTACGCCCCTGCCTCGCTCTCTTTAACGTTAAACTGACGCTTCGCGCTCTGCTTCTGTCAACAGTAAACCCTGCCTACTTTGATTTGATTGGCCATCTCAGTCATTTTGACATTGACGAGCGCTGTTAGACCGCTGGGGCTCTGATCTGAAGCGCCTATGTGCAAAATGTACGTCAGTATGCAGTTCCCTATTGCTCGCGTGCCAGCGATTATCCCTCTGCGTGCCACTGTTGGCACGCGAGCCGTAGGTTGCAGACCCCTGGTATATAAAATGCAACCCTTTGTCTGAACATGAGGTGCATTTGGGATGATTTTTAAACAGTATTAAAGGATTTCCCTTGATGCTAGATACTTGTTGGCTGCTTCTCTCCTTTTGAAAATAAACTGAGCTTGCGGTTGCCGCGTATCGGTACAGTACACAAGGGATGAAATGGGGCGTTTCAGCGCCGCCCACACATTCAAAACAAATATTAAAGCATAATCTCATCTTTTTACCCATAAATAAAAATAAGAAATCCAGCTAAATTTTCGTTTTCCATTTCTTAAACAACACGAAAATCAAACCGTTTCTCATTTCTCTTTATTTCTTTTCAAGTAGAAAATCAAATGACCAAAAGAAACACGGACCCCCCTAAAGGCCCCGGTATACTTCAAACGAAGTTCATTTTCGTTCTTCGTTTAGGGGCAAAAAGAAGTTCGAAAAAGCTGAGTGACGGTATACTGGTTTCGAACATTCCAACACCCCCGCGCTGCTGGAGGCGGGGTGTAGATTAATGTAAACATGACTCGCGACTCTTGCGCTTGTGCCCTAAACACAACAACGATGAAATGAAGAAGTGTAGGCAATCTAGGTGTGAGACGAGCACCAATGGTCAGAATAGTATGGACAAAAGAATAATGATTAGCAGCAGTTCAGAGTCAAGTAACATGTTTGCAGTACAAAAGAACCATAATCGGTCCTTTATGGGAAGTGTAGATCATTGTGATAAATGATCTGTTCAGAAATACAATGTAATTTGTATATTCTAATGTGCTGCACCTCAAACATGTGTTGGGTTCTTTTAGAACATCCTCCCACCCCCTGGGAGCGTTGGTACTAAGAACACGTGAGAGCTATGTTCATATGTGATGTGTTGTATGTCTGACATGAGCTCTGTTAATAAATATCATCAAATTGACCACTGACTATCACTGTATAATTCCTCAGACAAACAACATGGTGTCGGAAGACGGCAAGGACTTTTCGCCCATGAGTCAATTCGTTTTGTAGAAAACAGAGACTAAACTAATCGAGAAGTTTTGTCGAGACCGCGCAGTGATGGCGGATTGCTTTCGAGCAGTTGGCGAATCTTCGAGCAAGAATATGACATGAATATGTCATCGCCGCCGTGCACTATGATAAACCTGCCAAGACAAGGGCATATATCCTCTTCAATCTCGCAGGGCCGGAAGCCATAGAACGAGAGCATTCATTTGTCTATAAAGCGGAGGTGCGTGCACCGGGCAAGAATGGCGCGATCTTGACTCCCGCTGAATCAAGAGAAGATCCAGAGTGCCTGAAAAGAAAATTTCGTGGAATATGCAACCCTCAACAAAATAAAACAATGTAGAGGCACAGGTTTCACTCTAGAAACAAAAACAAGGTGAGACTATTGAGACATTCATCAGTGATCTCAGAATTAAAGCTAAAAGTTGTCAGTTTGGAGAACTGACTGACTAGCTGATCTGTGATAGGATAGTATGTGGCATCAACAGTGAAATGCCCAGCTTTCGGACAACAGTGTCATAACTGCAAGAAAATGAATCATTACAAGCAATGTTGCAAAGCACGCAGTCAGTTTGGTCAGAAGAAATTCACTCACGGGAAAGCGGTTCATGAACTTGAAATAGACAAACCCCTTGACCATGATGACACTTTTTATGTTGATGGCATCAAATTTGACAAGTTTGTCAACACTGTTAACCCTCAAATGCCAGGGTTGGAGGAGGGATTTGTCACTTTACACATAAACAAAAATCCAATTGAAGTGAAAGTTGACACTGGGGCAAAATGTAATGTAATGTCACAAACGATTTTCGAACAAATTGCCAACAACAAACGACCAGTGAAGCAATCAAAGACACCTAACCTTGTAGCTTATGGTGGAAGTAAAATCGAAACAAAAGGCTTAGTGACATTGCAGTGTGGCCTAAATGGGCAAAATCATACACTTCCATTCTTCTTGGTGAAGCAGAATTTCGTGCATGCCTCGACATGGGCATCGTTACTATCAGCCCAGATGTGCATCATGTCAGTATGGAGGGCAGCACTGAAGACATTCTCACTGAGTACAAAGACTTGTTCACAGACGAGCTTGGAGAACTCCCGTTAACATATTCTATGACAGTGGACCCCAGAGTACAGCCTGTAGTTTGCCCTGCTCGTCGCATTCCCCTGGCAATGCAAAGCCGTGTCAAAGCAGAGCTGGACCGCATGGAGAGCCTTGGCGTCATAACGACGATCTCCGAGCCAACGGATTGGGTCTCGTCCATGGTGGCTACACATAAAAAGGACAGACAAGAAATCAGGCTGTGAATCAACCCAAAAGATCTCAACTCTGCCTTAAAAAGACCCCAATGTGCAGCGTAGAGGAAGTGGCATCCCAGATGTCGGGAGCAACTGTGTTTTCAGTGCTGGATGCAAAGAACTCTTTCTGGCAGATTCACTTAGACCGCAGGTCCTCCATGATGACCACATTCAGCACCCCATTTGGGCGCTATAGATTTCTTCGTATGCCTTTTGGCATAAACTCCACAAGCGAAGTGTTCCAGCGCTCGATGGAGCAGTTATTTTCAGGGTATCCCTGTGCAATTATTTTTGACGACATCATTGTCGGAGGTCGTAAAACTGCTGAACATGACATTAATTTGAAAAGAGTGTTGAACAGAGCGTGTGAGGTCATGCTCAAGCTAACCCTGTTAAATGCAAATTTCGCCTGGAACAAGTCAGCTATGTGGGACACATCTTTACAAGTGAAGACCTGAAAGCTGATCCTTCCAAGACAAAAGCAATCTCTGAGATGCCAGTCCCCAAGGATGTCCCTGCACTACAGCGTTTCCTCAGAATGGTAAATTATCTGGGGAAATTTATACCAAACTTCAGCGACATTGCAGCACTCCTCAGAAAGCTGACACAAAAAGAGACTGCATGGTGCTGGTACCAGCAACACCAAAATGCATTTGAAACCCTCAAGTCATGTTTGTTAACCCCACCTGTCTTACTATACTATGATGTGAAGAAGCCGGTTACACTAACCTGCGATGCCTCATGTTTCGGGCTTGGTGCTGCTTGCATGCAGGAGGGCAGACCAGTTGCGTATGCGTCTCGCACACTCACAGACACAGAGACACGATATGCTCAGATAGAAAAAGCCCTGCTAGCTGTCGTGTTTGCCTGTACTAAGTTTAGAGACTATGTGTACGGAAAACCCACACTCGTTGAAACGGACCACCAACCCCTGGTGACCATTCTAAAGAAACCAATCCACACAGCCCCTGCAAGACTACAAAGAATGTTGCTAAGGTTACAGTGCTACGACATCACTCTGGTGTACCCTATCTCGAGCTCCAAACACAGAAGTCCCTCCAGACATCGAAAATGACACATTTGAGGTCATGTCTGTCAATTACATCTCGACTGCCCGACTGGAGGAACTCAGAAAGCATACGGCAAAGGATGAGGTGCTACAGGATCTCAGCACTGTGATTCAACGAGGTTGGCCAACTGAAGAACATAGCTTGTGCCCTGCTGTGCGTCCATACTTTCCTTACAGAGATGAGCTTGCTGTGGAAGATGGAATAGTGATGAAGGGCCACAAAACATTCATTCCTCGCTCATTACAGAGAGAATACATCTGTATAGTCCACAGAGGTCATCCTGGTCTAGATGCCACTAAGCACAGAGCTAGAGGAATAATTTTCTGGCCAACAATGATGGCTGATATCACAGCAGAACTCCTAACATGCTCAGTCTGCAACAGCACAAAGCCACATCAAGCGAAAGAACCATTAAAGCCATACCCTGTTCCAGACTTGCCTTGGTCTACTGTGGCAAAAGATATGTTTGAGTGGCATGGCAAAAGCTACCTGGTGCTTGTGGATTGACCTTCTCTGTGACATAACATCGTCAGCTGTAATAAAGAAATTGAAGAGACATTTCTCTGTGCATGGCACACCTCACACACTCATTTCTGATAATGCTAGACATTACACAAGTCAGCGATTCAGAGACTTTGCCAAACAGTGGGACTTTATCCATGTCACCAGTAGTCCAGAGTTCCCACAGTCAAATGGCCTGGCAGAAAGAGTGGTCCGCAGTGCCAAACAGCTGATGGAGAAATCTCACAGAGATGGGACGGATGTATTTCTCAATCTCCTGAATTTGAGAAACATTCTCCCGAGACCCAATGTTGGGCTCCCCTGCACAACGCCTGCTGTCACGACAGACACGGTCAGCCATTCCTGTTAATTCTAGTCTATTGGAGCCAGCCCCCAAACATGCCCAGCAAGTCGCCGCACAGGTCCGTCGTAAAAGAATGACCCAGAAGCGGTACTACGATGCCTCGAGTCGTCCACTGCAACCATTGGCAGAGGGACAAGTTGTTAGAATGCAAACCCTGAAAGGATACGATCACCTTGGTACAGTAAAGGAGGTGAATAAGGAGCCTCGGTCATACACTATCCAGTGCAATGGGAGAACATACAGGAGGAACCGACGCCACATCCTTCCTGTTGCTCATCCCCCTCCAACACGGCTCAACAAACAACAGGAAGTGAATGTCTCATAGTCTGTAAAACTTTAGCATCATGTAGGGAAAAAGATTGGAGTCAGTTTGTTACTTTTTTATTAGTGTTCATTTATTATATTAAACTGGAAAAAAATTTTTTACACCTTTTTATATGGTGTCAGGATTTACTGTTGATAAAAACAACGGTTTATTATTGTATGTTTGTTTGGCAATTCATTTATTGTAGGCTGTACCATTTAAATTCGCTTATTGAAAGAACAACAGCAGCAGCAGCAACAGTATGGTGTAAAATTTATTTGAAACATGTATTTGGAACTTGCTACCTTAAATCTTTACTCTTTCCTTCCATTCTTTTCATGGCTTTGGAAAACTTGTTTCGGATGTTTCTCTGTGTCGCTTTTTGCATAACTCCGGGTGGTCAACACCAAGCTTCGTTGCAATTTCTTTCTAGGAATTAATGCTTTCTCTGAATCTTTAAAGTCTCTCCTCGAGCGATCGTACAGGTGCGGATATATCTGTGCCAGCTCAGCTATTCGACACTCCAGTGTATTCATGTTGCTAGTGACTAGGCCGGAGACATTGTTCTCTCTTGCCTGACCTCCTTTGAATGAGAAATGAACCGGGGGAAAAAAATCGCACGTCAAAGAAGGTGGAGTTTCAGAACACACCCACCGATTGCGTAACTGCCACGGACCAATAGAAACACCAAATATGTTTAGGAACCAAAACGAACTCCCCCAGAAAGTTAGCTTTGGTCAGCTGTTTCGAACTGCCGAAATGAACTCAAAACGAACATCGTTTTGGCCTGATTTTGTTCGAAATGACGTCATAGCAGTTCGTTCTTCGATTTCATTTGAAGTATATCGGGCCTTAACTAGTAATATTGACTTCTCCATTGTTGTAGGCGGACGTTGTACAAGTAGG
Source organism: Cyprinus carpio (assembly GCF_018340385.1). Taxonomy (NCBI): domain Eukaryota; kingdom Metazoa; phylum Chordata; class Actinopteri; order Cypriniformes; family Cyprinidae; genus Cyprinus; species Cyprinus carpio. The sequence goes on from NC_056583.1 coordinate 9,680,986, forward strand.
ATGGTTGGTCGCTATTTGTCCCACCCATCCTCTATTTGCGGCTGGGTAAACAGTGACAATGACGAGCACTGCGTTTTACAGTTATCAACTTAGCTGCAAAATAAATAAATAAAAGAAAAATTCAAAAACAGGGCATGGGCAAATGAGCTTGTAATTATTATGGCAGTGCATCAAAATTCAGTGCCATCAGTTTGCCAAAAAGAACACAGAACGTTTTACACACCATTTACATGTGGTAGGGAGCAGGTGTACATTTCTTTACCAACTAACATTTTAAAAATACGAACATTTTCATGAATTTGAAAGTTTACGTCAGAACGGCTTTACGAAGGATTTACACAAAAATATGTTCTGATCGTGTTTCATTAATGAGGCCCAATGAGTTTAAATGCATCAGTAGCCACTGTGCGGCTCTACCTTACATATGTGACCACAACGACAACCGTGGAGACCTTACAGATGAGCTGGGCTGCAGTAAGTCAACAAATATTAAAGTGACGTGACATACAGCCAAGTATGGTGACCATGTTCTGCATTTAACCCATCCAAAGTGCACACACACAGCAGTGAACACACACACACCGGGAGCAGTGGGTACCTCAGTCATGGTATTGCCGGCCTGAGACTCGAACCCACAACCTTAGGGTTAGGAGTCAAACTCTCTAACCACTAGCCCACAACTTCCCCCTTTACCAAATGATCAGTAGTAATCCTTGTACTAAGTAAGTTATAATGGAATTTTCTGAGAACTGCTTTAGATTTTGTCTTGCACCCTGCAGATAAAGATGAGTGTTTAGAGTATGGCACGTGCCCGCAGGCTTGCAAGAACACTAACAGAAGCTACGACTGTGAATGTGCCCAGTGCTAAAGGAAAGTGGGCACAGGGAATCAGTGTGAGGCTAAAGTAAGATGATTTTTTTAAGGAACCACAGACAAGAATTTCTAAGCATGTGTAGCATCTTAAAGCTCTTCTTTCTTAGGTCCTTAGGCTGCTCCTGATGCCAGAGAACATTTGCATCTGACGCTACAACCTCCAGACAGAGGAGTACCATGACTTTTTGCAGGAAGAGGAGCGCATTGTAGCGCTGGACTGCGACTGGGACCACAACAACAATGGAGTCAGAGTACTCAGTATGTACTCAATTCTAGGGCTTCAGGGGTGAGGCTTTTAGCCATGGGGTCTTGGGGCAAAAATACCACTAAATTGGACAAAAAATACCCCTGCACAAACAAATATAATCTATTACGTCAGTTGCTAACAAAGTGTAAATGAATAGAAAGTGTCGACTGTGGCATTTAAATTAAGATTTGCTCATGTTGCACCGTATTTCATTTTAGGTGTTTTTACAGTGTTGCGCATTATAACCAATCACACATGATTCTGTTGAGCTTAGGAATACAATGGCCAATCAGAGGCATTCAGATGAGTCATCAATGAAACTCATCAGCTTTGTTGAATGCCTGCACGTTCGATGACTGAATTCCGTGGATTATCTCATCATAAACAACAAAGTGCTGATGTGCGTACAATGTAAGAGATTCATTTTGCAGTGAAGACAGCTTCAGTGATTATAACGATAGTTTTGTGTTTTTGAGAGTGCGATAGATCAAAGTTAGTGATAATGTCATATCTGTACATAATTTATTCAATGTTTGAATAACCGTAGGAAAGAAACTTTCAATTGTAGTTATCAATTTCTAATGTTTTAAAATTAATTGTAATCACATTAAATACAAATTCAGTCCTATTAAACATATTTTATAAGCCTACGTGACACCCATGTCTGGTTCTTGCCTTAAAAAGGTTTATGATGTTTGTAGTTAATAGATTTGGCTGCTTTTAGCCTTACCCTGGAGTTGGTTCACCCTCTGCTTATGTCCTTATCTCTGCTGTTATAGTTAGCCTATCATAATGATATGATCATAAACCAATTCATTTCAGCTCTTGAACGCAACAGTGTTGACGTCAATCTCTGGGTTACAGTAGTAATAAATCATATAAGTACTTATACTAAGACTGTATGTCACATTTTACTGTTCATCTCTAAATATAGCAGCCACTCCCCTCCAATATTTTAATTTAAGTATTATTATTTTTTTTTTTATGTTTGATTTGATAGGAGTTGAGCCTGAACCCACCATGCCCCCTCCATGCCAGTGTAAGAACGATGGAACCTGTTATTTTGATGACAATAAGGCACACTGCATGTAAGCTTGTCATCTAATATTGACATGCATCTTTCATAACTAAAAAGTGTCAGGGATAGATAAACTTATGGATGCTGACTGTTCATTCCCCCCTCATAGTTGCCACCCTGAATGGAAAGGAGATTTCTGTGAGACCAGTGCTTATGGTGTAGTCACAACCTCAGTTAAAATTTATGGCAGTACATGATATCAGTATATAAGATATCATTTAGCAACTTTTCAAGCTGTTGTCTTAGACAATTATTAGCTATTAGCTATTAGCCCCTTTCACACTGCACGTTGGACCCGGAAAATTGCCGTAACATTGCCGAGTTGCCTTCTGTGTGAACACAAACACGTCCCGGGATTGATTCCGGGATTGATCCCGGGTCGGGGACCTAAGCCCCTTTCACACTGCACGTTGGACCCGGAAAATTGCCGGAACATTGCCGGGTTGCCTTCTGTCGGAATCAATCCCGGGACATGTTTGCGTTCACACAGAAGGCGACCCGGCAATGTTCCGGCAATTTTCCGGGTCCAACGCGCAGTGTGAAAGGGGCATATCTATCAACAGTTGCTATTGCTCTTGGAGTTATAGGTGTTGTGGCTCTTTTCCTGGGTTGCCTGATATATTCTGCAAAAAGAGAAGGAGAAAATTATGAACACAATGCATAACATTAATCTGCCTTATTAGTGTATTTTACTTCAGTAGGCCCAGCTTCTGGTGAGGATGAAAAGAGTGTATATAATGAATATTACTGAATATTAGGGGGAAAAAAAGTTTATATACATACATTTTAGAAAAAAATTAATATAATGCATGTAGATATTATGTAGATAATATATACAGTAAAATACAGTTGCAGTATATAACAAAATAAACCTTTGGTTTGGTTATTCTTCATATACTTAGGGGCGGTAACTCTGAACGTTGTTTTACCAACCCACCTGAATCTGGGAATGACAGCAGCAACCTTCCCAAAGAGGTTTGTACTTACCATGTATTTTAAAACATATCCTCCCTCTCTCTCTCTCTCTCTCTCTCTCACATTGCATTACACCAAATACACAAAATAATGTTCTTTTTAGTTAATTAATTATTTTATTCAGGAAGGATTAATTAAATTGATTGCAAGTGACAGTAAAGACATTTATAATGATATAAAAGATTTCTATTTAAAAAATTCTATCATTTTGAAATTCCTATTCATCAAAGAATACAAATAAAAGTATCAGGTTCCACAACAATATATAGCAGCAAAACTGTTTTCAACACCAATAAAAATAAAAAATGTTCATGCCAGTTAGAGGTTTGTTTGTCATGTTAATATCTTTTACCCTTTGGTCAATATCAGGAATCTAGCACATGGGTAAAAGTGGAGGGGACAGGGAGGAGTTTTGAGAACCCAGCATACAGTGATGATACACAGGAAATTCCTGTCAAAGTATGACCTCTACTGGCAGAAAGAGTATACTTATATTACTGTATACTGAATTTTTAGTGCTAGACTGTATAATTTTTTTTGGGTGAACTATCCCTTAAATTTTGACTGAAATTCTGAACTGAATCATTTAAAAACTTTTTAGGACCATACTCTCTTTTCTTTCTTTTTTTCTTTTTTTTTCTTTCAGGAGAGTGTTGAATACCTGATGTATGCTGCTAAGTTGAGCTCTGTGACCCAGTCAACTAATGCTGCAAACACTGTCAAAGCAGATACCACACCAGTCAACACTGAGCCTGACAAGGTTAGCCATAGTGACAGTAAACGCATGGTGCATGCATGATGATGCATGGTTGTGTGATTGACACTAACCTTTGAGAATAAAAATGATGTGAAGCAATTATTAACCATAAGCTCCTTCATTCATTTAGATCTAGTATTCCCCACCACCCCAGCCAGTGCGCACGCCAGGGTATAGCCTACCCTGGTACCCCAGTAAGTTTGTTTGTTTAATTAAATAATTAATTATTATATTATTATAAATATTATTATTTTATTTCAAAATAAATATTTTAAACACTCATACAAAAAGGAAAGAATAATGCTTTGACTTGGGTATATACAGAATATATACAGAGTAAATTACTTACAAATTGTAATCTTTTACTGATTCCAATAATTAAATCATTAACTTACTAATATATATATATATATATATATATATATATATATATATATATATATATATATATATATATATATATATATATATATATATATATATATATATATATATATTATGTTTACCTTCATTTGTTGTGCCATATGACCATTCACCGATGTCAGAGAACCATGAACATGCAAATGTGATACTTAATTATTAAAATATTTATTTTATTTTAAATATTTAAATCTCAGGAGTACTTAAAGGATCACTGATTCTGATTTCACTTTTTTAACTTTAGTATGGAATGTTGCTGTTCGAACCTAAAAAAACATCTGTAAAGTTACGATGCTCAAAGTTTAACGCAAGGGAGATATTGTCTTTTACAGAATTGCTGATTGACTAACCCTTTAAAGTAAATATATTAGGGAAAGAGGTTTAGAGGACAAAGAGTTTGAGACTGTCTGCACATAAGAAATAATGAAAATTTGTACATTTTAATGAGTTTAAAAGACAATAGCCTTTCAATAATACATAATAATACATGGTAAACCTACTGAGTGGTAATTTAAATAAAAATGAATGCGTTCATCAGTAGTTGATTTACCGTTGAAACACTTCTTAAACCTGAAATTATTGCACTCGCACACAGGAATGCAACACAAGATTTACGTAAATGTAATTACTTGCTATTTCGGTTTGTTTCTCACCAAACCTTACTGTATACCTTCAGAACGTTTGTAATATAGCCTTCGCCATGAGATGCATGTTATTATTTTATGACAGATTTGCATCCGCTTAAAGAATGAAAAGTGAAAGTCACCATTCTCTGCCATTAAATTGGTAAGTGATAGCAGGAAATTTTTTGTGTGTGTGTGTGTGTGTGTGTGTGTGTGTGTGTGTGTGTGTGTGTGTGTGTGTGTGTGTGTGTGTGTGTGTGTGTGTTTCGAAAAAAAAGAAGGTAGTCTTAATAAGCCTTTAGAAAAACATCTGACTAATTACCCTAGTTAAATAAAGCAGAAAAACGCGACTGTTAAGCACAGACCAGTATTGAAGTGCACAGGAAATATGCAGCAGTCTAAACAGTTTATTTAATTAATAATGAGAATTAGTTGATGTCTACTTGGATTTGTTCCTCAGCAGGGGAAATAATTTAATACGTTGTCATTTATAGTCATATGGTAAAATGCATATTTTTATTTGTGTACATTCAAAATGACTACAAAATGTCATCCGTTTGAAAAATAAAGAAAACAACAGAATGCACTGCTTTAGCGCGTCTCGGTCTCCTTGAACAGCGTATGCCACAAACATGAACCAATACACAGCCAGTAGGCTGCTTGACTCGCCCATTTTTTAAAAGTCTACATGAAGGTTATTTTACGTTAAATGCATTATTTAAGTCACTTTAGAATAAATCACAGTATGTATCATGATAAAAAGTGACTTTACAGTTTGGAAAATATGGTAGGCTATAGCAAACCAACCAGAAATCGAATATTCAAGCTGTTTATTCATTTTTCTACCCCTGAACGAAAAACTAAAATTATTGCAAAAATTTTAAAAACAAAAAAGTTTCTCTTTTTTTTACTTTCAATATTAAACAAAAAAAATCAAATGACCAAAAGATACACGGACCCGCTGGACCAGAATATTCGATTATTCAAATTGGCATTCGATTTTCAATTATGAGACTCAAATATTCCTTTTTTTTTTTTTTTTTTGAATACCTGGCATCCCCGCAAAATGTGCGAAACGGTTCTCATTCGCCCTTGAATATGAATCGCCCATGAGTGAACTTCATGATTCAGTTCATCTGGAAGAGAAGACAAAAATGCCAAAGACATCGTAAGTCTTACATTGTAGACTTGTGAATTATTTGAAGAGCTTAAAGGGACATTTTACCCTAAAATGAAATTTCTGTCATTATTTACTCACCCTCATGCCATTCTGAACCCATAAGATCCGACAGACTTAGGCTTTTATTTACCTATAAATAATTATCAACACACATACATAGAGCATATCACATACTATATGATAAACAAGGAAGCTCAAACGTTTATGTGTGATACACAAGGTTTGTTCTAGCATGTGACACACACAAGCTTCCATGTTTACCATGTGCTGCACTAAAATCGCATATGGCAAAGCCTAAATTAAATTTGTTCATCATATAAAGTGATTGTATCTCTTCATAAGACTTAGATTAAACTGCTTGATTAAAATAGATAAATTTCATGATGCCTATGTGAACTTTCTGGATCTTCTGGTTACTTGGGACAGAAACATCTCAGATTTCATTAAAAAACGTGATTTGTCTTTCAAAGATTACCGAAGTCTTACAGGTTTGGAACAACATGAAAATGAGTAAATGATGTCAAAAGTTTTTATTTTTGAGTAAACTGTCCCTTTAATATAAAGCATATCTCATGTTTAGGACAAGGTTTAGGATAATGTGCATTTTCCAAAGCAGCTCACCTTGTGTCCTTTGCTATTTATCAGATGCGTTTGCAACATCAAACATTTAAATTCCATTCTGCACACACAGAAGTTCTGCACATGCAGTGTGCAACACTGCATTCGTTCGGTAAGTGTGTGCCAAACCGAAAGACCCCTACCAAAAAATTTGGGTACAAATACGTGTACAGTTACATCACTAGTAAGGGATCCACACTCGCTTAATCTTCTTAATCACTTTCAATTTATTTTAATTTTGCAACAGAGCAAACAACAGTCAGACGTTTCGGCAGCTAGCCTTCTTCAGTTAGTCATATAGTGACGTTTTCCACAAGATTTTTTTAGAAAAGAAGTGAAGTCCGAAGATCACCCGGTGAAAAGCCATATAACAGATGTTACTTGACCTATCAATCAAGCAATTTCGGGACAAACAACCAAAAATAATTCCAAAACACTCAATATATTAAAGTAACGTAACAATACAGACACAAAATAAATCCATTATAAATTAAAAAATCTACATCAAAACAGCATAATTCAAATTGGAGAACAAGCCGACACATCAGGCCACAAGCCGTTCATTAGTCTATATCGTATCACCCACTGCAACCAAACAATAAAGTATTAAACAACTTTTTTTATTCATAAAGAAAACAAGAAAGATCAAAGTCCTTCTTTAAACCCAAGGGAGACAGACCTTTTAGTCAATACATCCAATAAGCTTCTCTTTGTAAAAGTTTTTCCTCTGTTACTACCTCTTCCTAAAATTTTTACTTTTTCGAAACCTACTGTATAAAACTTAAATCCTTAATGTTATGACTACAATCATGAAAATGTCTTGCTATATTGGTGAATTCACATCACGTCTCCTGATAGCAGATTTATGTTCACTAATACAAGTTCACTAATATGTTCACTAATATTTAGCTGGTGACTTGTTTTTCCGATGTAAATAAATGGACATGGACATTTTAACATATAAATCACATTAGATGTAGAGCAGGTAATTAATGATTTAATAAAAAAAAATTCTACCAGAATGTACAGTACATCACTGAATTGATTAGTTTTTGTTATCAATGAGCAGGCGGCACAATTCCTGCAGGAAAAACAACCTTTTATAAATGTTTTAGTTTTACGTTTCTGGACTTGGGAACATTTCAGTTGCGTTGCGGTCTTGGATTCCATCCAAAATATCTTAATTTGTGTTCCGAAAATGAATGGAGGTCTCATGGGTTTGAAACAACATGAGGGTGAGTAATTAATGACAGAATTTTCATTTTCGGGTGAACTAACCCTTAAAGTTTGTGATTAGTAACATCTGTTATGTGGCTTTTCACTGGGTGATCTTTGGACTTCACTTCTTTTTTTAAAAACTCTTGTGGGAAACATCACTATATTGATTCACTGAAGAAGGCTTGCTGCCAAAATGTCTGATTGTTGTTTGCTCTGTTGCAAAATTAAAATAAATTGAAAGTGATTAAGAAGATTAAGCAAGTGCGGATCCCTTACTAGAATATGATGTTGCTGATTGATCTACACACCCAAGACTAAAGTTGAGCGCAATGAATTTAATTTTTTCAGGATTTTTACAGTTACATCTTTAAAATAAATAGTCATAAACTTTTAGGTAAGATATGGTTTCAGGCTTGTAAATGGGGCAAAGTCCTGGGGTTTCAGACAAACAAAATGTTTGAGCAATATCAATATAGTGCTGCCAAGCAAACATTGTAGCAAGCAACACCCTAAACACACCCACACACCAGAAGTCATTCTGAAGATGTGACAGGAAGAAAGATATACGGTATGTGGGAGAGGAGGACACAGAGGAGTTAGAGAGACAACAATAAGAAACAGCACAAACCCACAGGTGACCTTCATACCTCACAGCATGTTATAAAGATAGATCTGTGTTTTGATTGAACCTGTTATGCCAGTCAGTTCTAATCGTGTCTGTCATTAGGTTGTGTCTTAATTTCTTGTTCCTTTTGTAAACATGCTGATACTTCACAGCTACAGAGCAAGGTGGATATGCATGATATGTTCGACAATTCCTTGTATATGGTTAGAAAAAGAGCTGAAGACTGAACGTGTTCAGTGAGTGACTGTGTATGGGTTTGGGTAAATACCATGAATTGGTTTAATTTTGTTGAACGAGGGAAGGATATGTCTTAACAGTAATATATTTCTGGTTCACCGATGTAAGCACACAGCCAGCCCTGTCGACATCCCCTCTCTCCTTACACTGCTGAAAGCAGGAAGATGAATGTTGTAATACAATGAAACCTATAACAGTGTGGGGCTCATTTTAACAGCTCGTAAAAGCACGCCAAGGCCTTTGGGGAAAGAGAATTTCCCTCACTGGTGAGGAAAGGAAGTGCAAAAATAAAGGCAAATAAAGGAAGTGAAAGACCTTGAAGGTCGCCTGGTTAAAATAACTGAGTGAATGAGAAAGGCATCTGTAGGCATAAAGGAAACTGATCTTTGCTTAAAAGAGCACAGTTATAGACAAAAAGGACATCATATCTGATAATCTGAAATATAATTTACAAGTATAGACTACCGGTGAATATTTGGAATTATTTTTATTTTTTTGATAAAAGTTTCATATGCTTACCAAGGCTGCAGTTAAAACAGACACACTGAGTATCAAAGTTGATAACTGAGCACCAAATTATCATATTACTGGCATTGAAGATTGAATTAATGGCTGCTGACAATTCAGCTTTGCCATCACAGGAATAAATTACATTTGAAAATATATTCAAATAGAAAACAGTTATTTTGAATTATAATATTATTTCACAATATTGTAATGTATTTTTGATCAAATAAATGCAGCCTTGGTGAGCATAAGAGACGTTTTTCATAAAAAAAAAAAAAAAAAAAAAAAAAAAAAAACTAGACGTATTCCAAACTTTTGACCCATATTATTGTAACTATTATTATATTATCTGTAAGATTATTACATTAAAATTATTTGTGCATATAGCATTTTAATATAATAATATAATGTATTTTAAAAATAGCAAATGGTATGACAGCAAATCTATATTTACATATTCATTAATATGAATATTATGTTTTTATTACTGTCGTTTGCTATGATTATGTTCTATGAATATATTACTTTTGAATTACATTTTTTAACAGCTCTCAAAGCATTCTCATAATATTCTGTGCTATTTGTTGGAAACTAGAAGAAGATAATCAGCAGAGATAATCTTCAGCAGGACTCTTTATTGAGAAAGCGCTGTGTGGCGCTGCAGTCATCAAAAGTCTAACCAAAGCAGTGATACTTTGGAGTTTATATACATTCAAGGGGGAGGGATACATACAGTAGAGGTGGAGACAATCTACACAATAAAATACAAACGCAATACAGGAATCATCCAGACACGGGCATTTTCCCAGCCTTGATCTCATCAGCACCAAATGCATAGGTGCTAATCCAATCAGTCTGACAGTATCGCCATACCTTAACATTACCATAGAGACAAAGGCACAGCTGTGCCTTGAGTTTAACAAGCCAAATTGTCAGGAAAAGCATAAAGACAAAAGGTCATTAGCAAGACACCTGGGCTTCCTGATTTCATCTTTTATAAATGTCATCCTTCTTTACCTCAAAATTTAATACACAATGTACATAACTTTTTGTTTATATACTATTACATTGGAACCTAGATTTAACATTTTATAAATTTGTAATCCCACAGTTTAAAAGTCAACATACTGCACTGTTTAGCAAGTGAGGCATGAACTGTTACTGAGTATCTCAAAATTAGCTCAAAATACTTCATTTGAAATAGACTAATGAAAGGTCAGGCCCTCAGATGCTTAAAATACAGCTGTGACACAGATCTAGCTTGATTTGCTCCTTCGAGACCTGTGAGGAGATTGATTTAAATGCAGATTAATTCTCTTTATGCTTAGTTCCTGCTGACTTATCATTCCCTCCATAAAGTGACATGATTTTTCCACATCAACAGAAATGAAACACACCTAATGGCTTGGAAGATGATATATACTATACTGATTCAAGTAAAATTGAAATTTTCCTCTGCTACCTCTGTGCTACCTCTTCTGAATTTGAGGTGAGGTGTCCAAAATTTACTAAAATTGAAGAAAGACACCTGATACACATTTCTTGTGTTTTGGCAGGATGGACAAACACATAGCCAGGGAGAATCTACAATCTGAAGATAATTTGAGATAATCTTACAGGATCAGCTCTCAGTCACTTACATCAGCTAAGATATACGGCTGGAAAATTATGGCTGTAGTACACCATCTATCTACTTGCATGTGATTTAGGTCTCCATTTACAGGGAGTCACAACAAACATGCCATAAACTGTGAATAGTTTTGTTGATTGTTCAAGTATATATTTTTTGTAGATTAAGATTTGCCCTGAGATACTCCAGATGACTGTAAATTGTTGCAGTGATTCACTTTAATTGAGCTATTTACTCAATTAAACGTTTTCATGTATTTTTAGTATGTGTATGATTAACTGCAATGCTGCTTGGTCTTGTTTGATATCATAATAATAAATTGTAATGATGTCTTGCAAAATGTTTTTGGGTGAGTTCTGTGAGAATTTTGTTTAATCCTAAATTTCATAAAAAATAAAATCCTAAAAAAACTACAATGTATCATTTAAAAGTTGGTAAGATCTATTTGAAAGAGGTATCTCAGGCTGTATTAAAAAATACAGTAAAAAAAAAAAAGTAATATTGTGAAATATTTGAATATAATTTAAAATGTCTTTTGGCAAAGCATTACTCCAGTTTTCAGTGTCACATGATCCTTCAGAAATCATATGCTGATTTGGTGCTCAAGAAACATTTCTCATTATTATCAATGCTGAAAGCAGCTGTGTTGCTCAGTATTTGTTTAACTATCATAATTTTCTTTTTCAGGATTGATAGATATTTCAAAAGAGCAAATTAAAAAAGATTTTATGTAACAGTGTAAAATTTTTACTGTCACTTTTGATCAATTTAATGCATTAAATTGCTGAATTAAAATATTAATTTCTAACCAAAAAAAAAAAAAAAACCTAGCATTGCAATTCTTAATATCTAAATGCCACTGGGGATATAGTATGATCTAATGAAAGGACAACAAAATGGTTAGGGGGAAAGAAAATTATGACCCAGATCCCGATTAGTATAATCTGCAATTTCAAAGGATCCACTTGTCTCACTTGTCAGAAAGATCATGTTAAAGTGTACGTTTTTGTTGCTATTCTAGTTTTCTACATGTGTACTACAAATGCATTTTATTATGAAAAGTTACAAACACTAGGTTTTTGATGTAATAAGTACAAAGCTCTGTCCAGATTCAGCGGCGCTGCCGACCAGCTCTTGCCATATCACACTGAGCATCATTAGAGGAGAGAGAGAGGAAGAGGACCAGTGGGGGGATGGTGATAGAGCAAGAGATTGAAGAAGGGAGGGCTGAAGACTGTATGTGAGAGCGAACGAGGGAGGGGGAAGTAAGAACCGAGACAACTGAGCCACTGTAGCAGGAATCGCCACAGAGATGCCGAGGGTCTTTCCATGAAAGCGGAAACACTATCACGCACGTACGGGCGGTGAAAGGTAAGACATACGGGGGCGTTCTCCCTTTTGCATGCTGGGTGTATAATCCTCTCTGCAGACAGAGTGAACAGCAGGGGGAAAGGATTCAGCACTTAAAAGGATCTCAGCATCCAGTGATGCATTTTTCACTGGCCACATTCTGTGACGGACAGTTTCGGAGAGACTCTGGGATGCATGTCCACTGGAATGAGGTAGAGGGATGCTGGGTATACCTTAATATTTCTCAGATTCCCTTTAGTTTGTTACAGTAAATGCATTCAAAGAGCATTACTGAATTAGATGAATGGAAAAATTGTGATTTAAATGTTGTATTTAGTGTTTCCTAAGTTGTTTCTCCCGAGCTTCTGCTTTTAGACTGTTTCGCGCCTTTTTGAAGGTATTCCCTTGCACCTGTGATTTGTTTTGTCATGACTGTGTGTGTGTGTGTTTGTGTGTGTGTGTGTGTGTGTGTGTGTGTGTGTGTGTGTGGACCAGATTTTACCTACATTATGGGTTTTAAGAAGGAAAATGGCTCAATAAACATACCAAATAATGACTTAGTGATAATATAAAAATGAAAAATGGTTTATATAAGATGTAGGGGATAGAAAATATAATGTGTTCTGTATAAAACCAGCAGAAGTCAATGAAACGTCTACAGCATGTGTGTGTATGTACAGGCAAGATCATATGCAATATTGTGATATGTTTTTGATTTGATGGACAGGCTGTTTTCTGATAATCTGCTAAATTGGAATGAATTAGACTCTATCCCATAGGGCTCACTGACTCCTGCTGATGTCATTTACGATAATCTTCTCCAAAGAGATTTAATTTGATGTGTTTGTTTGTACAAGCATTTATATATAATGTGCTCACACATACACATACCAAAAGAGAGCTAGAGCTGTCAGCACTAATTGTGGCCTTTAGCAGTGCGTGATAGTGAAAGAGACAGATGGTGGCAGAATGGTGGCTGAATGACCTTGTCCCCCAGCAGGGCATGTTTTCAGCCTTACTTGAATCATTCTGTAAGGGCGAGAACTGGGCAAAAGATTCCCTGTTCATCTGGAGAAAGAAAGAATGATAAAAGGTCAGACAGAATAGGCCCAAGGTCTTCGGACTGTAAACCAAAAGAGACCATTGGCAATTTGGCATTTGTACCATTCAGGTTTTGTGTTTGGATGGAGGTGGGGTGGCATTTTCTATTTCTCCAAAGGTATTTTCAAATGGTAAGCTTGGCTGCAAAGTATTAGTAAGATTACTCTGATTTGAGCATATGTCTAGTGAGAATCTTCACAATGCAGCTGCAGCATGTGAGGAAGATGGAGGGAGACATAGAGCAACGTAATCTTTCCATCACGCACATCATAATCAGTTCAAAAGGGGCAGAGAAAGAGAGAGATACTTCTGGGCCTTTGAGAGAATCAGCATGGATTAGAGGGCTTTCAGAAAACCAAAAGTCTGTAGTAAGGTTACAGCTGGTCTGGTACAAGCCGTATCAAAATTTCAGATCATGACACCCCTCAATATATCTTCTCTTGTACTGAGGGGTTTAAGCCACTGTGTGTGAATTATACAAAATTCAAAATATATTTTATTGAATTGAATGTTTAGGGCTATTTTGTTTGAGTTGTATAGCCCTAAATGATTTAGCCATACACTACGCTTGCAATCAAACTAAAAATCAGCATTTTTAGACTAGGTTAAAGGGAACTTCTTTCTTTAGTGCAGAGTATACTATTTCTTGTGATGTCTCTCTGGATGAAAAGCAGTGATAAAGTATTGATTGTTGTTGCCATGGGGATTATTTCCTGGGGGACTCATTTTCGAGTGAAGTGATCATATTTCTACTTACTTCACTTATTTACTGTGAACTGTGCAGACCACCAGAATCTTTATCCACTCTAAAGAGAGATGCTTTTACCTACATTCTATCCTGATTAAACTGAGATGACTTAATTTAATTTAATTTAATTTAATTTAATTTAATGCTATGTCTAATGACTATTGTCATATCTTTCATTCTCCCTCTCTCTTCTCTCTTTCTCCATGTTTTGTTAACTGGGTACAGTCTATTTTTGTCTCATCTTTTTTTTAAAGCAAAATTCCACTATTAGGGGGTTTGCTACTTCATAACACAGCAAACTTCACCATGCAAACAGCATTGATATTTAAAGCCATTTCAAATGAGCATAAAATATTATTACCTTCTAATTGTGTCATACAGGATTTGCCTCATTGATTTGATGTGTCAAATCATTATTGAACAGCTATTAAGGGAACAGTTATAATGTAGTGTTAAGTGTTTCCTAAAGTTGGCTTGTGTGATTTTTTTCTAACAGGCTTTTCAGATGAGCCCATATTTTGAGTGACCCGAGAGAAGAGGAGAACCATTTTCCTGCGTCTCTGTCTGTCTCATGAGCAGCCATGCCTGTTCTCTCACCTACCACAGGTACGTCATTAATTAGCTGTGATTGTAAATTGAACTCCCTTGATAATCATAATAAAGAACAGTAATTTCATCCTCATTAAAAAAAGAAGTGTAAAGAAGAAAAAAAAATTGTGTACCTATTAAAAGCTGTTTTACATTGGAAAATGTTGAGAACACATGATCAATTGAAAATTTTTGTTTTAATTTTGTTTAATCCCCTCTTATGAAACATTATATTATGAAGCAGTTTTGCTGACAGAATAGTTTAAATATTATTAAAGCCTTTTTCAATACTATTAGTAAATTAAAATCTTTGTTTTTATGTGCAACAACATTCGCACTAATAGGTGTCAGTAAATCCTGATG
This sequence comes from Cyprinus carpio, assembly GCF_018340385.1. Lineage (NCBI taxonomy): Eukaryota > Metazoa > Chordata > Actinopteri > Cypriniformes > Cyprinidae > Cyprinus > Cyprinus carpio. Next base: position 9,696,124 of record NC_056583.1, read on the forward strand.
TGTTGGTCAATGCGACATCCTTATATTATTTATGTTTCAAAAAAGTATACAGATAAGGAATAACTTATACGCTGTATCATTTGTAAAGTATGATTTTATAATATAATAATTTTTTATAATTTTATCTTGCAGGTTTACATGAGATGCTAGCCCTCCTCACTTCCCAGCTGCATCCAGATGCTAATCATAAAGAGGACACGGTTTTCCTCAGGGAGGTCTTCAGTGAGAGGAGCCTCAGCTATCTTATGAAAGTGCGTAAAGAAATAGATAATGTCTAACATCCTAATCATTTTTTTTTTTTTTTTTTTTGTGAATGATTTTCCATATGTACTGACCTTTCATGCAGATCCATGAGCGACTCAGGCAGTTCCAGCTCCAGAGCCCGACCCCAGTGCTCCACAGCGCATCCTGCCTGGCCGAAGATGTAAGTGGCATCTCTACCTCAACGGCAAACAATTAAATCTTCATCATATATCTCATTTATGACTTAATACTATATTATATATATATTATATATCCATTCAAAAGCTCTTCAAAATGTTGGTAGGATTTTTTTAATGTTTCTGAAATATTTCTCTTTTGCTGACCAAGACTGCTTTTACTTTACGAAACAGATCATCAAACAAAAATACAGTAATATTGTGAAATATTTTCATATTTTTTAAAATAACTGTTTTCTATTGTAATATATTTTAACATTTTATGTATTCCTCTAAGGAATAAGCTGAATTTTCATTCACCTTTTTCATTGTCATATGAGCCTTCGGAAATCATTTGAATATGCTTATTCGGAGAGCAAGAAACATTTCATATTATTGTCAATTTTGAAAACAATCACACTGACCCTAAACTTTTGAAGGTTAGTGTATATATAAAACAGAAACATATTTTTAAGGCTAGATGTGTATAATGGAAAATAAAAACAGTGATTAAGTGTATGTGGTGTGTTTTTTTTTTAGTTTTTTTTTTTTTGGGGGGGGGTGGTGTTGTTCGCTGTACTAAGAAATGTTTCGCATTTTTAATGACATTGGTCTTGTGGTTTGAATTGACAGGTCATAGAGGAGCTACAGAACGGACCATTGGAAGAAGATGAGCGAGAACTCTTAACACTTCTTACTGCTCCACATGTGAAGGTGCACAATTCACACTTGTGAAAATACATTAAAATTCATTTTTTATGATATTTTTAGAAATAAATTCAGATGCACATTAAATCTTAATAACCTGTCAATTTGAAAGCCACAGCATCAGTATGTAAATTCTATAAAAGATATGATGCTGACACAATAATTACTGTTAAATCAGTATTTAAAAGAAATTTGAAGTGATTAAGCTTAATTAATTTCAATTTGATAGTGTGCAGCATGACAAAATAGAATTAGATGACATTTTACCGCCTTCTAATTAAACTTGCTAATTTCCATGATGTGCCCCAGGCATCAGATTTCTCTTCTCTCTCTTTTTTTTTATTATCATTCTCTGTCAATCTGTCTATGCCTACATGCTAATTCTCTCTCTCGCTCTCTCTCTTTCTCTCTCTTATACACGTGCACATTCTTTCATCCACAGCACTATTGAGTCATCTTGTCAACTGTTGTTGTGATTATTCTCTCCATGACCTATCAGGCAGTGCTAACAGTACATGACACAGTGGCGCAGAAGAACTTTGAGCCTGTGCTCCCCCCTTTGCCGGATGATTTAGACGATGAACTAGAGGAGGAATCAGTGAAGATTGTGCGTTTGGTGAAGAACAAGGAGCCTCTTGTGAGTTTTAGGATTGAGCTGTTTTGTCTAAAAAATGGACTAATATTCTTAATGTACTGTCCATCATCAAGACATGCAAAATATAGGGTTATATTTAATTTCTGCAATCAATTTTGTCTCTTTAGGGTGCAACCATCCGCAGGGATGAAGTAACTGGGGCGGTAGTGGTTGCTAGGATAATGAGGGGTGGGGCTGCAGACCGCAGTGGTGAGTGGCAGCCTGATCCTTCCCCTTGTCAGCATAACATTTTTTTTTTTCTCTGTGCAAGTGTTTTTTATTTTTTTTTATTTATATTTTTTACACTGTGGGTGGACAACAACAAAATCTCTCTCAGCAGATTTGATGTAACATAATCTGTGATGATGCAATCAGGGACCATCCGAGTCAAAAAAAACTTGAATCTGAATAAAACCTATGACAGACAACTCAATTCTCAATAGAGAGATAAAGAAAGGAAGTTGAATAACCATTTATTCAAATGTTATGCAAAGAATTTACTGAGAATCTCTCCTGTTAGAGATCCAAAATGACATTTTGAAAATTAGACGTCAGCAACAAGGGGAGACTGTAATCACAGCAAAATCATTATTTTTTTAATATCAATAGCATTCTGAGCAGCGGATTTTTCTTATCACAAGCAAAATATTGACTAAAATCCTTGAGATTATGCTTTGCTTTGGGATTATAGATTATACTGGAAATATACAGAGCAGATTTCATGGTTGCCATGGAAATTATGTTGAAATAGGACATGTGCTTTGCAAGCTAGGTTGTTCTATTGTATAATGACTTTAGTATGCAGTGTTATACAGTACATTCAGAAAAGGTTCCTAGCACAGACACTAGACACAGCTGGCAGCTTTATCAATAAGTTTAAAATGTGTTGTACAAGAAAACCTTGTATCAGAGAGTGTTGAAGAAAAAGTACAATATCATCAAGGGAAATAAAATGTTTAGTCAGTGCAACTGAGAAAAACCCTCAATTTAATAACTATAACAAAGATTCAGATCAGTGAGAAAAAAAAAATGCTGCGATGTTCTGCAAAAAAAAAAACATTTCCACCATCAGGGCAATAATTACGAAATTCCAGTCAACTGGAAGTTTTATGAATTAGCCGTGTGTCTATCTTGTTCCAACGCACTGTTAGTAGGATGGCTAGAGTGACCAAAAAGTCTCCAAGAATATCAGCTGGAGAATTGCATAAGTGAGTTGGGTTTTGCAGTCAGAAAGTCTCCATAACTACAACTCGACGTCACCTTCATCATCACAAATTAGAAGGGTTTCAAGAAAAAAGCCTCTACTCTCATCCAAAAACAAAGTCAAGCGTCTTCACTTTGCCAGACTTTACTGGAACTTCAAAAAAGATCTGGTTCTATAGTCAGATGAAACCAAAATAGAGCTTTTTGGCAATAAACACCAGAGGTGGGTTTGGCGCACACAGAGAGATAGCCATATGGAAAAGTACCACGGTTAAACATGGTGCTAGGTCTTTAATGTTTTGGGGCTGAGGACTGTGACATCTTGATAGGATACACTGAATCATGGACTTTACCAAATATCAACAGATATTAAATGAACACCTGATTGCTTCTGCCAGAAAGCTTAAAACGGGCCGTGGTTGGATCTTCCAGCAGGACAATGATCCAAAACATACATCAAAATCAGCACAAATAATTTACTGACCATAAAATCAAGGTTTTGCCCTGGCCATCCCAGTCCACTGACTTGAATCCCATAGAAAACCTGTGGAGTGAACTAAAGAGGAAAGCCCACAAGCGTGGACCTCAAACTCTGAAGGATCTGGATAGATTCGGTATGGAGGAATGGTCTCAGATCCCTTGCCATATATTCTCCAACCTCATCAGCCATTATAGGAGAAGGCTGAGTGCTGTTATCTTGGCAAAGGGAGGCAGCACAAATTATTGACTAAAAGGGTATCAGTAATTGTGGCTCACATATATTTAGCAAAGATATTTGTTTTTTGATGTGATGTGTTCAATGAGATTTTTTTTTTTTTTTTTTTTGAGCAAAAGATCAAATGGTTAAACAATAAAGACATTTTTTTCACAGCCTTCTTTGCTCATATCTACCAAGGGTGCCACTATACAGTATATATATATATATATATATATATATATATATATATATATATATATATATATATATATATATATAGTTATTTTTTTATAAATATTTTTTTTAATATATAATGTATATAGTATAATATTATAAAGGTAATTTGTCATGTAAAATATAATATTAAAAGCATATGAAATAGAAGTATTTTCACTATAGGAACCCCCTATTTTGAATGCACCATGATTACTGTTTGCTGAATTCTTCTTCAGGTCTAGTACATGTTGGAGATGAGTTGAGGGAGGTCAATGGAAATCTAATTATACACAAACGTCCTGAGGAGATCAGCCAGATTCTGGTGTGTTCACTCTTCCTTGTTGTTTTACAAAAGCTGAGTCATTCCCATAAGATTCCTTTTCTATAAAAGGCACTTACCTGATTTAGTGTCTTTGATTGTTTATTGTTTATTGGGCTGCAGTCTCAGTCTCAGGGCTCGATCACTCTGAAGATAATCCCTGCCATTAAGGAGGAGGACAGATTCAAGGAGAGTAAGGTGAATGTAATCACTTTATTTGAATGTCATGGGACAGAACAGATAGCAGCTGCTTCATAATATGTATGCAAAGTTATACGTAATGTTATTTTATTTCTGTCTTTAGTCTATTTAAGAGCCCTGTTTGATTACACACCATTTGAAGACAAGGCCACACCCTGTCAGGAGGCAGGACTGCCTTTCACACGTGGGGACATCCTGCAGGTGGTGAGCCAAGATGACCCAACATGGTGGCAGGCCAAAAGAGTGGGAGACAGCAACCTGCGTGCTGGACTCATTCCTTCAAGACAGTTCCAGGAGAGGTACACGACAAAAATCATGTCAACAGTTACCTTTTATTTACCCTTTTTATTGCCATATAGACCAGATATCTCTAATATGCAGTGGTGGTATTTAAGGGAAGGCTGATTCTTCAGTAAATTGCATTTGTTTGGATACATTAATATTAAGTTTCTTTACTCCTTTTATGTAAATTACATAAATGTTTGATGACGTATTAAAATGTAAATAAAACTGGTTTCAATATTAATTGGCTAATAAAGGAGAAGGAAATAAATTCTTGACCGAAATTATGTTGCATTATTTTCATATCCTTTCTGATTGGTCTTTATTATTATTATTATTATTATTATTAAATCAGCCTCTTCCTCCAGCGTTTAATGGGCTGACATATTGAAAGAAAAAAAAAAAAAAAAAAACATTTTTTAAATGAGTGCATCGGAGTTATGAATGTTTGTAGGTAACATAATCATTTCATTTTGGATCAATTTTGAGAAGGCTCAGCCTTGTCTCCCTGTGACAATCGACCCCCACTACAGGTCTTCTGAAACAAAGTGTTTGATTTCTACTTATTATAATTGTATTTTGACTTGTCCTAAATCTGCAGACGACTGTTGTATAGGATGAAAATGGGAACACACCAGAGCCCTAAATCAACTAGAGCATCACCATGTAAGTTCTTTGCAGCTACTGGGTAGCTAACAGAAATACAGTACCTACTACTTAACTATAGACATGATCTTCTTTACAAATATTTAAACAAACGCTCTGTAAATGCAGAAATTATTTAGCAGACAGCTGAATATCTCACAACGAATATAAGAATAGATGGGCCTATCGGTATAGAATAAACAAAGATGGCCAATGTACAGTGGAGATCAAAATTAGGGAACAACTTACAATTTCCTAAATTTCAAGGTCACTGCTTAGTCCTATTTGAAGTTATCCTGACAGGAGTAGAAGGGGAGTTTTTTTAAGCAGATTTCATAAATTAATTGAAAGACAGTATAAAAAAGCTTAAATGAGATATGTGAAAAAGAACTCTGATCAAATTAGAGAATTACAGATACCTCCAATTATTGGTGTTTATCTGGCACCTGGTGCTAATTTTCTTAATTATATGACAAACCCTATTTAAATGGCAGCATTCCTCTAATTTTCACTGAGATTGCAAAATGGTAGGCTACTCTAAGGTGACTGAAACCCTTCAACAGCAGGTTGTCCGGATGAAGGCCAAACGGATGACCCTTTCAGCCATCGCAAGAGAAGTTGGTTGTTCCAAATCTGTGATTCCTTGAATATTGCAGCTTTACAGTTACACTAATTCATTCAAGTCCCCCTAAAAGGCTGGTCGTCCATGTAAGACAAATGCACAAGAAGACAGGACAATGCAGAGACTCTCAGTGGGGAATCGGTACAACACTGCTGGATTTGCTTTGCCTGTAAGGAGCTGTCTCACCACGTTTAAGAGAAGTCGGACTGAAAGTGCACTCTGCATTGACGAAGCCACTCATCAGCAGAAAGAATCAAAAGGCTAGACTAACCTTTGCTGAGGAGCATGTTGTGTGGACAGAGCAGGTCCAAAGTTCACTTCAGTGATGAGAGCAGATTTAATTTATTTGGGTCAAATGGGAAACATTTGTTTGACATCAAACTGTTGAAAGACTGAACCCTGAGTGTGTAAAGAAGTCCATGAAAAGTGGAGGAGGAAGTGTCTTGGTTTGGGGGATGTTTTCTGCAGCAGGAGTTGGGCCTCTTAGATAGATACATGGCATGGTGAATGCATTATGTTTATCAGAACCTCCTTCATCAACATGTGGTGCCTTCCCTGCAAGCATCTTCTAATCAGACTGCAATTTTCATGCAAGACAATGCCTGTCACACTGCAAAACAGGAAAAGCAGTTCCTTGAAGCTAAGAACACTGAAATAATGAAATAGCTGGCCCACAGTCCTGATCTAAACCCAATTTAAAATATCTGGAAAATCCTTGTTGACAAAGTTATGGCTAAGAAACCCACCCCAGTTACCGAACTGTCGAAGAGACTGGAAGAAGAGCGAACAAAGATCACATTAGCGCAGTGTGAGAAACTAGAGATGCTGAAGTTATTCAAACCAAGGGCCTCTACACTTCTAATTTCTGACAGCTGTAACCCTCCAAAATTTTAGTTGTAATCTAAAATTAATCATGCTACAGTGGTTACTGTTCTCTAATTTTGATCACTGTGTTTTCCACAAAATCATTAATTTTTGTTGTTGAAATTCTCTGGTTATTTTGTAAAATATGTTAGTAGAACATACCACAGATAATATTCCTTCAAATTTTTGAGTCATGAAGAATAACAATATTTCAGAAAAAAATCTCTCAATTTATAGATTGTTCTCTAATTTTGATCTCCACTGCACATATTTTACCCAGACCTATCACAAATGACAATACTTGCAAGATTCCATATTAATTTGCTTTTCATACTTATTCATGTTTCAGCAATTGTGTTTGTTTCCTCATTCTGCTTACCTCAGGTGACCAAACTTGTGAAAAAGGTAGGTGATTTAAAAAAAATAATAATAATTACCTATGAAATAAATAAAAGGTAACACTTTATATCATAGTATCCTTGTTACACACAGTTAGTATAGTAGTAACAGTAAATTATGCATAATTAGTACTCCATTTCCAAAAAAAAAAAAAAAAACTCTTGAATCAAAGAAAATGTGCTTTGTTTAACTGACAAAATTATGAATATAAGAACTAAGAATGTTTTCACTGACCAACTTAATTGTATTTTGTTAATATAACCAAATTTTGATTTTGGTGGCAACACATTAAAAAAATAACTGGGACATAGGCAAAATAAAAGCGAAAAGATTATAAAGCAGATGAATTGGTAATATGTGAGGGTCTCATGATGGGTATAAAAAGCATCCACCAAAGTCTCAGTGTTTGCAAGCAAAGTTGGATCTTGGCTTACCACTTATCAAACTTGTTTAGTTCCAAGGTTATTTTAGTAAACGAAAACTAAAAAAAAAAAAAAAACAAAAAAAAAAAAAAAAATAAAATAAAACAAAACTAACAAAAAAAATTCAAAATTTTAAAAACTAAAACGAAACAAAACTAACAACAGTTATTGAAAAACTAACTTAAGTAAAATAATAATTAACAAAAATAAATAATTGTTTTTGTAATCATTACGTTCTCACCCCTTGACGAAAATATTATTGAAAATATTATTATTATTGAATTTCATTAGTCCCAGTTATGATTTATGCACGGCTGTTCACAGAAAAGTGAGCAAGACACGACAGTTACAATATCATGATTATGGTTAAGAGAAAAAATAAATAAATCATTTCCCCAAATTAGGCTACATTTATTTTAATATTAAATATCTCAACACAGCATTAGATATGACATTAAGCGCAACTTGTGTAAATTTATTTAGTAAAAAGGCTTGACTAGTTCCTTTGGTGTACATTTGTATACTTTTACCATCTAATCCATCTCAGCATGCGTTAATTGTGTTGCTAAATGTTTGCCTCACTAAGGTTAAATTATGCCTACATCTTTCTTTGGCCTTCGCTCTGGATCTGTTGATTCTGCTAAACTTGAATTAAAACTGAAACTAAACCTGAAACTAAACTATATAAAAACTAAATAAAAATGTGTTCAAAAACTAAAAACTAAAACTAACAAAAATATTAATGAAACTAATAAAAACTTAACTGAATTTTATAGCAAATTTGAAAACGATATTTACCAAAACTTTAATAACCTTGGTTAGTTCACACACACACACACAAAAAAAATGACATTATTTACTCACCCTCAAGTTGTTCCAAACCTGCATGAGTTTCTTTATTCTGTTGAACACAAAAACGATATTTTGAAGAATGTTGGTAAGCAAACAGTTGATGGTAGCCATTAACCAAGTCAATGGCTACCAGCAACTGTTTGGTTACCAATGTTTTTCATAACATAACATAACACAACATATAACATAACATAACATAACATAACATAACATAACATAACATAACATAACAACATATAACATAACAACACATATAACATAACATAACATAACATAACATTCAATTTTGTTCTGTTTCGATTTAATTTTCTGTTCCCATTTGCCTTCCTGAGTTTCCTGGTTTGTTTCTATAGTTTCTAATAGCCACACAACCGTTTCAGTTACATTTGATTACATTCCTTTTGTATTTAAGCCCTCAGTTTCCCTGTGTTCCTTGCCGGTTATTGTTTATGTTAGGTGTTGTGCTATGCTTACTCCAGCGATCTCCTGTGTTTCTTCTGTGTGGATTTATAATTAAAAGACTTTTGGAAATCTACTCATTTGTCATGAGCTTTTATATAGCACCAACACATTACAATAATATAATATAATATAATATAATATAATATAATATAATATAATATAATATAATATAATATAATATAATATAATATAATATAAAATGCATACAGGTTTGGAACAACTTTCCCTTTAATGAGAAAATTGTAAAACCAAAAAAAAATAATAATAATTTATCAGTGCAAGACTGCAAAGAAGTTACGTCTTAATATTTTATATTTCTAATATTTTATACATAATATTGTGAAAAGATTCAGGGAATCTCAGTCCATATAGGGAAGGTCAGGAAACCTCTGTTCAATGTGCATAACCTTTAAACCCTCAGATGGCACTTCATGAGAAGCCATGTGTTAAATATAGCCACATGGGCTCAGGAGTACTTTAGAAAAAACATTGTCACTTAACCAGTCACAGACCAATTCTATGCAGGGATGCTGTCGAGTTCTCTGGGAATGTGAAAGTGCGTGCTGTTGTCACGTTTTAGCTTATTTCTGGGAAAAACAGACATTGCATTGCACGTGCAACAATACCTTGGTATTGTAGACACCATGTAGATGTGCTTGACTGGCCTGTCTGCAATCCAGATCTGTCTTCTATTAAAAATGTATAGCGCTTCATGAAGAGGAAAATAAGACAACAATGACCATGAACTGGTGAACAGGTAAGTCTTCTATCAAGCAAAAATTCCACTTGCAAATCTGCAGCAGTTAGTATCATCAGTTCAGAAATGATTAAAGTGCAACTAAAAGGAAAGATGACATAACAGTTGTAAACATGCCTTTGTCCCAACTTTTTTCAGAGTAGGTTTCAGCCATTAAACTCATAGTTTGTTTATATTACAAAATACAATAAAGTTGGTGAGTGAAAACATTGGATTTTTTTTTTTTTTTTTTTTACTTTTGTCAGTTAAATAAAGATTAAAAAAGAATTAACAAAAGACAGATTGTTGCATTTTACAAAATGTCCCAACTTTTAAGGGAATAGGACTGTACAAGCAGCGAACCATAAACCAGGGGTGCCCAAACTCGGTCCTGGAGGGCTGATGTCCTTCAGAATTTAGCTCCAACCTGCCTCAACACACCTGCTTGGAGGTTTCTAGTATGCCTATTAAGAGCTTGATTAGCTGGTTAAGGTGCGTCTAATTGGGGATGGATCTTAACTCTGCAGGACACGGGCCCTGCCATAAACCCTAACACTATAGTAAATATGTATTGTTAACTAATATTACTCATTACTTATCTGTACTGTAACAAGGACACCTTAAAATAAAGTGTAACCTAATGAAATCAAAATGTTTGTAAATTATTTTCAAATTATTTCATAAATCTGTAAAATGGGTATTTCAGGTATTTGTTACTAATTATATTCATGTCTAGGGAATGATAAGAACCATCTAGGTTACGAGACATAACTTTTAGTGACCGATAGATAGGGAATGTCTTGGTTACGTACGTAACTCTCATTCCCTGATGGAGGGAATGGAGACATTATGTTGAAACAAACGACTATGGGGTCTCACTTGGGAGGCCAATCATCTCTGAGTTTACAAGAAAATGCCAATGAAAATTGGCTAGTGGATTTTGCATGCTGTGCCACTACCCGTGCCTACGAGTATATAAGGCGACAGCATGCATCCACTCATTAGGTTTTATGCTGAGGAGCCGAGAATGTGTCCCGGCAACAGCGAATGGTTCAAGGTTGTGGCATGGGGACATTATCTCTCTGTTCCCTCCATCAGGGAACGAGGGTTACATACGTAACCGAGACATTCCCTATCTATCGGTCACTACAAGTTATGTCGAACAACATATGGGGTCCATGGAAAATGCCACAACTTGAACACTGTCACAACCCTGTGGCACTGCGATTGTAGACAAGCCGCAGCATGTCACAAAAGCAACGCTAAGGTCATAATCTTCCCAAAGCCCCAGCGCAAATTCACTGGCCTTGGTACCGAAGGGGACCAAAAGGGTGAATACATTGCTGCTGGAGAAGGCCATGCTGCTGTTCTGTCCACAAAAATGTTTCTGGAAGGGATTGCAATCTTCAGTGAAATATTGATTCAAATCTTTCTTTTTTGTTCTTTCGGCCTGGCAGAACGATGGGGAAGCAAGTCTTAAGGAAAAAGGTCACTACGGAGACCACATCCTACCCATAGGGAGGTGAAGTGGAGATTCTGACATGGACTGACCCAGGGGGCAGTACTACATATGGAATGGGTCTCTGAGGCAGGTCCTACCTTAGAGTAGGGATGGAACAACTGCCAGAAGAGACTGACAGAGCGGGTCTGTCAAGGGAAGACACAGGTTTACCGAGAGGGAAACATTACCATGGAAGAATACACATAAGGGTTTACCAGTAGGGAATCAAGCCATTTGGGATTGGTACATGAAGGCGATGGCATCCACTATCCAGTGGGTCAACCTCTGCTTGGAGACAGCCATCCTTTTCTGCTGGCCTCCAAAGCAGACAAGGAGCTGCTCAGAGCTTCTGAAGCTCTGGGTGCGGTCCACGTATATGCACAGTGCTCTTATGGGACACAGCAAAGCCAAGGCTGGATCTGCCTACTCCAGGCCGGGGTCTCAGGACAACATGAGAGTAGGCCAGCCCGAACACAAGGCACTCTTCACTTACCGAAAATGCTTGGAGGTACCCGAACCTCTTGATGGAAGTGAGTGTGGTCAGGAGCACTGTCTTGAGAGACAGGAACTTCAGCTCAACTCACTCAAGCGGCTCACAGGGACCCCTCTGGAGTCCAGCAAGGACAACAGAGAGATCCCAGGAGGGTATCAGGGTGACCGAGCAGGATTCAACCTTCTGGCACCCCTCAGGAACCTAACAATCAGGTCATGCCATCCCAGAGAATGGCCGTCCACTGCATCATGATGCGCTGCGATAGCAGTGACATACACTTTCAAGGTTCAACCTTTCTTGCAGGAAAGAAAGCACAACTCTGACTGAGCATCTCCGGGGGTCTTCTTGGTGAGAAAAACACCAATTCGTGAACAGACTCCACTTCAAAGCGTAGGCCTGCCTCATAGAGGGAGCTCTAGCTTGAGTGATATTGTCTATTACCGCTGGTGGTAGGTCACGTAGGTCTGTCACGTCCCATCCAGAAGCCACACATGGAGGATGCGGGTGCCATATGGTGCCCAGCTCCTGAGAATGGAGGTCCCTCCTCGGGGGGATGCGCCAGGGAGGGACTGTCACAAGGAGCATGAGTTCTGAAAACCAGGTCCGGGTGGTCCAGTAAGGTGCAACCAACTGGACCTGTTCCTCGTCCTCCCTGACCATGCACAGTGTCTGTGCAAGCAGGCTCACTGGGTGAAATGCATACTTGCGTAGGGCCCGAGGCCAGCTGTGTGCCAGTGCATCTGTGCCAATGGAGACCTGGGTCAGGGAATAGTACAACTGGTAGTAGGAGGACTCATGGGAAGCAAACAGGTCCACCTGAGCTTTCACAAATTGACTCCAGATCAGCTGGATCGTCTGGGGATGGAGTCGCCATTCTCTGGGGAAAGTGAGCTGTCATGAGAGTGCTTCGGCTGCACGAATGAGCTCCCCCGGAATGTGGATGGTGTGCAGCAACTTGAGCCATGTCTGACTCCAGAGGAGGAGATCACGGGCGAGTTGAGACATGCGACATGATCGTATACTGCCCTGTTGATTGATGTAAGAAACAGCCGCAGTGTTGTCTGAGCGGACCAACATGTGCTTGTCTAGCAGCAGCAGCCGAAACCGCCGCAAGGCTAGATGCACTGCCAACAACTCCAGGAAGCTGATTTGCCAAAGCAGGCGACGTCCTGTCCAGGACCCCAAAGCTGCCTGCCCATTGCACGTAGCTCCCCAGCCCGTGTTGGAGGCATCCGTCATGACAACGACATGCCGGGACACTTTTTCTAAGGCCAACTCGGGCAGTAGAAAAGCAAGGTCCCACCAGGGGCTGAATAGGAGGTGACACATCGGTTTGATTGTGACATGATGTGTACCGTGGCGCCATGCCCATCTCAGGACTCGGGAGTGTAACCAGTGTTTAAGTGATCTCATATGAAGCAATCCAAGCGGCATGACTGTGGCTGCGGATGCCATATGCCCCAGGAGCCTCTGAAAATGTTTCAGTGGTACCACTGTCCTGCCTCTAAAGGAACTCAAGCGGTTCAGCACTGACTGGGCACATTTGTTGGTGAGACACGCCGTCTTACTCACCGAGCCTAGCTCCATACCGAGACATGAGATTCTCTGCACAGGGGAGAGCTTGCTCTTCTCTTGGTTGACCCAACTGGCTGAGGTGCCGAAGCACGAAGTACCTGTGATCGCACAACTCCGCTCTGCGACCGGGTCATGGTGAGCCAGTCATCGAGATAGTTAAGGATCCTGATGCCACTTCCCATAATGGGGCAAGGGTGTGCTCCGCTACCTTCGTGAAGACACGGGGGGACAGGGAAAGCCCGAAGGGGAGGACCATATGGTGCCATGGCCACCCTATAACGCAAACCAAAAGAACTGTCTGTGACGAGGAAGGATTGATAAAAGTACGCGTCCTTCAGGTCGATCGCTGCAAACCAATCCTGGGCTTGAACACATTTGATAATACATTTCTGCGTCAACATCTTGAACAGGAGCTTGTGAAGGGACCGATTCAAAACTCGCAGATCCAAGTGCGGTTGTGAGCCGCGATCCGCACCGAGAAACCAATCATCCAGCCGTGAGCGCTCATTGCTGGGTGGTGAATTCACCTTCAGCCTGATGCTCACTGCTGCCTGGGCAGGCATGGCCGACAGCTCTGGGTCCAATGTAAATGCGCTGTAACACCAACCAGGAACAGTCCTCCGAACAAAAAGATGAATGGCTTTGTAGTGAATATATAACATCAACTACTCGGCTCTGAAACAAAATTCTAATGAGTGGATGCGCGTTGTCACCTTATATACCCGTAGGCACGGGGAGTGGCTCAGCATGCAAAATCCAATCGCCAATTTTCATTGCCATTTTCTCTTAAACTCAGAGATGATTGACCTCCCGAGTGAGACCCATATGTCATTTGACATAACTCGTAGTGACCGACAGATAGGGAACCTTAAATTGTGTAACTACAAGACTCTGAATACCCAGTACAGATGCTGAAATCCCTGTGCTCAGTGCTTGCTGCTTTATTTTGCGGTTGTGGTTCTCTTAGCCTCTCCAATAACTCTTTCCTATGAAATATCCTTGTAAAGTGTGATACCCTCGATTCTCCTTTTCTGACTGTACCCTTGCATCTTTGTGTTTTCCTGACAATCCCACCCACCCTCCAGAGGACTGTGACAGTGAGGGCGGTGTCAGTGGACAGCACATAGGTGAGAGCTGACACCTTACACACTGAGTGCACTCCACATGGATTTGGCTTTGGATGATGCTTTTTTGTGTGGTGTGGTGTGGTGCGCTTTATATATCATCTGGTTTTGTTGTGAGTTCTTCGGTACACTTCAGCACAGAGCTTATGCGCTTGGCACATCCTAAGTTCCCAGTCATTGGTCACATCTTGAGCCCACTGCTCTGCTGCTGGCTTCGGACAACTCCCTCTTTGAGTTTTAGTCTCAGTGGTTTTTAGTGTGCTTTTTGCTAAGAGGAAGATTGCCAGATTGATGCACTTACTGTTTGTGGCGCTTACTGCTTAAAGGGACAGTTCACCCAAAAATGAAAATTCTGTAATTTACTCAATTTAGTTGTCTCATGTTGTGCAGTTGGGCCTGTATGACTTTCTTACTTCTGTCAAACACAAAAAGAGAAAAACTGAATTATATGCTAGCAGTTTTCTGCATATTCAAATTTCAATGATTTGTCATGTTATATTCACATAAACCTGAGACATTGGCACCATATTTGCATTTTTTTTTTCTTGACAGCCCCAATCCCCATTCATCTTTCATTTTATGGAGAAAAAAAAAACTGCCAGCATTTCTCTTCTTCTGGAAGTGCATTTCCACTACATAAGAAACAAGTTAGAATTATGACATAAATAGTCAAAATTATGAGAAGTCATAATAATTACATAATTTGAAATTATGGGCATAAAAATCATTAATATGACAAAAGTAGAAAATATAACAAGGTTGAAAGTATTAGATAAAAAGTCATAATTATGACAAAATATTTTGACATGTTGACTTATGACAATTTTTTGTCATAATTTTGATTTATTTATATTAATTATTTCTTATCTCAGTTATGACTTTGTATCTAACAATTTCTATTTTTATGTTATAATTTATATATATATATATATATATATATATATATATATATATATATATATATATAATATATATATATATATATATATATATATAAAAAAATCTCATAATAACAAAGCATGATTTTTTCTTTATGTAGTGTAAATAGGCTTTTACAGTCCAAGGAACTTATGTGGGTATGAAACTCTTTTTGGAGAACTTTTCCTTTAAGTATGAACAACAGGTGCACTGCTATAACCAGGGTACCATTGCTTTGGGCTAATGGCTCACACAGGCTTTGGCATGGTGAATAGCTTGTGATGGTCTCAATAGAACTATGCTGGATGTGTGATGGTCTAACATTAGTTGTAGTTTCTCCAAAGTGTAAGGCGGTGGCACCGTCCTGTGGTCAGGCCTTTTCCTGGGAGTTTTACTCAGGTACCATGTTTCTATCATACTTGTAAGGTGAAAAGATGCATTGCTGCTTTAACGTATTCACTGCATATTAAACTTTACAAAGCAGATGAACAGCATGTTGCTATTTTCCCCTGAGATGCAGCTGTTACATAGAATCGGCAGCAGTGTGAGAGACATGATATTTTTAGTCTGGAGGATGCACCTCTTTCCATCCTTGTCTATTTGTCTAATCTTTGTGTTTGTGTAATTCAGTCATGTCTATTTTTGATCTTCTCTATGTTTTTAGATGTTCTTTACCTATGTTGGTCTTTTGGAAAATCTTTCTGCTCTCACAGCTGGTCTAAGGAGAAGCTTCAGACTGAGCCGCAAGGATCACCAGGATTTGACCAAAGAGTCTCGTCCAGCGGAGTCCACAGAGAGTGAGTTTCTCATATATGAAGAGGTTACACTATATCAGATGAGACCCCAAGACAAACCAAGACTTGTGGTGCTGATAGGTAAGATTCAAGGGATGTCAGTACTTTCTAAATGAGTCATTCTTTTATTGGCCTTCAGAATCTCATCTCTTTTTTTTTTCTCTGCAGGATCTCTTGGTGCTCGAATCAATGAGCTGAAACAGAAGGTGATTGCTGAGAATCCTCATCGGTACGGTGTCGCTGTGCCACGTGAGTTTACTTAAGTCCAACATTAGAGACTGTGACTGTGGAGGTCCTGGCTGATACTGTATATCAAGAAGATAAATCAAAGTAGAACTTACTTTTGGTTCAGCTTGATGACCTGAAGATAAAGCTTCTAATTTTTTTTTTTTTTATTCTAATAACTACATAAAATGTAAAATCACATGTGACATTAATTGGAAAGCTAGTATAATTTGTGTATTCATTTTCTAACAGACACAACAAGACCCAGGAAAAGCCATGAAAAGGAAGGTGTAGAATACCACTTCATATCCAAGCAAGCCTTTGAGTCTGACATCCAATCGAATAAGTATATCAAATGATTTTAATATCTATGTTGGGTGCACTTTTTCAATATTGTAACTCATCTGTGTGGCATTTTATTAAAGGCATAGTTCACCCAAACACTTAAATTGACTACCATCTATTGTAACTGCATGGCAGTTTTCTTCTTATGTGTTCTGAGAAAGAAAAAAAATCATACAGGTTCGGAACAACATGAGGATGTGTAAATGATGACAGAGTTTTCATTTTAGAATGAATTATCCCTTTAATAGTGTTATCAAATTTAAGTTTACTGTTGTTTGTATTGACACAAAGCATATTGTGTATACCCAGGTTTATTGAATATGGTGAATATAAGAATAACCAGTATGGGACAAGTCTGGAGTCAATCCGGAGTGTCCTGGCGAGAAATAAAGTCTGTCTAGTAGATGTTCAACCTGAGGTAAATAGAACATTTTGCCATTGTAATTATTGTCAGTATTGGCTTTTCTCTGTATTTCTAATTCTGAGCTCTGGTTATATGTGATATGAAGTAATACATAATTCATTTAAATAAATGAGTAATTGCACTGAAGTTGTGATCATAACGAATTTTCTGTGCATTGAAAAGAATAGCTTTGATATTTTGATGTAAAAGCTCCCTTTGTTTTACATGGCAAAATGTCATACAGGTTTACAGATTATTTTATAAAAGTCATTCGTAAGTCACTTTGGATATAAAAGTTTTTGCTAATATATAAGTGTGTAAATAGTGGTCTCTCTTTCTGTTCAACCTAATCTGGATTTGAATCTACAACGACATCAGTAGAGACATTGTTCTTGATTTTTGTTGAGCACATAATTGGAAACCAATGCTATAATCTTTATATTTTTTACTCTAATTCTCAGGCCCTGAAAATCCTCCGTACAGCAGAGTTTAAGCCCTATGTGATTTTTGTAAAGCCACGCATCCCTGAGATTCGTCTGCAACATAGCTCCCCTACATCACCAGGAAGGAGTGACAATGGACACATCACAGTAAGACTGGTTTATATCACCATACTACACAAATGCAGTACAGTCAACATAGAGTCAACAAAATCTTTTTTTTTTTCTTTTTTTCTCTGTTTCTCGAATTCTCTCTCCTGTTGTGAAAAGGATGAAGACCTGCAGGACATGAGGCAGTCAGCCGAGCAGATTGACCAGCAATATGGCCACCTAGTGGACAGGGTACTGATAAAGGAGGACTCTGCTAGTGCCTGTGTAGAGCTGAGGAATATTCTGGATCGACTTGAGAGGGAGCCAAAGTGGGTGCCTGTCAGCTGGGTCCGATCTTGAACCTCCCTCCATACTAAATTCTAACGCTCACATATGGTGTAATGAAAACATGTAATGAACTTCTCTGCCTCTTTCTGAGTCTGCTGTCTGCCTGTTTCCATTTCATCCTGTTCGAAAGTAATACAAAGTAGAATACAAGTGCCATCTGACTTGTTGAAACTGGGTTTGTTGTACTGCGCTAGTGGTGAAGATTTCTGTTCAAAAGACTTTGCATGAAAGTAGCATTGACAAGAAGAAATGTATCATTAATAGCTGAAAGAATTTGTTTTCTGTGGAAAAAAAATGGTTGTCCTTAGTTCTGTCGAGTGAGCTGCACACACACACACACACACACACACACACACACACACACACACACACACACACACACACACACATTGTTATATGTGGTTTATGGGGACTCTCCATAGGCGTAATGTTTCTTATTCTGAACAAACTGTATTTTCTATTGCCCTACCCCAACCCTGCACCTAAACCTACCCCTCACAGGAAAAATTGTGCATTTTTGGATTTTCAAAAAAACTCATTCTGAATGATTTACAAGCCTTTTGAATTACGGGGACACTGAAAATGTCCTCATATATCACCTCCTCATTGTAATACCTATGTCATAACCATGTCATTATCAGATTTGTGTCATCATAAACCACATAAACTTGCTCTCTCATACACACACACACACACACACACACAAAAAGAACCTTCAGATGAGGACAGGTTCACTTGAATGAGAGGACAAACACTGACTCAGGTTTCTCTCACTTTGTCAAAGCTGGTTTCTGCCAGGCAAACCATCTAGTGTGAAAGTCTCTTGTTTTGTTATCTTCAGCTTATGCTGGCTGTGTATATTTAATCAAATGTAAATGGGAATGATGTAAAATATTATACTGTATATTTGCAAACAATTTAAGTGTTTATACTTGTGTAAAATAAAATTTCGTATTTGGTCACAGCCTGTCATAATTTAGTTGTAATTGTCAAAGTTTTTGTATCAAACTGAAGACTATGATGTCTGTGTAATGTATTAGACTAATTCTACATTATAGTCAAAGAGCATAAGGCATGTTAACATCTTTATGGCCATATAGTACTGTTCAAAATGTTATGATTGTGTACCCTTTTAGACTATATGGAGTATTTTTGAATGTAAATTGTTATAATAAAAATTACAGACTGCATCTCTCTCTTTTAGATTTCTGTTTTATTATAGAGAACATGACTATTAAATATTATTTAAATATTTATATTATATATACACACATATTGCTTCTATAACTTTGAATGTTTGAGCCAACAAACCTTGAGCATTACATCATGTGCTCTAGATGAATTTTCAGTGACTGGTGATACAGCCACCCAGCAGCAGATGGTAGTAACAGGCTTTTTAGTTCTATTTTTAAACCTCTTAAAACAAAACAGGCAGAGGATAAGGAGGTAAAAAAGGACAATTTTACATAGGCCTACCCTTTTTTAAAATGTTGAAGAAGTTTTATTTTTTCAAAGATACCAAATTATCTTCTGTCCATAAATAAGAGGGATTGTTCCATCTGAACTGACATTAGCGAGATCATATGAAACCAACATTTATTAGCATAAAATACCATTTAGAATTCATGTCTAACATTTTGGGCTCATGGACTGCAGCACATTCTCATCTGATTTCACTGGTTGATTCGCTAAATACTGATATTCTTGCAATTGCTCTGTAAATATTGCCATAATATGCGAAACTGCCCACATTTCAGCTGGTCAAAGTCAGGTCTACTTCAGGTAACTGAGGAAGTGACACATAAAAACCTTAGACCGTAACACAGTTGTTTGTCATACTTGACAATCATATCTGTGCACAGTCAATGCAAGTAATATTTTTATTTTATTTTTTAAATGGAAAAAGTCACACAGAGAAATTAAGAAATCCTTGCAAGTTCTGTCTTGTTCTGTACTCTCCTCCTTTAATACATTTGCATGACTGCTGATATCAAGCAAACACACCCTGCATTGTTTAACCGACCTCAGGAAATCATCCATAATCAAAAGCACTCACTGTGAAAACAATAATCCTATGTCTACTGTCAATGCAATACTCAAAATGTTAAACAAAACACCTAACATTGTAAATATAATATTGTCCTGCTTATATTAAACTGCATATTTTAACAATCTGTAATTGCACTAACAATTTGAATTTTGCAAAACACCTGGATTAAACGAAAATCAAGCATTTCCTTGGTTCTAAATTATAGAGGTAAATGAATTCTCACTGACTATCATGGACCATCATCATTAACAGTCTAAACAGAATGTGATTTGATTAGTGTATTTTGTATCATCGATGGCCAGCTGTAGCTACATTGATCGTGCAGGCTGTCCGTATGCTTCCTGTTTTGCAAGTGTGGTTAAAGGGGTCATATGATGCGATTTCAAGTTTTCCTTTCTCTTTGGAGTGTTACAAGCTCTTGGTGCATAAAGAAGATCTGTAAAGTTGCAAAGACTAAAGTCTCAAACCCAAAGAGATATTCTTTATAAAAGTTAAGACTCGTCCACGCCCTCCTAAAATGCCTTGTTTAATCATGCCCCCACATGTCTATGTCACGATATGGGAAGATTTGCATAATGTCGCCCAAATGTTCAAGCAAAAAAAGAAGGCGTAAACTTTGATTCTCGCTGTTGCCGTTGTGAAAGCAGAAATACTTTGTTTGGCCTTCCAAAAGAGGACACAACTAGAAATCAGTGGTTAAGTTATATTTACAACACTGTTCCAGAACAGTTCAACCCAAATATTCAGGTGTGTGCAGCACATTTTATGGAGGATTGTTTCCTGATCCTGGGAGAGAAGGCTACAATGTAGGCTGTTCTGACCCACAGTCTGTAAGTATGTTTACATATGTAGCAGCGGTTATCGATTCCAGACTTTGCGCCCCCCCGGCTCTGCATATTTTGTATGTTTCTCTTATGGCTTCAGACGTTTGTTCTATTCTAACGTAAGTGCCCTGCGAAGTGGACATCACAGGATATTCCGCCATGATTCCACTTCGAAGCCAACATATATGTTCCATTCAAAGTGCATTAAAGTGACATCATTGACATCATATACCCCTGTATTTATTTACAGGGGTATATGATGTCAAACTTGTCCGTGTGTGAAGACGTTGTGCAGCGCAAATCCGTGAATGAATGTTCTGAAGTGAGGTAAACTTCAACAGATTTCCCCTGCTCAGGGAGTATGGAGCAATGAACACTGTGTAGGGACCGTGTCAATGGGAACACAGTTCATGCACAGAGCTCACTTCTAACGAGCTGATTATCTGAATCAGATGTATTAACAAAGAGAGACGTGCAAAATATGCAGAGCTGGGGGGCACGAGGACTGGAATTGAGAACCGCTGGTGTAGAGTAGAGCTTGTTGTTTGTCGTTTCTCCAATCACAAATGCAGACATGGATTTATGTTTGCACGGTGCAATGCAACGCATAAAAACACAGTATAAGTCATTAAAATCCGTAATTGTGTCCCCACTGGATGCAACAAATGGCTCGTTTGTAATGGGTTTTATTATTTTTGTCTTGTGGCGCCGGTGTTCTGATCACACGCATCACAGTATAGACAAATCCGGCGAAACACGGAAGTACAGCAGCGCCGCCATTACTGCGTGCCTTGCTGCTAAGGAAGTAGCAGAAGTAGCGTTAGTCCCGTAGGCGGCTGTAGCAGATTATAGCTGTACGAAAAGTTATTTTTATTTAGTTTTTTTATTACGTATGCTGTCCAGTGATGCCGAGAAGAGTGTGTTGTGTGTTTGGCTGTTTTAACAACAGCACAAAACTACAGGCATGGAATAAACCCGTTTGTGAAATCCACGAACCTTTGTTGCACATTGACTGCCCATGTTCACGGCCATACGGATTACACAGAGTTCTTTACTATTAGCTAGAGATGATCAGTTCAGGTGCCGCTAGGGATCTGTCGCGTCACGTTTACAAGCACCAAAACAGTATTCATTGTTTGAATTTCATAATAAAATTGACAGAATCTTAGAGCTGAGATTGTCGGTCTCCGTGTCCTCTTTGCTTCGCGATTTTTCTGTGCGTGAGAAAATGGATGTGTGGTGTGAGAGCGTGTGAAAAGCGTCAATTGCGTGTGTCTCACATTTTATTGCATTTGTATTAGCTTGAAGAGTAAAAAAAATCTGTGGGTCTTAACGCAATTACAATCGGCAAGTCGGTCGGACAAAAAGGGGAAAAAAATAATTAATTGGGTCAGTCCTAAATTGACAGGGTCGGTTATGGCAAACAATAATATTTTTAAGGATGGCCTAATAGTTATTTGAAACTTGTGAAGCTTGTGAACATATTAACAACACAGCTAGTAATGACAGCGTTCGGTTTTATTGTTGTCATCAATTAATACACTTCTTAATTACAATACATTACATATTTATACATCATTACATTATGTTGTAAATAAATTACCTTTATCAGTAAGTTTTGGCCACTGCCTGACATCATCTACCCAATTTTCCCTTTCACCAGACATTTTCTTTAATGAGCAGGATCCGCTTTCATTGAAATGTCATTATAGGGCACCGGCAAGTGTCACACCGTCACACTTCGCAGGCACGCAGTAATGGCGGCAGGCAAGATGGCGGCGCCCATAGAGTTTGCGGCGGATTTGTGTATAGTAAGGGCATAACATTTCCATCACACGCTTGAGGCATTCGGCCAATCACAACGCACTGGATAGCTGGCCAATCTGAGCACACCTCACTTTTCAGACCAATGAGCTTTGTAAAAAAAAACGGGGCATAGAGGAGAAACAATAATGTACACTATGTGGAAAATAATGTGGTTTTTGAACCTTAAACCACATAAACACATTTCATTAAACCAAATACACAAAATAATGTTCTTTTTAGCCACATCATATGACCCCTTTGAACCAATAGATGCTTGAAGTTTCCACTCTTGAGATACAGACTAAAGTGTTAAGAATAGACTTCAGCAAAACAAACTCAGGTGTCTCAAAACGAATAGAAGACCTTATTAAAAGGTAAAACTATATTATTTTGAATATGCTGAGAGCGCATTCATGAGTATGCTTTATGTGAGTATGCTTTGTCTTTTCTGGATCCTGAACTTATCCAAAACATATACATTTATCTATAACAAAAAATATTCACTATGCAATAAATATTTTCTACAGATGTAAATTGCCTTCTAAAACCATATTATATTTGTTTACATGCAAGTTTTAAAAGTGCCCTTACCTACATCATCATCATTAAATATGGTTAAAGTATTTTACAGTGTTTTGTGATGATCATAAATGCATTAAACATTTTGTAAAATGTTGCAATAGGAATCTTGCTAATGTAGGTCACATTACTCAATAGGCTGCTGTCATTGCAACATATGGCATTTTGACCGTCTACTGTAACACCAATAGAGCATGACAGCTTCATGAATGTTTAACACGCACAAATGACAGCTTGCAACTGGCATGAATACTCTGTGGCAATGACTTGATCTTGCAATTATGAATAATGTTCCTACTCATTTTGATCAATGATCTTTCATGCTTCCATGCAGACATTCATGATAATGTTTTTATCATTTTAAAGCGATTGCATTCACATAAAGCAATTTCTAGCACAATTAGAAAATGTCGAAATCACTAGGCTATAAATAAATACATAACCACAACATTTTCCCCCCATTTCCCTGGACTGATATTTTTCCATGAAGATTTCGACCTGTTTAGATTATAGGTTTCTACAAAAGTGTCTGTAAGTGTTTAAAGGATAGCGTAAACCTGATTGAAAGATGAGCGAGCAGAAATGGGGCATGACACAGGCTGGTTTCAAACCTGCTTCTCCATAAACTATTTTTATAATGTGAACACCTGAATTGCCCACTGTGCCACAACTCAAGAACAAGAAGTTTAGTTTTTGTGCCACAAGTAACCTTAGACCACGTGCCTCAAACTAACAACCTCATTATAACTGAATAGTTAAAATTTTACAGTGACACACTCAAGCCTCTGTATTATTGATAAAGAAAAAATTAATGCAGAAAAGAAATTACGCGTCACAGATTCGTCGGAGGTCTACAGACAATCTAATTTTGGTTGACGCTTTTCTCCTGCCTCTCTCTCAGCTCATTGCTGTGCTGTTCTAAATGCACGCGCACCCAGTGTTGCCAGATTGGATGGACGATTTCCAGCCCAAAAGCTCACAAAAACCCGCCCAAAACTTTAACTGTCAAAATAATGTTATGTAATATGTAAATCAAGGTTGATGAGGGCCATTTTAACTCCTTAAAACAAAAAAATATAAATAGGCATAACTTTAGTTAAATTTCCCAGGTAAACCGAACAAATCGGGGCAAATAGCCTACATTAAAGAGAATTAGGCTACAGAACATAAACAAAATATGCAAGCAGACACTGTCAAAAGGGACATTCTAAAAGGCTTAACGTGACTTAATGTAGCCTAAGACATTAACAGACCAAACTCACTAAACGTCATACTAATACAAAAAATAAGATGAACCATGAATATGAATGCAACGCGTATAATAACACGTTAAGCCTTTTCCTCCCATAGAAAACCATAGAAAAACACGCTTAACGTGGCTTAATGTAGCTACAGTACTTACACTGTTTTCTACGGGAGGGAAAAGGCTTAACGTGTTATTAAACGCGTTGCATTCATATTCAGGGCTTATCTTATTTTATATATACTTTATTAGTATGATGTTTAGTGAGTTTGTGCTGTTAATATCACTAAGTAGCCTACATTAAGCCACGTTAAGCGTTTTTCACGTTAGAATGTCCCTGCAAAACGGCAACCAAGAAATACCCTCGAAACAACACGCATAATTTTCGATGTCAGCAGTCAGTCCAATTTAAAATCCAATTTAAACGCAAAATGTGCCCAATATAAGTGATAGGAAAAAGCTCTAAAAAAAACTTAATTAGCAGCACTCTTCATGCACACACCATGACAGTCAAAACTGTCATTCATTGATACTGATACGTACTGAATCCAACAATTAAAAAATAACAACAATGCGCTTACCTTCGTGTCGCTCTATAATTTAACACAAAACTAGAGGAATGTTGTAGAACATAAACTAATCAAGTCTAGCAGTTTTCAAGGATTTATCAATCTGAACCATTTAAAAGATACAAGACAGAATCATAAACCGACAATTTTAGTTTCGATTTTGATTAATTAATTCAAATGTGCTTTGATTTCGGAGTTGCAGAGATAGAGCCTTCGTGTCATCTCACTCAATAACTCACGTTTTGAGAGTCACTCTTCACTCTTTAACTTATATTAAGGCATTGTGATTACTTGAATATACAGTCATACTACATTGAAAATCAGATACGTTATAACTTATCACGCTAAAAACTTGTCACTCATCAATCATAACTTCGGTCTGCTGAGCCCTCGTGAGTCGTGATAAGTGCGGGCTGTGCGGCTGTCGACGTTTAAACCAGCACGCCAGCACTTCTGCAGTGAGTGTGTGTGTGTGTAGTAACGTCGTGATGACTGATTGGATTAAGTAAACTCATACTTGTTCTTTAAACAAAAAGCAAATACAATATACATGTTTGAAAACCGAAAAACTCAAAACACACCCCAAACCAGCCCAAATTTATTCGAACCTCCCAAACCAATCTAAACCCACACAAACCTGCCCAAAACCGCTCCATTGGGCGGGACCTCGCCCAATCTGGCAGCACTGCGCGCGCCCCGACTGCGTTCTTTCCTGCATACTGATTGCTCGAGCGCCTCGATCTCGTGCTCTCCCATTGGCTGTCAGTATAGGTTCCTGTGAACCAATGCGCGCAGAGGCTTGATGTACCGGCTGAACGCTCTTGACTTTTGCAGTACAGCTGAACCGCGAGGGGGGCGCGCTGCAGCAAACGACGGGTCGTCAGCGGGTTTTTAGTTATGGTGGTCGACACGTTGTTAAATTAAGTTTAAAAGCACGTAGGGGAAAAACTGTAATTGTTAATCTATACCAGAGCAAACTGTGTCTGCCGTTTTGGAAACAAACCTCGGGTTTCAATGAATTGCACCAGGTAAGAATACAGAGTCTGTTACATTGCATCGAGGGGGTTTATCACTGCTCACCGTGTGCTGGAAAAGTGTAAAGATGATCTCTAAATATTGAAAAATGGGTTATATTTAGTTCCATTGGTTTTGCTATTTTTATTTTATTTTCTTTCTTTTTTTTGCCAATGAATTCTTTGAGGTTAAAGTTCTACTAGTAACTGTTGTATTAACTGTTACTGGTACTTATTCTGTAGTTACTACTAGTCTCTGTTGTGGATTTACAGTTTTTGTATTAGATAATAGTTCTTATTTTTGAGACACTGCTATCCATCCCAAATGTTATTAGTAATATTGCAGTAAAGTAATTTTAAAATATTCTTTACTTGTTGTACTGAATGTATCTAATGACTAGCCAGTCATTACATATGTACAGATTGCTTACTTCATAGGTAAAATCTTAATAGTAGTACATTTTTTTTTTAAATTCCTAGTAACAATTGAAATACACAGCAGTGTCTATCAGGGTGAATTTTAGTGCTAAAAAGACTGGAATATATATTTTATAATTTGTTGCTTTTAGATATATCCCAATATAATATGGAAGTATAAATATTATTCATAAAAACTGATAATTATTAT
Source organism: Cyprinus carpio (assembly GCF_018340385.1). Lineage (NCBI taxonomy): Eukaryota > Metazoa > Chordata > Actinopteri > Cypriniformes > Cyprinidae > Cyprinus > Cyprinus carpio. The sequence continues at coordinate 9,722,773 of NC_056583.1, forward strand.
AATTTGAAAAGCCTAAACCACCAGCTATGGCACCATAATAACTGTACTGTAAAATAGCTCAAACTGGGTGAAACTATAGTTTTGTTAACCACTTTAATCTCTAAATTCTGAGGAAAGTATTTCACGTCTCCTGCTTAATTAGTCACTGTAGTATTCTTCATTATTGCCTCCATGACAGGGTTCTGCAGATACTGAACCCCAGGCCAATGCCAAGTCCAATTATGCCTGTGGATGTGGCAATGAGAATTTGTCTGGCACACTCGCCGCCTCTTCGCAGTTTCCTCAGTTCATATAAGGACTGCAAGTCCAGGAGCCTAGTCAACCAATACAAACCTCTGAGATCCTGCATCAGCTCCAAAACAGATGTGGAAACTGATAATCTAGGATGGAAGAGTCCCGACACCAAAGCTAAAAAGAAAGTGGTTTTTGCTGACTCCAAAGGCATGTCTCTGACAGCAGTCCATGTGTTCAAGGAATTTGAAGAAGACCCCATGTTAGACCTACAGTTTGAATTATCAGACCTGGAGGATGCCATTGTGGGCCTGAAAGCGGAGAAGGAGAAAAAATGGATTCTGGATTTCCCTCAGCCTGCTGCAGACTATTTGGACTTCCGGAACCATCTAAAGAAGAACCTGGTATGCTTGGAAAACTGTATAATTCAAGAGAGATCACTCACTGGCACAGTCAAAGTAAGCAATATAAGCTTTGAGAAAATGGTCTATGTGCGAATAACATTTGAGTCATGGAAAAGCTATGTTGACATTCCTTGTACATACATGAATAATGTTTATGGATGCGAGGACGTTGACACATTCTCATTTTCTATCGACCTTCCAAGTTATGTGCCCCCACACGAGCAGGTGGAGTTCTGTATATCTTACAAAACTCAAGATGCCACATACTGGGACAATAATGATGGGAAAAATTACAAGCTGGTACATGCAGAGAACAACCCCAGCCAGACCAGTGTAATCCAAAAGATGACAACAGATTTCAAGAATCAAGGCAAACGGCCAGAGATGGAATTTGATGAATTTGGGAGCCCAAGAACATCTAATGGATTCTTCCCCGAGTGGCAGAGCTGGGGTCATATTGAGAACAACACTCCTTACTGGTGACAGTTAAAGACTCCCGATAAACTAGAAGTAAATGCTATAACAAGGACAAATGCAAATGGTTTCAGAATTGACTTTTGAAAAGTCTGAAGATTAGAAATGAGCAATGATGTCCTCAAAAGTAAACCCTTTTGGCCATGTGTGTCTTTGATACTGTCCAAATGAATTCAGTGTTGGTGTATGTTTTTGAGATACAGATTTAGCTTAATACGAGATGTCTGGGCTCTGAAATTATGCAAAGTTAACCATAATGGCAGTTACTCATAAAGAAAAATGTTGGTTTATGTTATTTTCAAATTTTGTAGCACACTACATACAATATTTTGTAGATCTGACATGGGATAAACCAATAATTTTCATAACATAGATGCCTTCCTTTTCTGTTATTCTGTGAAAAAACTGTAATACAATGGTATTGTTTTGGATATCTTTCCAAATGTCCTTGTATGAAGTGAACAACTAGCACTTGCTCTGAAATAGATTCTTCAGTGTACTATTTTGTTACCTTGAAGTGTAATAATTTTGTTACTCCATCTAAAGTCACTGTATTTTGGGAATCCTACTTCTGAAATTAACTTGACGTTAATATGAAATAATTTAAGTCATGTTTAAAGAGATAGTTCACCAAAAATGAGAGCTCTGTAATTTACTCAGCCTTCGAGACATGTTATTTAATTGTATGGACAAAATAGTTCCACTGAAGAAAAAGTTTAAAACCACATGAGGATGAGTAAACAATGACAGAAATTTCAATTTTGGGTTAATTGTCCCTTTTAGAGCAGATGGACCTGCACTGAATAAAATGTGTGTAATTTTCAGAATATGGAATAATCTGGTACAATATGAGATTGCTTCATATTGAAGTTTTGCAACTCATTTTATAGTACCAGTTTATCTGTCACTTTATAGTGAATGCACTAAGCGTAACACATTATAAGGGAGTCCATGAGAGATAATAATGCCCATTAAGTGCTAAATCCCTGTTGTTGCACTTCAGATTTTTGCCTATGTCTGTTCTACTTTTTTAAAGCTGCACTTTCCTAAAACAATATCTTTCCTACAGCATTTTTGCTGCTATGGTACTGTGCGTGGTTGTGTGTGCTGCATTGTGACTGATGACCGGTGGTGAATGGAAACTCTCTAGAGTTATTTGGAGGATAGAAGATGATAACTTTAATTTTGTATGTAACTTTAAGAAGGTAGTAGTAAGTCAGGAAGCTTTGCTAAGGTGAAGGATAATATTGAATGAGACTGTTTTTCCCCTTTCTGCTGCAATAGTAAAACAGGTTGAGGCCTTAAACAAAGGTGATTGTGGACTCTGATGAACTGCGAGCTGCTGTAATTTCTTAGAGGGATCATGTAGGTTGAATGTAAAAAGGGGCCTACACAAGCCACAGTGTATGCCTACATATTTTTCTACTGCAAAGAAAGATGTTTGTTTGAAAGAATGTTGTACTATACTCCATGTTCCTGTTAGAAATAAAACCTAATGTTTCTATGAGTGGACCTCTGTTTTATTATGAACATGTCATTTTATTTCCACTGCTTCACACTAAAGGGATAGTTCACTCAAAGATGAAAATTTCCCCATGATTTACTCACCTTCAGCCATAGGTGTGAGGTAGGAAATTTCAGACAAATACAATCAGAGTTATATTTAAAAATGTCCTGGCTCTTACAAGCTTTATAATGGCAGTGAATGGGTTGTAATATTCAATAGTACAATAGTAGGTTAATAAAGGCCTCCTGAAGCAAATCGATGCGTTTTTGTAAGAGAAATATCCATATTTAAAACTTTATAAAACGTAACCTCTAGCTTCCACTAACAGTCATACGCACATACACGAGAGAGTCGCGTTCCAGCGGATGACGTGGGCATAGCGTAAGGTCCGGTGATCATATGCTAGTCTTGCGAGAACCAAGGTTTGTTTACAGGAGCAAAGGAAGCAAAGTTTCCTTTGTTTAGCAAAGGTAACCAGTCTCCTCTTGGCTTACACTGAAATCCTCTGACATTTTTTTTTTTTTTTACAAATCGTCTTTTTGTTCGTTACCATTGTTTTGTTTTGTTTTGTTTTGTTTTGTTTTGTTTTGTTTTGTTTTATTTTATTTTGTTCTCTCCTCTGCGCTTCCTTGTTTGTCACTTCCCACCGGAGCTGACGCTACACCTACATACTAGGTCCCTATGCTTAGTCCTATTGGATGCTCTCATAAACGCAGGTACGACAGTTAGCGGAACCTAAAAATTAAGGTTTATAGCGTTTTAAATATGGACATTTTTCTAACAAAAACAAAAATTAACCCCCCACATGTCATATACTTATTAATGTAAATTCATGTTTTGCTTTGGTTTGTATCTGCCTAATAAATACCTGTTAAGAGTTAAAAATGTGGCTAGTCAGCAGGCGACCAATGGGCATATTTCCAGTAACAGAATAAGTTCTGTTAAGGTTGCTGACAAATATTTGTTCCCATAAATAATACACAATCATTTAACAGATGCTGTATAATGTGTAATTTTTTGTGGGCAAATTTTGTCAGTATGCTGTTTAGTCAAATGTTTCTGTTCAATTTTGTTGTTAGTGTTCAGTAGTTTGCATCTTGTTTGGACATGATTTGCTTACTAATTTGTAATGTAATTTAAAATGTAATTTAAAAACTAAAGTTTTTAGGCATGTCCTCATTCTACACATTAAAAATTATATACCTAGTGGAAATATATACAGTAGAGTTAAAAAGAATGAGAGCATATTGAAAATGGTATTCAAAATATAAATCTAGATATAAACATTTTTTAAACACTAGATATAGACAATTTCCTGTTCCCCTTATCAAATAAGTGAATTTGTGATACTGATTATGTCTCTTTGTACAGTCAGATGTTCTTCCATTGAAGCTTTCTGAATCATTCTCAAGTCATCCTGAAGAAAATAATCATCAGGTTTTTCACAGACTTGTTGAGTGCAGCTTGGGTGCTGCTGTTATTAAAGCAAAAGAGGGGTGAAACAACTAAGACATTATTCATTTTGCAGTTCAGCATTTTACTCAAATTGTAATTATAACATAATTTCTAATGAAAAAATGCTTTAAATTGGAAATACACAAAATCTTCCACATGCATCACCTAGCAAATCTATAACTATAAATTTGTAGCAATCTATAAGCAAAGTCTGTGATGTCAGGAAGTACGCACTCTGATAAGTATTATTGTCAATTGTATTATCATTCTTGGAATAAAAATTAAAAAAAGTTGCAAAGCTGTATAATAACATTGTGAAGTCACAATCCTAGAGGGTTACAGTTCTAAAAATGGATCTAACCAAATCGCAAACTAGCAGCAAAGCATTATTCCACAATCATACTATTGTGTTCAGAGTACTGAAAGTGATGCTGTAATTCAAATTGTGTGTTACAAGAAAAGAACATTAGAGAGAGGAAGTCTATGTGGCTTCTTCCATTAGAAGCATCACAGCAAACCAGACTTTAGCCATTAAACCAGAAGCAGCTGAATCCCCTGATGAAAAATCATTAAACCTCTGTCACAAGACGGAATAATAATAGTTCCCTTATAATGCACATAAATAAGAGGGAGGCTTATAGATTATTAAGGTGCCTTAAGGTAACTACTTACAGAAGCATGGCTCACATCCTGATTAATAACAACACACACTTCACATTACATTTCATTACATACTTTAATTCCAAGATCGATACTATAAGAGAAAATTGTAACCTATAATTGTGAAAAAATAAATATAAAAGAGAAAATTGTGCACTATAGATCCCCTGAGGAACAATTAAACTCATTCTCTACAATAGGAGAGGAAGAATTTTATAAACTTGTTAAATCATCTAAACCAACATGTATGCTAGACCCTATTCCATCTAAGCTCCTAAAAGAGGTGCTTCCAAAAGTCAAAGATCATTTTCTGACTATTATTAATTCATCATTGTCATTAGGATATGTCCCCAAAACCTTCAAACTGGCTGTTAAGCCTCATTAAAAAAACACAACTTGACCTCAAATATCTAGTTAATTACAGACCGATCTTCAATCTCCCTTTTCTGTCAAAAAATAAATAAATAAATACTAGAAAAGGTAGTATCCTCACAATTATATTCCTTCTTAGAGAAAAATGGTATCTGTCCAGTCAGGATTTAGACCGCATCATAGTACTGAGACTGCTCTCATTAGAGTTACAAATGACCTGCTCTTATCATCTAATCATGGTTGTATCTCTCTCTTAGTGCTATTGGATCTTAACGCTGCATTCGACACTATCAACCACAACATTCTTTTGAATAGACTAGAAAACTTTGCTGGCATTAGTGGAAGTGCATTAGCATGGTTCAAATCGTACTTATCTATCTGCCATCAGTTCGTAGCAGTGAATGAAGAGGTATCATATCGATCACAAGTGCAGTATGGAGTACCTCAAGGCTCAGTACTAGGGTAGTTACTCTTCCCATACTTTTACCCTTACATATTACCCTTGGGAGATATCATCAGGAAACACTGTGTTAGCTTTCATTATGTTATGCTCATGACACTCAGCTCTATATTTCTTTGCAGCCCAGCGAAACATACCAATTTGAAAAACTAACAGAATGCATAGTCGATAAAAAAACTGGATGACACGTAATTTCTTACTGCTATATTCTGAAAAAACAGAGGTGTTAATTATCGGACCTAAAACCTCTGCATGTAATAACCTAGAACACTGTCTAACACTTGATGGCTGCTCTGTCAATTCTTAGTCATCAGTTAGGAACCTAGGTCTGGTATTTGATAGCAATCTTTCCTTAGAAAGCCACGTTTCTAGCATTTGTAAAACTGCATTTTTCCATCTCAAAAATATATCTAAATTGCGACCTATGCTCTCAATGTCAAATGCAGAAATGCTAATTCATGCGTTCATGACCTCAGGGTTAGATTATTGTAATGTTTTATTGGGTGGTTGTTCTGCACGCTTAATAAACAAACTCCAGCTGGTCCAAAATACAGCAGCTAGATTCCTTACTAGAACCAGGAAGTATGACCATATTAGCCCGGTTCTGTCAACACTGCACTGGCTCCTTGTTAAACATCGTATAAATGTTAAAATCCTGCTAATTACTTATAAAGCCCTGAATGGTTTAGCACCTCAGTACTTGAGCAAGCTCGTATCGCATTATAGTTTTCCACGTCTGCTGCGCTCTCAAAACGCTGGCAATTTGATAATACCTAGAATATCAAAATCAGCTGCAGGCGGCAGATCCTTTTCCTATTTAGCGCCCAAATTCTGGAATAATCTCCCTAACACTGTTCAGGAGGCAAGCACACTCTGTCAGTTTAAATCTAGATTAAAGACCCATCTCTTTAACCCGGCTTACACATAACACACTTACACATTTCTATTACTCAAACCCATTAAAGTATTGTTAGGCTGCATTATTTAGGTCAACCGGAACTGGGAACACTTCCAATAACACACAATATACTTGTTACATAGTAAGAAGAATGGCATCTACGCTATAATTAGTCTGTTTCTTTTTTATTCCAAGGTCACCGTAGCCACCAGATCCAGTCCGTATCCAGCCCAGATGGTGGATCAGCACCAACAGCCCTGAATTTCAGCGGAGACCAGGACAACTAGATCCCAGAGACAGATCCCCAGTGAAGACCATGTCTCCTAGACGGCCATCAGAATAAGACCACAGAACCAGATGAGCCCTTTGTACAATCCAACTTTGCTGCAGTATGGATCAACCTGCAGGTTCGTCTGGCCAGAGGAGAACTGGCCCCTGACTGAACCTGGTTTCTCCCAAGGTTTTTTTTCTTCATTCTGTCACCGATGGAGTTTTGGTTCCTTGCGGCTGTCGCCACTGGCTTGCTTAGTTGGGGAAACATAATTTCCAGCGATATTGTTGACTTGATTGCACAGATACTATTTCAACTGAACTGATGAACTGCCTTTAACTGAAAATTGAGTGTTTACTATTGTCCTATTACACACTATTTTCCTATTTTGATACTGTAAAGCTGCTTTGACACAATCTGTATTGTTAAAAGCACTACATAATCGTGACTTGATTACATCCACTAGTCCTGTCATTCTAGTCTTTGTTGATACCCTGATATAGTATTTTGGGTATCTTCCTGACAATTTTACAGATCTGTCAGATTGTTTAAACGGGTCATTGGATGCCCATTTTCCACAAGCTGATATGATTCTTTAGGGTCTTAATGAAAAGTCTGTAACATAGTTTGGTTAAAATTTCTCAGTTGAAGTGTAAAAAAACATCCCTTTTACCCTGTCAAAAACAGTTATTTTTTCAGAGCAAGCTGTTTTGTAGCATTTTCCTTTAAATGCAAATTAGCTCTGCTGACCCTGCCCCTCTCTTCCGAGCAGTTTTCTGAGAGACTGTTTACTTTAGCCACATTTATCATGAAACTTGCAAATTAGCACATTATTAGGAAAGGTGATTTGCAAAGATTTTTTAAAAAACCTTATACTTTGTCTGTTGGTGAAGCTGGATCACAAATGATTCGCGTGAACATAGACGCATTTAGGTAGATTGGGGATGTCTTCAGCGGCTCAAATGTTGATATTCGCGAACCGGATATCACTAAACTGCAGTGTTGTGAACGCGCTCATAACAGACCCGGAAGAGAAGACAATGCTGAATAAAGTCGTAGTTTTTGCTATTTTTGGACTAAAATGTATATTCGATGCTTCAAAAAATTCTAACGGACCCTCTGATGTCACATGGACTAATTTGATGATGTTTTTATTACCTTTCTGGACGTGGACAGTATACCGTACATACATTTTCAATGGAGGGACTGAAAGCTCTCAGACTAAATCTAAAATATCTTAAACTGTGTTCCGAAGATGAACGGAGGTCTTACGGGTTTGGAACGACATGAGGGTGAGTCATTAATGACATAATTTTAATATTTGGGTGAACTAACCCTTTAAGAAAGGGGAAATAATTTAATGAGATTAAAATAAAAACACTGGGTGGATTTTTATCTTTATAGCATAGTTGTGTACACACACTGCCAACACAGATTTCAGTTCAAACAACTTGTAAAAGTGCATGTAGCATCTGATGACCCCTTTTACAGTGAAACACCACTAGCATCAATATGTAGCTGAGCCTTTTTATTACCATGCATGTTTGGTTTATATGTACAGCAAAATATCGATCCATATAATGTATGCTAAGGTATATTAACATGCTAATAGGTGCCTGGAGTCCAAGCAACTATAATGTCAACCTCTCACACAGTGTCTCTTATATAAAACAAGTCTTAAACTTAATGTAGAGATACTTTGGAAGTATGCCTTTAAAACTGACAGCATTGTGGCTGTCTGATTGAACAAGACACATTGGCAAACAAGTGGCTGATTAAAATTCCAGCTTTCATCATGCTGTTGTCTATCATAAATAATTTCAAGTAAACAAGTCTATTTCTTCACTGGGAGAATGCATAAAAATGATAAATCATTAGAGACAGCTTTTTTTCTAGGTCAACAGCAGTACACAATTGTCTAGCCATTTGGCTACTTTTGGTGAGTTTATTATGGAGATGCTAAGGACACACGGTGACAGAAAATAATATAAGATGAGACTGAATAAATTATATTTCAGTGTTATTGCATTTACTCTTAAGTTTTTTTGCTCCCCGAGAACCTTTGCAAAGAAAAAAATTGAGTTAATAAATTGTGAGAGAATGCAAAACTGGTGATGCAAATAATATGAGATGAGAAGAAATTAAATTTCAATGCTTTTGATACTGAACACAATTTCCTGGGGAAATACAATGCTTTTGCGAGAGAAAGTGAAAGTTTTGCAAGCAAACAAGTTCTCAAGCTTCACATAATTAAAGTTTCTACATTATATTTTGGAGTAGCTTATCAATGGTGATTATGTCAAGACAGGGTGACCAAACGTGCCATTTTCCCAGGACACGTCCTGGCCAGGATTTCTATATTGCCTAAAATATTAACGTTTTGGCTTTGTTTGCACTGCGCAGACCAATTGTTGTATGACAAAGTACCATGAGAGCTCTAGAGAGCAGACGGCTTCTTGTGCTTTTGAATCGCTCTCACGGTACTTTGATGTCATACACCGATCGGCATGCTTAGTGCTGTACAATGATGTACAGTGTCTGCATGTTATTGGTCAAATGATCATTACCTTCATTAAGTATAAAAACAGGAAACCAAAGCCAAAACCTGGGTATTTTAGGCAATATAGACATCCTGGCCAGGACGTGTCCTGGGAAAATGGCACGTTTGTTCACACTAGTCAAGGTGATGTCCAAATGGCAGAAATGTACCATAAAAATAATGCAGTTGGTTAATAAAATGTATTCAAACAAATGTTGAGTTCTATTAACAGCAATTATTATATGTTGAGATCAAATTAATAGCAAAATTTGGTAGTTTTGTATGATGGTTCAGGGCTGTTGTCATCTGAGGTCCTTGGAGGATTGGCATCAGCTCTTCTTGGGTGTTCAGTCATCTCAGATCTTTGTAACGGTTGGATCCAGACTGAAGCTTGTGTAATTCATAGTTACCTAGGGATGCCCATCCCTTGGCAGAGATAGAGAAGCAAACAGAGAAAAATTTGCATAGCTGCTGTTCAAACCAAGCAATTTATGTGTTCAAACCAAGCAAAGAATGATAATGTGCATTTGATCAGATATAATTGAAGTTCAAGGTTATGAGATACATTATGTGAATGCTTGGCTAAAGAGATGTGTCTTTAATCTAGATATAAATAGAGAGAGTGTGTCTGAACCCCAAACATTGTCAGGAAGGCTATTCTAGAGTTTGGGAGCCAAATACGAAAAAGCTCTATCTCCTTTAGTGGACTTCCTAGGTACTATCAAATGAGTTTTGCGACCTTAGGGAGCATGATGGATTGTAGTGTGATAGAAGACTAGTTAGGTATGCAGGAGCTAAACCATTTGTGACCTTATAAGTAGTAATATTTTGTAACTTATATACAACTTAATAGGTAACCAGGTTAGGTAATGTAAAATTGGGGAATATGATCATATTTTCATGACCTGGTAAGGACTCTAGCAGCTGCATTTTTGAGTACATGTACTGTATCTTGTTTATTGAAGATGCAGGGCAACTACCTAGCAGTGCATTACAATAATCCAGTCTTGAAGTCATGAATGCATGAACTAGCTTTTCTGCATCAGAAACAGCTAACATGTTTCGTAACTTGGCAATGTTTCTAAGATGGAAGAATGCTGTTTTTTTTACATGTGGAATATGACAGATAAGTTGCTCTCTGATATAACACCCAAATTTTTAACTGTAGAGGAAGTAACAGTACATCTGTTTAGATGCAAATTATAATCCAATCTCTGTTTTATCTGAATTTAATAGGAGAAAATTATTGGTCATCCAATCTTTTACATTTTTAACACTCTGTTAGCTTAGATAATTTAGAAGTTTCATCTGATCTTGTGGAACTATATAGTTGTGTAACATCCACGTAACAATGGAAACTATTCCTGTATTTTCTAGTAATATGAGCAAAGGGCAACATGTATATTGAAAATACCAAGGGGCATTAGACAGATCCTTGTGATACTCCATACTTTACTGGCATTAATTGAGATGATTCCCTGTTTAAGTAAACAATATGATAACAGTCAGACAGGTAGGATTTAAACAGGATCTAATCTTAAAGCCTGCCCTTAAATACCCATATAGTTTTGTAATTATCTACGAGTATGTCATGATCTATAGTGTCAAATGCAGCACTAAGATAAAGTAAAACTAGTAATGAGATGCAGACTTGGTCCGAAGCAGGAAGCAAGACATTTGTAATTTTAACAAGTTTATTTTCTGTGCTATGATGGGGCCTGAAATTCTTCATAAATATATATTTTTTTTAAGCTGTTCCCTTTCTGTCAGTCACTCTCGACGTCACATTGGTAATGACCGACGAAATGGGATCTTGCTTACAGAGAACAATCCACTTTGAGTGTAAACTTAATGAGCCAATGCACATTGGCATGCGATGATTGCATCCAGCTGCCGATGATCGCAGCGCAAGTATAACTAGGCAGCAGGTGCAACGTATACTCAGCTTTTCGCTTCAGAGCCAATCGATCACATCATTTTGCTCCCAACTACTCTACTTAGAGAATGAGACTGAACGTGTTCAGCACTCACTTTGGAGCTCTTGGTTTTGTCGGTATGACGCTTCAGTGGTGGTGGTTTCCCGTGTCGAGTAGGTTGCACACATCAGGCTGCACTACCCTGTTTGTGTTGCAGGCGGCCATCTCCTCTGTGCACTTTAGCACGCTAAAAGAACTTTTTACCTAAAAGAGCATTCATGGTGTGTCTTTTTAAAGACGACGTTGCGCCTGGTAAACTCAATGTTACGTCTTTGTAAAGAGGACGTTGCATCTGGCTAAAGACAACGTATCACCCATGCATTCCTGGATGCGGTCGTTACCTGGTGTTGGGTGATGGTCACGATCATTGCCTCACATGTTTGGGCATTAAGCATGCTGAGGTGGTGTTCGTGGATGAGTTATGTTATCAATGCAGGAAGATGACCATCTCAGAGTTGCGGGCCAAACTCCATTACCTCAAAAGGGGTGGCGCTCCATTGCCTCTGCCTCAATCTAGTTCTCGTCATGGCGGCAGTAAGGCGGGGGCTACTTCAGGCAGTAGCATGGGCGTTCTGAGGATAACAGTGATGGCAAACCCCTGCAGGGAACCAAACCTCTGGGGACCATCGCTCCTCTTGTATTCCGCAACCAGTTGAGCTCCCAAAGGAACATGTTGGGCCTTCTACAAGGAGCGGACCAGCAGTGTCATTCGGAGCTCCTCCTGATGATCTGATGTCGATTGCTGCATCGGAGAGTGAGCCAGAGCTTTCTGGACAGTAAGGTTCGGCTGCGCTGCTGCCCTCGGGGACTGTACCAATGCCTGAATCATATCTGGAAATGATGGCTATGCTTTCCTAGGCCGCCATGAGGGCAGGGCTTGAGTGGAGACCTCCACCATGTCCCGAGCCCTCAAGGTTGGACAATTGGTTCTTCGGGGTGACCCGCACTTGTTCTCAGTGCCCCGCCCCGGTGCCATTCTTCCCGGAGTTGCATTAGGGGCTTACCACGTCCTGGAAGGCATCTTTTTCTGCCAGAAACTGACCCACTCTCAACAGTGGTGCAGCTAGGGGTAAACCAGGGTTCCCCCAGTGGAGCAGTCGGTTGCGATGCACTTGTGTCCTAATACCGCCTCCACACAGCAGGGCAAACCGTGCCTCCCCTTACGGGTCTCTAGGTACTTGTCTGGTCTGTCCAGTGATGTTGCCTGTGGGGAAGCTGCCCATGCCTTACATGCTAAGGCGTTACTGCAGGTTCTTCAGGCTAAAGCACTGAGGGACCTGCACAAGAGTGTTCACGATCCAGAAGTTCTGAAGTTCTGAAAAAGCTCTGAAATGCAACTGAACTAAACAGACTGAGGGCAGCTGCTGCCTCCACCCATCCGCTGGCCGCAGCGCCCCAGCCTGCTCGTCGCCGAAGGTGGCCCCCTGCATCAACCCCCACTCCAGCACCACATCCCCAGCAGCATCGAGCAAGCAGAACTCTGGAAACAGACATAGACAGGCAACCCCACCCATCAAAACACCCAACAAACCTCTCACTCCGCAGAAGAGCAAGAGGCCCAAGGACGGGCAACAGAGAGAGAGAGGGAACTGCTCTTTGGGGGATGGTGAATGCACCTCTCCCTCCCCCGGAGGAGGGCCGGGTGGAGAATCTGCTTTCCAAAAATCTTGACAAGAGAGTTTTTCTGAGGTTTTCTCTGTCTCTGTGTCCAAAGAGAGCATGGAGAGTCATGGACGAACCAACACCGGACCACACTCATCCTCCTCTCTCACCAGCAGGCAGCAGCAGGTGGTTCAAGAGCATCATCAAAAGCCCTAATCACGCACCCTCTGCCAAACTGTGGAACCAGGTAAAAGTTGCACACTCAGACCCCTTTTCAGGCCGCTGCATTCCACCTCACTGCCCCACCGCGGGTATGTTGGTGGTCCCGCTGATCCAGCTTGTACATTGTCTTAGTGCCTAGCTACCAAAACCATCCCACTGGCTCCTGCGGATCATCAGACTCGGCTATGCGATTCAGTTCTGCCAGCGTCCCCCCAGTCCTACTGGCGATGGACATGATATAGCCAGTCCCTCCAGCTGATATGAAGACGGGGTTTTAGAGCCCCTACTTCATTGTACCCAAGAAAGGCAATAAGTTATGACTGATCTTGGACCTGCGTGAACCGGGCCCTTCATCAGTTGTGTGCCAACAGGAGTGCCCATGGGAACAGGTCTCCAGGCATGTTGTGGTTTACACAAATGCCTCTACCACTGGCTAAGGGCTATGTATGACGGTCATGTAGTGTCGGGGGTTTGGACGGGCCCCCAACTGCACTGGCACATCATCTGCCTATAGTTGTTAGCAGTACACCTTGCCTTAAACCATCTCAGAAGGTTTGTACAAGGTAAGCATGTGCTGGTCCAAATGGACAACACTGTGACCATACATCAACAAACAAGGTTGTCTACGCTCACTTCACATGTCGCAACTCACCTGCCACCTCATCCTCTGAAGTCAGAAGCTTCTGAGGTTGCTTTGTGCCATTCACATTCTGGGTCTGCTCAATTGTGCAGCCGATGACCTGTCAGGAGCTGCACTCCCCGGAGAGTGGAGACTCTATGCCCAGACGGTCCAACCTCTCAATGCCAGTTGTTTTACTCCCTAACCGAAGGAACACTCAGCACAGATGCACTAGCACACAGCTGGCCGCGGGGCCTGCACAAGTATGCGTTTCCCCCAGTGAGCCTTCTCACACACACCCTGTGCAAGATCAGGGAGGACAAGGAGCAGGTCCTGCATACTGTAGACCCTGTTGAGCTCCTTCATCCCCTTGGCAGCCAGACGTGGGGGAATGTCCGGCACCAGGCCCTCACTCTGTGAATCTGTGAGAACTGGTAGAGGGCTGGGTTCCATATGCAGAGACCTAAGTGGATCTCATATGTGTAAAGTCCAGCTGATGATTACATCATTTTAAATGAGTCTACCACCCAAGATTACTGTTATAAACATGAGCCACGTCCAAAAGGTAAAGGGGGAGATGTTCCTTCAGTTTATAACAATGTTTTCAGTATTTCTCAGAGGGCGGGCTTCAGGTATAACTTGTTTGAAGTAATGGTACTTCATATAACATTATCCAGAGAAACAAATGTTAATGATAAATCCCCTGTGATGTTTGTACTGGCTACTGTATACAGGCCACCAGGGCACCATACAGACTTTATTAAAGAATGTGCTGATTTTATATCCAAGATAGTGCTGACTGCAGATAAAGTTTTAATTGTTGGTGATTTTAATATCCATGGTGATAATGAAAAAGATGCATTGGGATCAGCATTCATAGACATTCTGAACTCTATTGGGGTTAGACAACACGTCTCAGGACCTACTCATGGAATTGATGTTGATGGTGTTGAAATTATGCAGTCAAGCGATGATATCTCAGATCATTATTTAGTTCTGTGCAGACTTCATACAGCTAAAACTGTAAATTCTACTTCTTGTTACAAGTATGGTAGAACCATCACTTCTACCACAAAAGACTGCTTTGTAAGTAATCTTACTGATTTATCCCAATTCCTTAGCATATCCAAAACCTCAGAACAACTTGACGATGTAACAGAAACTATGGACTCTCTCTTTTCTAGCATTTTAAATACAGTTGCTCCTTTACACTTAAGAAAGATTAAGGAAAACAGTCTGACACCAAGGTATAATGAGCACACTCGCACCCTAAAGAGAACAGCCCAGAAAATGGAGCACAGCTGGAGGAAAACAAAACTAGAGGTATTTCGTATTGCTTGGCGGGAAAGTAACCTATTCTACAGAAAAGCATTAAAAACTGCTAGATCTGATCACTTTTCGTCTCTTTTAGAAGAAAACAAACATACCCCCAGGTATTTATTCAATACAGTGGCTAAATTAATGAAAAATAAAAAATAAACAAGTGTTATGAAACCCTCCAACCACAGGCCAACCACATTAGTGCGAAAAGGAATTTATGTCCTCTCAGTAATTTTCAGTGAGAAGCTGAGGTTCCTCTCGAGCAACCAATATTGTGCAAAATTAGTGTTCAATAAGATATCATTCGAGGTTGCTATGGTTACCTCCTCGCGAACGCGAATTCTTCAGCGTCTATGTAGTGCGCTCTAAAAACCTTGTAACTTTTGTGGCAACTGAAATGTTTACAATGTTTTAAATTTTCCAACAGCACAGCAGTAATGACTTTATGAACTTCTAAAATCGATACTATTAGAGATAAAACTGTAACCATGCAGCCGTCAGCTATATTATCGCATCAGATAGCGTGCTATAGATCGCCTGAGGAACAATTCCACTCATTCTCTACTATAGGAGAGAAAGAATTGTATAAACTTGTTAAATCATCTAAACCAACAACATGTATGTTAGACCCTATTCCATCTAAGCTCTTAAAAGAGGTGCTTCCAGAAGTCATAGATCCTCTTCTGACTATTATTAATTCATCATTGTCATAAGGATATGTCCCCAAAATGTTATTAAGCCTCTCATCAAAAAACCACAACTTGACCCCAAAGAACTAGTTAATTACAGACCGATCTCGAATCTACCTTTTCTGTTCAAGATACTAGAAAAGGTAGTATCCTCACAATTATATTCCTTCTTAGAGAAAAATGGTATCTGTGAGGATTTCCAGTCAGGTTTTAGACTGTATTATAGTACTGAGACTGCTCTAATTAGAGTAACAAATGACCTGCTCTTATCATCTGATCGTGGTTGTATCTCTCTATTAGTGCTATTGGATCTTAGCACTGCATTTGACACTATTGACCACAACCTTCTTTGGCATAGACTAGAAAACTTTGTTGGCTTTAATGGAACTGCATAAGCATGGTTTTAAATCGTACTTCTATGACCGCCATCCATTCATAGCAGTGAATGAAGGGGTATCAAATTGATCACAAGTGCAGTATGGAGTACCTCAAGGCTCAGTAATAGGGCTGTTACTCTTCATGCTTTACATGTTACCCTTGGGAGATATCATCAGGAAACACAGTTCAAACTTAAACTGATATGAATACAATACTCTGCTCTATATTTCTTCGAGGCCTGGCTAAACATACAAATTTGAAAAACTAGCGAAATGCATAGTCGATATAAAAAATCTGGATGACAAGTAATTTCTTACTGCTATATTCTGAAAAAAAATCAGAGGTGTTAATTATAGAACCTTAAAACTCTGCATATAATAACCTAGAACACTGTCTAAGACTTGATGGCTGCTCTGTCAATTCTTCGTCATCAGTTAGGAACCTAGGTGTTATATTTGATAGCAATCTTTCCTTAGAAAGCCACTTTTCTAGCATTTGTAACACTTCATTTTTTCCATCTCAAAAATATATCGAAATTATGACCTATGCTCTCAATGTCAAATGCAGAAATATTAATCCATGCGTTTATGACCTCAAGGTTAGATTATTGTAATCCTTTATTGGGTGGTTGTTCTGCACGCTTAATAAACAAACTCCAGCTGGTTCAAAATGCAGCGGCTAGAGTTCTTACTAGAACCAGGAAGTATGACCATATTAGCCCGGTTCTGTCAACACTGCACTGGCTACCCATTAAACATCGTATAGATCTTAAAATCTTGCTTATTACTCATAAAGCCCTGAATGGTTTAGCACCTCAGTATTTGAACAAGCTCTTGTTACATTATAGTCCTCCACATCCGCTGTGTTCTCAAAACTCTGGCAATTTGATAATACCAAGAATATCAAAATCAACTGCGGGCGGCAGATCCTTTTCCTATTTAGTGCCTAAACTCTTGAATAACCTACCTAACATTGTTCGGGAGGCAGATACACTCTTGCAGTTTAAATCTAAGAAGACCCATCTCTTTAACCTGGCTTACACGCTCATGTTTATAACACACTAATACGCTTCTAATATCCAAATCCATTAAAGGATTTTTAGGCTGCATTAATTAGGTAAACCGGAACCGGAATACTTCCCATAACACCCGATGTACTTGCTTCACCGAAGAATGGCATCTAGGCCAAAATTAGTCTGTTTCTCTCTTATTCCGAGGTCACCGTAGCCACCAGATCCTGTCTGTATCCAGATCAGATGGTTACTGCAGTCACCAGATCCAGTACGTATCCAGACCAGATGGTGGATCAGCACCTAGAAAGGAACTCTACAGCCCTGAATGTCAGCGGAAACCAGGACAACTAGATGAGCCCCAGATACAGATCCCCTGTAAAGACCTTGTCTCAGACGACCACCAGGACAAGACCACAGGAACCTGTTGAGTCCTCTGCACAATGTGACATTGCTGCAGCCTGAAATTGAACTGCTGGTTTCGTCTGACCAGAGGAAAACTTGCCCCCTGACTGATCCTGGTTTTTCTCAAGGTTTTTTCTCCATTCTGTCACCGATGGAGTTTTGGTTCCTTGCCGCTGTCGCCTCTGGCTTGCTTAGTTGGGGACACTTCTTTTACAGAGATATCGTTGACTTGATTGCAAATGATTGCAAAGATACTATTTAAACTGAACTGAGCTGGATGATGATATTAATGAATTCAATGATGAACTGCCTTTAACTGTCATTTTGCATTATTGACACACTGTTTTCTTAATTAATGTTGTTCAGTTGCTTTGACACAGTCTGTTTTGTTTAAAGCGCTATATAAATAAATGTGACTTGACTTGACACAGTATAGCCTCGCGAAGGATGGGGCTTCCGCAACGTTCCCATTCCAAGTGGTACAGGTATGTTTTCCCATTGTTATCCAATCTCACTGAGTGGGTAGTGCTATGACAACAGTGACCGGCCTTCTTGTTGCGAGCCCTGGCCTACACCGAAAAGGAGGCACAGGAGGCTCACACATGACAATGGAAAGGGCAGCATCCATAGCATTTTGGTAGGGATCCCAATTTGTCGGTCATTACCGACGTGACGTCGAGAGTGACCGACTGAAAGGGAATGTCTTGGTTATGTATGTAACCCTCGTTCCCTGAAAGAAAGAGCGTGTACGGAAATTGCATAAGCTTTGCCTTTGTGCATGCATGACATAACTTATGTAGAAGTGCTATCTTACATGTTATAATTTACCAAATTTATAAAAACAAAATAAAACAAAATAATAACATAAAACCACAGAGATACATATATAAAAAAATTAAAATAGTCAGTTTCTATTATGCTTATGCTCACATTCCAAAACAAATTTCAAAATAAAATACCTTTAAATGAATACAGTTTTTACCAATTATTTCAATAATATAGTGTATCAACATACATTCATCACATCCACCCCCACTGTTTTACACTACATTATTGAAAAGGCCAACCACTTTACATATCAATGACGAAATTTCACATAACCCAATATAGGCTATACAGCTGGAAAGCTCTCTCTTTAGAGATTTAGATAAATCAAAGGTAGCTAAACCCAAATCTACCATTTGAAAAACCATGCCATGTATATAGTCTCAAGTATGACATACACTAACAGTCACTCTCTATGCTTATTCTTAAGCAAACTCACATATCAAAGATCATAAAATATCCATCCACCTATGGGGAATTGACAGGTGTCAATCAGTCAATAAAATAAAAATTTCGGATACAAAGCCTTCATTCTGAAAATCTGGTACAGGTGGTGTCTCATCATTTGATGTAAGGCACAAAGACACCGAAGCATTAGACATTCTTTCAGAAATGTCCTGACACTCCATCCCTTCATCTTGTTCAGTTTGTTGCCCCAGCTCATGTTCACGACTTTCAGTCACATCTTCCAATTCACCATTAACCATTCCCGCAACCTCATCTAAATCAGCAACCCATTGAGAAATTCTGTCTGCAGTATCACTTTTCTGACAGTCAGTATGTGACGAATCACAGTTTGAACTTAGGACACACTCTGAATTCACTTAATCATCCCAAGCAGGCAATGGTAAAAAGTTCACAGACATTAACAAGTTCTGATGGACAGTTTTGACACGCCCTGTAACAGGGTGACGGATCTTGTATATGTATTCAAAGAACAGTTCTTACTCATTACAACATACACTGTGCTTTCCCAACATCGGCCAATTTCCTTTTTCCTTTCTCCCCTTTGTTTGCCTAGAGAACTCTTATCACCAAGTTCCAATGAATGACCCTTGCACATACTCTTTGTTCTACATACTGTATTTTTAGACATACGGTAAAGTATGCCTAACTTGATTGTGAATTTCCCCCATTGTCTGAGTGTTCATACAGTTTCTTTTAACTCATTACCTTTTTCTCTCCTAGAAGGCTGTCTACCTTGATCTACAAAGAACCTCATCCTACTTATGACTGGATCCTGACATTGTCAACAAGTCTGCATGGGTAAGTTTACTGAGTGGGCACTGGAACACATTCTCCAAACACTGCTGCTGCTGTTTTGTGATCGTAGCTCCGTGTAGCTTTGTTTTTCTGTAGAATCTTTATCTTACTATCACTCTCTCTTGTTTTTTAAGTGATAAAATATAACTTAATTCCCACCATATTTCTGATATTATCTATCAATCTAATCTGATTAATTTGATCGTTCACTTTTATTTTAAATCCGCGAGTGCAGTGCACCTGCATCGCGTTAGCACTCGTTAGCTTGTCATTAGCGTTTCCATTTGTGCCTATCGCTGTTTTCTTTTCTTCTCTCCTCTCTCTCGCTGCTCTCTCTCTCCGGTTTTTCACAAGTTCCTCAAACAACTGTGGTAAGAATCTTTCATCAAGCACGGTGAGTAATGGCTTCTCCTGCTATTGTTATTTGCACTGCTTGCCACATAGATAAACTATACATCTCTGTTGGTGACTAGGGATTCACATGTGATAAATGCAGGGAAATAGTTAGGCTGACAGAGAAGATTTCGGAATCAGAGACACACATTCAAACTTTAATTGAGGACAGTAAGAATGTGAGGGCTCTAGATACAGCTTTGGATGCGTCTAGCTCAGGGAGTCCTGTAGATTGTTCGGTTCCGGTAACAGCGCCTTTGCAGCAGGGCAACTGGGTGACTGTGAGGCGGCATAGTCGTGGGTCTTAACACCAATCTTCTGTTCCGATCAAAATATTAAACAGGTTCTCTCCACTCAGTGAAGCACCCACTGAGAAACCTGATGAAAGTGCTCTAGTTATTGGTGATTCTATTGTACGGAACGTGAAAATAGAGACACCAGCAACCAAAATCCAACATCAAACGTCATGAAGATCACCTGACACTTAGCAAATTTAAAAGTGCTGGCTAATGCTAAACGTAAATACAGTAAGATTGTTATTCACGCCGGCGCTAATGATGTTCGACTTCGCCAGTCGGATATCACTAAAAATAACATTAAAGAGGTGTGTGAACTTGCAAGCATGATGTCAGACACTGTAATATGCTCTGGTCCCCTCCCTGCTTACCGTAGTGATGAGATGCATAGCAGATTGTCATCACTTAATGGCTGGATATCTAAGTGGTGCCCGCAGAATAACATAGGTTTCATAGACAATTGGACGAGCTTTTGGGGCAGACCTGACCTGTTGAAAAGAGATGGTCTTCATCGCTCCTGGGGGTGTGCCGCTCTTCTCTCTAGAAATATGGCACATAGTCTTAGAGTTTGTACTTGACTAACTGGGGCCCAGGTCAGGAAGCAGACAGACTGGCTAAACCGACCGTCTGCTAGCCGCCTCCAGTCACAGAAGTCAGTTAATTCTCAGCACATAGAGACTCTTTCACCTAGATATCACACTATAGAGACTGTGTCTGTTCCCCAGGCTAGAAAATACAAAAAACGTCCAAAACAATTTAAGAGCAACAATTTAATTGAGGTTCAACAAATAACAAACAGATGCAATACGGATAAACAAATGATAAAGCTTGGCTTATTGAATATCAGGTCCCTTTCTACGAAAGCACTTTTTATAAATATAAACAATTATAAAAACCAAGATTCACTCTATAAGACAGAAACCTGGCTTAAACCTGATGATTACATTATTTTAAATGAGTCTACACCCCAAGATTACTGTTATAAACATGAGCCACGTCCAAAAGGTAAAGGGGGAGGTGTTGCTTCAATTTATAACAATGTTTTCAGGATTTCTCAGAGGGCAGGCTTCAAGTATAACTCGTTTGAAGTATTGGTGCTTCATATAACATTATCCAAAGAAACAAATATTAATGATAAATCCCCTGTGATGTTTGTACTGGCTACTGTATACAGGACACCAGGGCACCATACAGATTTTATTAAAGAGTTTGCTGATTTTACATCCGAGTTAGTGCTGGCTGCAGATACAGTTTTAATTGTTAGTGATTTTAATATCCATGTTGATAATGAAAAAGATGCACTGGAATCAGCATTTATAGACATCCTGAACTCTATTGGGGTTAGACAACACATCTCAGGACCTACTCATTGTCGAAATCATACTCTAGATTTAATACCGTCACATGGAATTGATGTTGATGGTGTTGAAATTTTGCAGCCAAGCGATGATATCTCAGATCATTATTTAGTTTTGTGCAAACTTCATATAGCTAAAACTGTAAATTCTACTTCTTGTTACAAGTATGGTAGGACCATCACTTCTACCACAAAAGACTGCTTTGTAAGTAATCTTCCTGATGTATCCCAATTCCTTAGCATATCCAAAACCTCAGAACAACTTGATGATGTAACAGAAACTATGGACTCTCTCTTTTCTCTCTCTCACTGCAACACACATTCTTACTGTCCTCAATTAAAGTTTCAGTTCATTTTTAATTTTCCTTATCACAACAAAGAGTCCCTAGAAGTTGGAAGCATTCTATTATTGTGCCTATAGCCAAGTGCAGCTCCCCAAAATCCTTGAATGATTTTAGACCTGTAGCCTTGACCTCATTGGTTATGAAAAGCTTTGAGAAAATTATCAAAGAGGCTGTCCTACTGCAGGTTGGAGATCAGTTAGATCCACTGCAGTTTGCATACAGGTCTGGCAGGGGCATGAAGGATGCTGTGATCACACTACTGCACTTTATTTTTAGCCATCTGGATAGAGCAAAGACTCATGTCAGACTTTTATTTGTTGATTTTACTTCTGCTTTTAACACCATTCAGCCCTTTCTGCTCGCTGAGAGACTGATTGCGGATTTTAACCTTGATTTGAATTTGGTGGGCTGGTTATTGGATTTTTTAACAGACAGATCCCAGAGTGTGAGGGCCAACAGCACCCTACCTGAAGTCAATTTTACATCCACTGGTTCCCCTCAAGGTTGCTGTCTGTCTCCTCTCCTGTACATCCTGTACACAAACCAGTGTCGCAGTTTGTACCAGGATAGATACATACTTAAGTTCGTTGATGATTCTGTCATTGTCAGCCTACTATCAGGGGATGAGCGGGACCATGGGCCAGTCCTCAGTGACTTTGTAGAGTGGTGCGATAGTTCCTTTTTACAGCTGAATGTATCTAAAACTAAGGACATGGTCATTGACTTTCGCAGGACACCACCTCCCCCTACAGTCACGGTTATTAAAGGCACGGACATTGAGCTCGTGGAGACATACAAATATCTTGGAGTCATTTTAGACAACAAACTGTGTTTTGAACCTTTAGTTGACGCTGTCTCAAAGAAAATCCAACAAAGACTGTACTTCCTTAGGAAAATAACCACTTTTAATGTTTCTTCAGAAATGATGACTGTGTTTTATCATGCTTTTATTGAATCAGTTTTATCTTTTTGTATAGCTGCTTGGTTTGGAAGCCTCTCTCTGACAAATAAAAACAGACTTGGTAGTCTGGTCAAAGTGGCGAGTAAGATTTGCAGGAGAAGTCAGGCTCAACCTGGGGAGTTATAAATAAAACAGGTCCAGAGGAAAGCTAGAGTCATAGCTCATTCACAGGATCATCCCCATAGAACAGAGTTTGAGCTTTTGCCCTCTGAGTGGCGCTATCGAGTTCCTAGCTGCAGAACAAAGAGGATGCAAATATCTTTTATTCCGTCAGCTGTGAGGCACCTTAATGGCACTTAGCACTTTATAATAACTTGCACAAGTTGCATTTTTGCACTTGATCGTGTCCTGCATTTTATTTATTTATTTATTTGCACATTATGTACATTGGGCTTTATTGTGAATTCCTTCTCTGCTGGTTGGTCTTTGTTGGTGAGTGTTGTTGTATGTTTATGTGTTTTATGTGGAGCATTTGCTGCAAATCCAATTTCCCCTTGTGGGACAATAAAGGTACTTTGACTTTGACTTTCTAGCATTTTAAATACAGTTGCTCCTTTACGCTTAAGGAAGGTTAAGGAAAACCATCTGACACCATGGTATAATGAGCACACTCACACCCTAAAGAGAGCAGCCTGGAAAATGGAGCGCAGCTGGAGGAAAACATAACTAGAGGTATTTTGTATTGCTTGGAGGGAGAGTAACCTATCCTACAGAAAAGCATTAAAAACTGCTAGATCCTGATTACTTTTCGTCTCTTTTAGAAGAAAACAAACATAACCCCATGTATTTATTCAATACAGTGGCTAAATTAAAGAAAAATAAAGCATCAACAAGTGTTGACATTTCCCAACATCACACAAATAAAAAATTTATAAAAAAATATACTAAAAAAATAAAAAAAATTAGACACAAAATTTTAACCATGCAGCCGTCAGCTACAGTATCACATCAGACAGTGCACTATAGATCCCCTGAGGAACAGTTCCACTCATTCTCTACTATAGGAGAGGAAGAATTGTATAAACTTGTTAAATCATCTAAACCAACAACATGTATCTTAGACCCTATTCCATCTAAGCTCCTAAAAGAGGTGCTTCCAGAAGTCATAGATCCTCTTCTATTATTAATTCCTCATTGTTTTTAGGATATGTCCCCAAAACCTTCAAACTGGCTGTTATTAAGCCTCTCATCAAAAAACCACAACTTGACCCCAAAGAACTAGCTAATTATAGACCGATCTCGAATCTCCCTTTTCTGTCCAAGATACTAGAAAAGGTAGTATCCTCACAATTATATTCCTTCTTAGAGAAAAATGGCATCTGTGAGGATTTCCAGTCAGGATATAGACCGTATCATAGTACTGAGACTGCTCTCCTTAGAGTTACAAATGACCTGCTCTTATCATCTGATCGTGGTTGTATCTCTCTATTAGTGCTATTGGATCTTAGTGCTGCGTTTGACCACACCATTCTTTTGCATAGACTAGAACACTTTGTTGGCATTAATGGAAGTGCATTAGCATGGTTTAAATCGTACTTATATGACCGGTATCATATCGATCACAAGTGCAGTATGGAGTACCTCTAGGCGCAGTACTAGGGCCGTAACTCTTCACGCTTTACATGTTACCCTTGGGAAATATCATCAGGAAACAAGGTGTTAGCTTTCACTGTTATGCTGATGATACTCAGCTCTATATTTCTTCACGGCCCAGCGAAACATACCAATTTGAAAAACTAACAGAATGCATAGTCGATATAAAAAACTGGATGACGAGTAATTTCTTACTGCTAAATTCTGAAAAAACAGAGGTGTTAATTATAGGACCTAAAAGCTCTGCATGTAATAACATAGAACACTAAGACTTGATGGCTGCTCTGTCAATTCTTCGTCATCAGTTAGGAACCTAGGTGTGCTATTTGATAGCAACCTTTCCGTAGAAAGCCATGTTTCTAGCATTTGTAAAACTGCATTTTTTCCATCTCAATAATATATCTAAATTACGGCCTATGCTCTCAATGCCAAACGCAGAAATGTTAATCCATGCGTTTATGACCTCAAGGTTAGATTATTGTAATGCTTTATTGGGTGGTTGTTCTGCACGCTTAGTAAACAAGCTCCAGTTAGTCCAAAATGCAGCAGCTAGAGTTCTTACTAGAACCAGGAAGAATGATCATATTAGCCCGGTTCTGTCAACACTTCACTGGCTCCCTATCAAACATCGTATAGATTTTAAAATCTTGCTTATTACTTATAAAGCCCTGAATGGTTTAACACCTCAGTATTTGAACGAGCTCTTGTTAAATTATAGTCCTCCATGTCTGCTGCGTTCTCAAAACTCTGGCCATTTGATAATACCTAGAATATTAAAGTCAACTCCGGGCGGCAGATCCTTTTCCTATTTAGCGCCCAAACTCTGGAATAACCTACCTAACATTGTTCGGGAGGCAGACACACTCTTGCAGTTTAAATCTAGATTAAAGACCCATCTCTTTAACCTGGCTTACACGTAGCACACTAATATGCTTCTAATATCCAAATCCGTTAAAGGATTTTTAGGCTGCATTAAGTAGGTAAACCGGAACCGGGAACACTTCCCATAACACCCGATGTACTTGCTACATCATTAGAAGAATGGCATCATTTTGGTTCCTTGCTGCTGTCGCCTCTGGCTTGCTTAGTTGGGGACACTTAATTTACAGCGATATGGTTGACTTGATTGCAAATTATTGCACAGATACTATTTAAACAAAACTGAGCTGCATGATGACATCACTGAATTCAATGATGAACTGTCTTTAACTGTCATTTTCCTAATTAATGTTGTTCAGTTGCTTTGACGCAATCTTTTTTGTTTAAAGCACTATATAAATAAAGGTGACTTGACTTGACTTGACTTTAAATGCTGTACATAAGCAACTGCTCTAACTGCTGCACCTTCCTCCCAGTGACGGTGAGAACGGAGTACAGCTGACATTTCGTCACAGGAGACTGTCCCCACAGCAAAACTCTGAACAGTTAAGGATGGCATCAATATTGCCATATGAATCTGAGCTGGTCTTCCGACCCCGAGAATATTGAACAAGAGGATGCGCAGAACCTTTGCACGCTCAGATAATATTATTGTTTTTTTTTTTTTTTTTTTTCTTTGGCTAAATCACATTTTAGATAGGATGTCAACAACTGCTTAAAAATAACTGCATTTACAGATAAGTGCATATTAATTATGTTTATTGTTCTTTAACCCTTTGAGCGGTAAGGTCCCATATATGAGATTTTTATTTCCGTGGCCATGGGAGTATAATCCCACAAATGGGATTTAGAATTTTCAGTGACAAAATAATTGCCAAATTCAAACTGTGCTTGTGCGCTTTAGCTGGCGCTGGGCCAGAGAGAGATGTGCACTGCGTTTGCCATATTATCACAACTATGTAGTGTACTTAACCACATAATGCATATTTTAGGTTTCAGACGTTTAAATACACATAAGTACTAGTAAAACAATACATAAAGAGCTTGTGAAATACACACAGATGTTTATGGGAGCAGCAATAACAATCCATTCAAATTTAATTTGCCGATGCGTTTTATTCATTCAGATATACATAGTGTAAGAAATTAGGGTAAACGTACCTATTAAGCTCACGTACCCATTAAGCACACTTCCATTTTTGAGCTCAGATTATAAAAAGAAAAAGTAATTTATTATCCTACTTGATGTCTTATCCAATTGATATGTTTGTTACTATATACCTCCTATAATTTCTGTCTGGCGGCCATTTTGAAAGCTGTCTAAAAACTTTCACCAAAAGAGGAGCCCCTTAAAAATGGATTTTTTTTTTTTTTTTTTTTTTTTAGATATTTAAGTCTTTATTTGGGGTAAATTTCACTACTTATTGTAAAATTAAGAGCTTAATGTTCAGACTTTTGCAAATTATAACCAAGAACTTGGATGTGGGAAATAATTACATTAGATCCAAAAGATAGTTTTAGCAACATAACACAGATGCTACAGAATACAGCTGACTAGCTGTATAAGATTGTGTGCTATGCTAATATATTAATTCACAGGCATTAGTGGCTTGTACTTTTAAATCCATAATATTATAAATTGAGTTTATTGCTGGTCTGTCATTTTACAGTGCTGTAATTTAATCAGACTGATGAAGAGCCTGCGTACTCGAAACGTCACATACGCTATGTGATAGTTTTTAAACAATAATTTTTGATACCTTTGGAGCTTTGTTGTTGCTGACTTTTCTAATATTTTTTCTGCTTATTTTTTGGTCAAGCACCCAGTTTAGATTGATGTGCGTCCTTTTGCCTCCTTTTATTATCATTAAAAATTTCCCTTAAAATAAACAAGAATTTTTAATAAAACATGATGTGAGCTTAATGGGAACAGGGGTGTGCTTAAAGGGTACAAAAATGTACCCATTAAGCACAGCCAGACTTTTTGAATTAAATGATGTATATCTTAATTGAAATGCTTTTGTCATTTAAAATAAAATTAAATATTTTTGTGTGAGAGATTAATATTTTATTTTAATATAATTTTTTTTAAATGAAACCAATATCTTGTGCACTAAAAATGTGTCAATGTAGATTTTGGTGAGCTTAATAGGTACATTTACCCTGTAAAATTCACTCTATTCTTCACCTAGTTCACCGGCCACTTATTACTTCACGATCAAGATCATTTTCAAGATCAGAAAGGTTTTTAAACTACAAAACACACTCATTTACACATTTTTTGTGAATCGGAATATCAGATTGTTCATGACATGGTACGCAAGTTTGTGAAAATTTGAAATAAAAAAGGAAAAACAAAATAAAAGTGATCAATCTGTCATAAGCCCCTTCCACACTACATTTTGGTCCCGGAAAATTGCTGGAGTGCCTTGTGAACGCAAACATGTTCAGCAGACTAGTCCGGATTGATTCCGGGATCGTTCCCAGGTTTTGGACCTAGTAACATTACCGGGTTCAGTCCTCTAACAATCTCTAAGTCAAAAAAACCCATAACACTAAAAAATAAGTTTTGAAGGCAGATCAGCGTTTGTGACGAAAAAATATGTGCAAACTGTAATGAAGCAGAGATCAGGTAGTTCCTCACTATCCACACTGAAGTTGTGATTGTTCGCCAGCTTAAGTGAAACAGAAAAAGTCACATTACACATCATATCATAATGTCACATGTCTTTATGGGATGTGTGTGAAGGTGTGAACGCACACACAGATTCTGGAAAATCACTGGCAGTGTAAATGTACCAAAATCAAATGATCACGGGACAAATCCCGGGACACATTATCCGTGTATTTTCCGGAATTTCTGTGTGAAAGAGGCTATACAGTGTTATGACAAGCATGACACATCGCCATGGAAACAGTAAAGTAACATGAATTGCAGTGAAACTGTTATACGGTTGAATTTTTTTATACTATAGTCCAAATAGAGTCTAAGTCTGTTTCCCACAGACTTAGACTCTATTTGTGGCGGCATATATATGCAAATTCATTCTCTTCCAACAGGAGGCGCTGTTGGAGTGGGAGAGATCGAGGTTTCCCCAGTAACGGCTGTAAATAAAGCAGTGCTCCTAACAAACTCTGCTTTATCAGACATTACATGCAAGATGAAATGAAAATGACAGTCTGAGGACAGTCAGTTTCCTTTAGAAATACAGTGATATAAAATCGCCCGCACTCAATGTATGGGAAACACTGTGGTCTCATAATTGTAGTGTAAAAAACTCCTGGTACAGGACTCCAGCTTCCCTCAGTTGAGGCACCACGTTGTCACTCAAAGTAGTCTCCATGGAGCCACTGTCCAACATGCTCCTCAGATGAACTTTGTCCTGTACCAAAACACTTGTATAAAACAGGCTATCATTCTGCGCAGAAGGAATAGTATTTTGAAAAATTACACTTTTGTCTTTGTTTACATTCACACTACAAAACGAATAGACAGACTCAACATCAGTATCCCAGGAGGAACTTCCATTTTGCCCCACATTGCCCTCCCCCCAATGGAGGCTCTCTAGTTTCCCTGAGATGCTTCATCCCCTTGTCTGCCAGTGATTTCCCCTGTCTTCTCACAATTGTAACTTATGGGCCCAGTTGAAAATCATTTGATTGTTATACATCTTGCAATGAGCAGTGGTGCTGTGATCTTTGTTGCAACAACTCTACATTCACGCTTTGTCTGTTAGGTTTCTTGGGGCAACCACCATGCACAGACTGGGCATTGCACACCAGAGCCTTTTCCAACATGGTCAAGACTTTGTTCAGAGTGTCAGAATCAGCTTCTGGTGCAACCATTTCTGAAATATTAGGAGAAAAGGAAGATGAATCTTTCATAGACTCAGACACTTTTGCAATTTGTTGTCACATAGCTTGCCTTACTGCCTTCTGCTCCCTCAACATCTCATCCAATCTCTCTTGGACCTCAGTAACTGTCCATAACCATGCAGATTTGCTTTTGAACACTAAAGACAGTTCTTTATCAGTGTTGAATAAACATTACAACCAGTTCTCTCCCAAAGGACTCTCATTGGGATAAGGTTTCACAGAGTAGAAATCAGCTAAAGGCATTACTGAGCTACTGAAAATTGCTGAAATGGTGTCTCAAAACTTTGAACACTGCATCTTCAGTTGGGGCTACTGTCCTATTACTCATCCAAACCTTTATTATGTCCCTGGCCCTCCCCATCGATCTGTTCATCACTTATTTCACCCTTTTTCACAGTCTTCTACTTCTTTTTGTTAAGATACACTCAAATTAATTCTTCCCATTCCATCATGGAACACTTATCGGTACAATCTCCATGATAATATGGTGGTGCAGTTACCTCGGATTTCAGTACCAACTTCAACTTGGTCGCATCCATAATGGTTGCATTTAATACTTTGGTGTCAGGAATGTTAGTGGTTTCTCCAAAACGATCGTTAGATGGTGGACCTGAATGTCCAGTCTGCAACAGACTGTTCCTGATAGCTTCACCAATTTCAGATCCAATTTTGTCTAATGAGGTTACTCATTTGCATTAGTGAGTCCTGATTCAAACTTTGTACACTCTGGTTTGCCAGAGTACAGCACGTCAGGTCTAGTATCATTTGGCAATCTAAGTGCTCCATCCCTCCCTTTGCTTGCATACTTAGGGCCCAAAAACTGAAAACTTCTGTCAGGTGTGGCTGATAATGCAGCCCTTCCTCTACTAGCTGACATTACATGGTGTTCAAAAGTTAAGCCTTCCTCTTTACCATTTGCCATAACTGAATTACCTAAATTTTCTTAATACACTAACAAATAAGTATGAAAATAACTTAAATAATAAAATAACTTAATAATTTTAAATGAAATTACAATCAATTAAATTTCTGTAAATCATTTGAAGGAAGAAATTACCCATCGAAAAATCAAAAAGAAATCAGAGTCCAAACCAGTGACTGATGAACCACTCCAGTCATGCAGATCACCAACGAAGATGTCAACAGAGTCCCAGCAGATGTTCACCTTTGCAACGTCATAAGCAGTCAGCAATAAGCAAACCAAACGATGGGTCACAGCACCAATCTGTAATGGGTGTTCTTCTGCATTGTGTTTTGTGGACGATACACGATAATCATTTCAATAATCTAGTGTAACAACAGTCAATCGTCACACTAGCTACTGTGCTAAATAAAAACCTTGAATAGGTTTGGTTATTTTTCCTGGTCAGAACACTGGTGCGACAAGACAAAACCAATAAAACCCATTACAAACGACCCATTTGTTGCATCCAGTCGGGACATAATTACAGATTATAATGACGTCTTTTTACGCGATGCGTATAAGATAACATAAAACCATTCTGCATTTTTTGATCAGAGAAAGACAAACAACAAGTGCCTCTCTACACTGCTCAAAACTTGTGTTTGAATCATCAGTGGCAAATCCTTTACATATGTAAACTTACTTACAGACTGAGTCAGAAGAGCCAGCATTGTAGTCTAACATACTCTCCCAGGATCAGGAAACAATCCTCAATAAAATGCACTGCGCACATCTGAATATTTGGGTTGAACTCTTCTGGAACAGTGTTGTAAACACAACTTAACCACTGATTTCTAGCATTTATCCCATCCAGAGTGCACACACACAGCAGTGAACACACACACACAGAGCAGTAGGCAGTCATTTTTTCTTGCGGCGCCCAGGGAACACCTCAAGGGCACCTCAGTCGTGGTATTGAAGGTGGGAGAGAGCGATGTACATTCACTCCCCCCACCTTCAATCCCTGCTGGTACGAGACTCGAACCCGCAACCTTAGGGTTATGAGTCCGACTCTCTAACTGTTAGGCCATGACTTCCCCCCTTTGCATGCACATTTGGGCGGTGTTACGCAAATCTTCCCACATCGTGACGGACATGTGAGGGTGTGTTTAAATGATGCGTTTTAGGAGGGCGTGGACAAGTCTTAACTTTTATAAAGAATACAGTATCTCTTTGGGTTTGAGACTTTAGTCTTGTCAACTTTAGGGATCTTATCTATTCACAAACAACTTTTAACACTCCAAAGAGAAAGGAAAACTTGAAATCTTCTTGAAACGTGAATCTTGAAAATGTGAATCTTGTTAGACCTTAAAGGGCTCACACATAGTTCCGCCCAGTCTTCTGCTAAGTCTTCTGCAAAATCTTCTGATTGCTGCCCATGTAGAGAGCTTGAGCCGATGCGTGCATGCCCGGTGGGCTCCAAGACATAGCCCTTCAGTCAGCAGTTCTGTTAGATTCCGAGAAGATGAGGATGTGAGCTGCACCTTAAGTCTGCACCAGGCTTCGGCCTTGTCTTTACATTCACCAACAATCCTTGGATCTCAGACGTCTCTCTTAGCTCTTCATCATCTACATCTGGGAGAAAACTCTCCTGACCACCGCAGAGTCAGAATAACATCTTGTTGGAGTTCATTACTCTTCATACTCAGAAGAAGGTGATCTTGACTCCTACACAACTGAACCATCAAGGCTTCCATCCGAGACTGCATTCAGATGCTCGTTCCAGGCCAAGGCAATGCAAGTAACGTACATTTAACTAAACGAAACAGAGGTTTAGTTAAAACAGATTTTCATCCATCAAGCCTCATTTGCCCTTTCCCACACTCTCAGAAAAAAAGTTACAAAAGCTGTCACTGGGGTGGTACTTTTTCGAAATGATTGTTTGTTTGTTTGTTAGACTAGTTTGTGTTAGTGTTTAGTTAATAAAACTCTTGTGCACAAATTACATGAGCTTCTGATTCTGCCTTGCAAATGAATATCCCTTTACGATTTTGATCCTTGCTACATGCTATACTGCATTATTAGGCTACTGAAAGAAGGTTGTTTTCTGTGGCCACGAAAATATCCTTTCTTAGAACTGATATG
The DNA here is from genome assembly GCF_018340385.1 of Cyprinus carpio. Classification (NCBI taxonomy): domain Eukaryota; kingdom Metazoa; phylum Chordata; class Actinopteri; order Cypriniformes; family Cyprinidae; genus Cyprinus; species Cyprinus carpio. Next base: position 9,755,100 of record NC_056583.1, read on the forward strand.
AAATTACACTAAATGTTCGCTGGCAATGGCAATGTAATTCTGCAACAGTTACTACTGGTAGCTCATATAAATAATTGTAATTAATCATAATAAATTGTAATTATTTATATGCATTTCCCTTTTAAGCTAATTTTCTACAGGTCCGTCTAGATCAGGCTCCTGAAGTCCCTCTTCAGAATCTCCGTCTGCCGCAACTTGATGTCGTTCACCACCCGGCATGAAGCATGACAGCTCAGATGCTCTCATCACCATTCAAGATTGCGGGTATCTGCACAGAAGATACATGCTATAAAATAGTAGTGGATTCAGGAATTCAAAATAAAAATAGTGAAAACAAGGTTCTCCATTTGTTTTTGTTGTAGGATATGATAGGGGATATATTCACACGTTACAGAAACGAAAATGATGGAATATAAAATTTATTTTAAGATTAAGAAATAGATGGTAAATAATTAACTTGACGGAGCTCCAAACTCAAAACACTCGGTAGCAACAAACAGGAAGTGACGATTTTCCCTTCATGAGATATTACTTCATGGTTCATAACAGTACTAGTAAAATTCATTAATGAGAGGAAATGGGTACATTTAACACAAAATAGCCACATCAAGTACAGTAATTGGCTGAATCTTGAGCATTTTCTCATTAGTGATCTTGAATATTCTTGTCTTAAGTGTTGCACTGAACATATAATGGGTATAGAAAAGAATCACCCCCTTTAAAAAAATCACATTTTGTTGCTTTGCAGACTGAAAAGAAGATGGAAAGAGTTTTTGTTTTATCCAGCTGTATTTACTCAGTGCCACTTATAACTTCCAAGTGAAAGATATAACACCAATGTGTCAGAAAAAAAAAAAAAAAAAATAAATAAATAAAATCACTGAGTTGGAAAACGGATCAACCCCATTGTGTCAGTATTTTGTTGGACCACCTTTTGCTTTAATAACAGCCTTTAGTCTGTTGGGATACGTCTCTACTAACTTTGCATATCTAGTCATTGCTATATTTGCCCAATCTTCTTTGCAGAACTGCTCAAGTTCATTTAAAAGTGATGGTAAATATTTGTGGACTGCAGTTTTCAAGTCATTCCACAGATTTTCAACGGGGTTTAAGTCTGGGTTCTGACTAGACCATGCAAGGACATTCACCTTTTTTACCTTCAACCACTGTGTGGTCTGTTTTGCTGTGTGCTTTGTGTCATTGTCACGTTGGAAGATAAACCTTTTTCCCATTGACAACTTTCTGGCAGAGAATTTGACAGTTTTTTGCCCCATCCATTTTTCCATCTATCCTGACAAGTGCTCCAGTCCCTGTTGCAAAGAAACACCCCCATCACAGGATATTACCACCTCCATGCTTTACTGTAGGAATGGTGTTATTTGGATGGTGAGCTGTACTGAATTTCCGCCAGACATATTGTTTGGTGTTGAGGCCAGATAGTTCAATTTTAGTCTCATCTGCCTCAGAATCTTCTTGCAACCCTCCCATACAAAACAAATTTGTGGAGAGTTTGTGATATTGTTGTCACGCATACAATGACCACATTATTTTCAGTAAATAAGGTTGCTATGACATCTATGACAAGCAGTGCAAGTCTAAAGTATTCAGCTAACAGCCTACTACGGTAATTGCATAATTGAATGTAAAATAAAACAGTATACTCTTCACTGTAAGTTGAAGAATTAAAATTCCTTTGTTTCTTAAAGCTATAAAAACAATCCTCAAGAGCAGTGAGTGATTTCGTCTTTGTGTTTTGTTGTTTGATTAATATTAAGCACAACGTCAGCAGCAGGAATATAGCCTGCTGTCACTTTAAGAGCAACACGGATTCAATTTACTGTTCTGCACCTTTTTTCATTCTCAATGTTTACCTTCACATTTTACATAACCGATGACGGTTTATGTAAACAATTACCAAGTGCTGCATTTTGACACATTTTTGCATGTATTTGACTGTTTAGTCATGCACCTTAAGCTAAAAGTTGACTTTACATGTCTGTGTTCTGTTCCGTCTCTGAGCACATGCACAGGAAGCCTCCTGAGGAACAGCACAAGGTCTCTTTCATGCTTTTAAAATCATTAATAAATCTAATAAACTTTGATAAATCAAGCACGTCCCATTTTGCCAAAGTCACGTTACATGATTTTACTGATTTGCACGTAAAATTGGGCTTTTAGGGGGAAAAGCGCATTGCTGGAATGATGGCGGAATGGGGTGGAAAAAAACATTTTATCTCGATTATTGTATTTTTATAATTGTTGGAGGCCGAAATTGAAACTGTATTTCGATTAATTGCACAGCTCTAAACAAAATGTGATCATTTTAAAGGGGGGGGGGGGGGGGCACTGAGCCCAGTATTACTCGGCACTTGAAATCCTGTGCATACGAGTAACACCGATTGGCCTACTGGGTAAGTGTTTGCGTAGGGAAAGCTGGAAACCATTCCTCCCTGTAGATCATATCTATTTTTAGTTCCTAAGTTCATGCCTTTTGTGCTTCACATGCCAGCAAACTGAACTAAATGTCAAGCACCTTTCATGATATACAGTACTACAGTATCAGTTAATCAGAGATACTTTCAATGAATGCAGGACTCTATACTATGTATATCGACCAAAACAATCAGAGGTAGGTGACAGGCTGGGAGGTGACACGCATATCATAGATTTGGATGATTAAAATTAAATCAAATAGAAGAGGAAAATGATCTGGGTTTAACTGCTTGTCATCTGAGAACTTTGTGGGACACATAATGTTTGAAACAAGTGAGCATGGCTGCAAAATGAAGAACGTGCATTTTTAAATTCTATAGTGAGCGCATGCTCGAAAAACTTGGTGTATTTAGCCATAAATCAGATGAGAAAAATCTAATTAAACTTTATTTCATTCTGTGGTTATGCAGTGATGATTAGAGTTTATAAAGGGAGGTTCTGACCACAGTGGTATTTGCCATAATATTTTTGTGTTTGAATTTAACAGAGATGACAGGCATGAACAGACACGTCTGCTTGAATACAGAGCTGCTGATTCTCACAGTGAGTCAGACAATTCTACAAACACATACCAATAATTTCACATACACAGCACATCAGCTGGTATTCATTTTCTCAGAAAAAAAAAAGAAAATGCAAAAACAAACAAATAAAATATACCTTTAAAGATTTTTTATTTCTTGCTGAGATCAAAAATAATACATTTGATTCCAAAATGTTAGAAATTTTAGCAAATGCAGTGGAGTATTTGTCAGTTTGTCATAAATTGACTGTCACCTCATGTAATTGTGAAAGATTACTGTGGAGTAAAGAATATAAATCAAAAGCCTGCCAATGATCTTTGTTTAAGTTTCAGTGATGATCCAGGGTTCAGTAAAGTTTCAATCAATTAAATCAACATGACTCTGACCTGTCAGGCAAATGTTGCTGTATTTAGCTAAAACTTACAGTATCATTATCTATTTTTTTTTTTTTTTTTTTTTTTTTATAAATGCAAAAGGTAAATCTGTATTTGTGAAATCAAGAGATCATCTGCTCTGCTGTATAGGAAGAGATTAAATATAACACATGACAGTGGGACGGGCCTCTAAAGTAGGACACATCCAGGGATTATTATGGCCAGTGTTTATCTCCCTAGTATGAAGCCTTTATGCTCTGACCACAGTCACAGATGAAACGCTGCACAATTCAAAGTTGTATACAAGCACTGCTTTTTCATTGCAAAAAAAATAAATTATTCTGTATTTTTGTCATGTTTTCCAGTAAAAATATCCTTAAAGCAAGATACTTTTAGAAGTAAAATAGGTCAGATATTAAAAGTTGTTTGCAACGAATATACCCTGAAGTAATCAATCAATATTATTTTAAGCATAAACCTTACTGTATTTTGTTAAATTTATGGTTAATACAAGAAAAAAAATTGCAAATGTGGCAAGAAATATAAGCTTCTGATAAGCAGTTTATTTAATACATTTTATTCCTCAAATTATTAGATATTTTTATTGTAAAAACAAAATACCATTGTTTGTACATTTTTTATGTATTGCATTTTTATAAGATCATTTGATACATCTTGACCTGATACAAGTTGTATTTTCTTACTAGAAAATTGTGCGTGAGTCCATCAAGTCAAGTCAAGTCAAGTCACCTTTGTGTATATAGCGCTTTAAACAAAACAGATTGTGTCAAAGCAACTGAACAACATTAATTATGAAAACAGTGTCAATAATGCAAAATGACAGTCAAAGGCAGTTCATCACTGAATTCAGTGATGTCATCATGCAGCTCAGTTCAGTTTAAATAGTATCTGTGCAATTATTTGCAATCAAGCCAACGATATCGCTGTAAATTAAGTGTCCCTAACTAAGCAAGCCAGAGGTGAAAGCGGCAAGAAACCAAAACTCCGTCTGTGACAGAATGGAGAAAAACCTTGGGAGAAACCAGGCTCAGTCGGGGGGCCAGTTCTCCTCTGACCAGACGAAACCAGCAGTTCAATTCCAGGCTGCAGCAAAGTCAGATTGTGCAGAGGACTCAACTGGTTCCTGTGGCCTTGTCCCGGTGGTCATCTGAGACAAGGTCTTTACAGGGGATCTGTATCTGGGGCTCATCTACTGTAGTTGTCCTGGTCTCCACTGACATTCGGGGCTGTAGAGGTCCTTTCTAGGTGCTGATCCACCACTTGGGCTGGATACGTACTGGATCCGGGTGACTGCAGTGACCATTTAACCTGGATACATGGATCTGGTGGCTACGGTGACCTCGGAATAAGAGAGAAACAGACTATTATTATCGTAGATGGCATTCTTCTAACAATGTAGCAAGTACATCGGGTGTTATGGGAAGTGTTCCCGGTTCCAGTTTACCTAATTAATGCAGCCTAAAAATCCTTTAACGGATTTGGATATTAGAAGCATATTAGTGTGTTATGTGTAACTTGCAACATCACTTGCAGGAACTTAGTTTAATGACATCTGTCAATAGCCGACATCCTCACAACAACCTCTCTCCCCTCCCAGCCTAAGCTCCTCGCCTTTCATTACGCAATCCCCTTATTCCCAAACTATTGCGAATATCACAATTCATTCTTTGATATAATCTGTATAAGCAGTCAAGACCCCCTCAGGGTTGATCTTATACCACAAACACTGTGCAACCAAACTATGGAGGTAAAATCAGAGACCAGTGAGAAGAACAAATCCCTGAAACTTAACCCGAATTACTTGCTTTTGAAAGATCTCAGTGAAACCTGCATGAAATTGACTTAGAGAATCCAACAGAATGAAATGCTCTGGGCGTAGTATATGTGTATATATATATATATATATATATATATATATATATATATATATATATATATATATATATATATATATATATATATATATATATATATATATATACTATCCCTACTGGTACCTTTCTTGTGTGTTTAAATATAATATTATTTCCGACTTTAATATTGAGGTTATAACCAGGGCATGTGACCAGAGTTCATAACCATAACAGCATGGCTTTAATAGAAAACACATGATTCCTTCACAAACACAAACATTTGAAGATCCTGAAAATGGCCAGCCAATGTAATCTTTTCGAGATGAGAAGGAAATTGAAAAGTTCAACCGTAAAAGTCTTTCCTGAATTCTTGTCTTCTTAGCTTCCAAAATCCTCACTTTAAGGTAACATCTCTCTCCATTACCCTAGTATTTTACACATAGAGCAACACAAAGCCATGCCAAAGAATAGAACCTGATGATGGCAGGGCATACAGAGGTCAAACTTTCTGCACCTGCCCCAAACTTTGTTGTTCTTGTAAACTGACCAAAAAATTTGATAACTGAAATCTGTCTCAAAACATACTTCACAAAGAGTGCTCTACAATGTCCTTTTGTTTTCTCAAGCATATCAAGGACACTGTGAACTCCTAGCCAGGGAATAGCATGAGACAGCAGGACTTGACCAAAACAAAATGAAAGATTGTTTATTGTGAACTGGGGCATAAGGCAACCTCTCTTCTCATACCTCCTGCATATAGCACAGAGGTGGTGTAGAAATGCAGACCCATATCACATGTGACACATACCATATTTTGACATCTGGATGATTTGTATGATCACGTTTCCCCTGTGTGTTCTGAGGTGTCAAGCCCACCAAAAAGGTCAGGGTATTTTTTTCCAAAACAACATATTTCAGCCCAGTGACTAGTGCTCACTATACCAGACCTTCTAGTATAGTATAGTATATCTGGTATATTTCAGACATACAGTACCCAATGTGCATTCATATCAACATTATTGTAATTAAGAGATTCTGACTTGTTAAAAGCATTTGCATCCTCATAATTATAACTTGTAAACTCATGCAGAGACATTCAAAATGGGATCAGTTTCACTAGTAAATGCAATAAACAGTTATGTTATATTTCTGTTTAATAATAACTGACAATTGTTAACGTCTAAACAATGCAAAAATTATTTGAAAACATTCAGTGCAGTTTGATGTAGTTATTACAGAATTGACCAAAACTAATATCCCACTTAATAAACTATAACATTGTTAATAATGCATTTGCATAATGACTGTTATTTGTATTGCAGTTTTTTTAAACGCTAATATTGGTGCCACAGAAATACATAATTTTTAATCTAAGGATACAAACAACTCTTAGTAGAATGTCCTGGGGTGTTATATGGAGTTACAAAGCATCCTATTTTTGGGAGGGTTTGTTTTGTAGACAGTGCTACCTCAGTGCCTGCGGCACTAGCACAGCCAAAATATCCTGCTTCATCAAGCACCAGTACATGATTGATTCTGACTGTAGCACTGAGCTCAAAAGAGCTGATGAATGAGGGATGACAACGTGATCAACCTAGATTCCTCCTGACAAATCAGTTTGTTTACAAGACTCAGTACATAAGATTAAAATATTTTTTTTATAGAACTAGAGAAAGTGAAATAATCACACAACACAGATTATTCTGACTTAATAAATTGTGTTAATATCCATCTGCATCAGCATAATTATAGTTTAACTTTCAACATTAACCTAGTTTTCAGGTAATTATCATACTGTGAGAACTATCCATGGTGAGTCATCACTTTCTAAAGCATGACACACAAGATAAGGATGCAAACTGATCAAATGGCCCTGGTCCAGCACTTAGAGTCATGTATGTGCTTTAACTTGACACTAACCTCTCAAAAAAGCAAGACTAAGTTCATTACCCTGCTCCATTATTGTTTGTTGATAGTGTTGTGGCAAATAAAATTTTTATCACTGAATAAGAGACAAACATGTAAAATTGTCTTTAAAAAGGGTTTATTTACTTGCAAGGAAAGAATAAACAGTCTAACAGTCTAGATCCTGCAGAGTATGTGACAGTGAAGGGAGGGCATTCTTCCTCTTTTATAGCCTCATCTATCAGAACTTTATCTCTCTAGGCCAATGATGGTGTTTCAATGGTAACCACATTCTAAGACTTGCTCATTATATTCTATTTTTGAATGAAGGCCCTCCTATCACACACCAAAACCCTTTTATTTTCATAATTTGCTTACCTAAAATGTATTAAATAATTAACAGTATTAAATAATTCCATTACAATAGACTGCAGACATGTTACAATCACTGATCATAACGCAAGAATAAGTAACAATAATGCATTTTTCAGTCTTTCAATCAAGCTGATTTTACCAATGTCAAACCTTTGGACAAATTTCACATGATCTCACAGAAAATGTGTTCAAAATTTCCACCTTGCCACAGGCAAATGACAAAGATGTTTTGTGAAGACATTGCGTTGAAGGAATGCAATTCGCAACTCATGCATGAATTTCTTTTGAAACCCATCTATTATTGTTACAGGGCAAACGAGATTCATCTGGAAAGCTTTTATTTAAAGGTGTGGTCATAAAACAGGCAAGGTTCTGACAATGGCAAACAGGTATATTGAGGGCAAGACAAAAAGAGTAATCCAAAATGGGCGTGAGTCAGTCGACAGCGAACGTTATCCAGAGGGCTTGACAAGAGGGGAAATCCAATTACACGAGCAATAGTCTAGGCGAGGTGCAAACACAGTCCAAACCAGAAAAACAAAGGGTTAATCTAAGATAAACAGGCAAGACTTAGGTAACACGGGAAAGCAGGCAAGACAAGACTATGACTAGGAACTAAGACTAGAAACTAGGACAGAAAACTGGCTCCGTAATGTGCTACCACTAGGAGAGCGATATACACAAACAATACTTAGCAGTGAGAAAAAGGAAAGGAAGTCCATGGCTTATATAGGGTGTGTGATTGGCTGCAGCCGGGTGTGTAATCAGAGTGAAATGGATTGTGGGAACTGAAGTCCAGGGTGAGTGTGACAGTTTGTGTAGCGTGAGAGTCCATGTGGTGGATAATGTCCTCTTATGGTGAACAAACGGAAGTTCATAGATTGGATTTGTGACAGAGCGCCGACTCATGAAGACTTGACTTGACTTGACTTGACTCATGAAGATCAACTGTGACTTGACTTGACTCAGGAAGATCAGCTGTGACTTGACTTGACTCAGGAAGATCAACTGTGACTTGACTGCCATTACACGAGTGAGTGCGGGGTCGCGTTCCTCCGCGACACCCACAGTGAACACTGAATCAACAGACAACAGAGCATAATCCATAAAATCACTTAGAGAAGAGCGGGGACCCTCACGGATTAATCATGTCTTTAAAGGTTCATTGAATCCCTCACAAAAAAAGCATATGAGCACACAGTCCGGCAGATCAGAAAAATATGCAAGATCTAAATACTCTTGTACATAATCCTTGAGCACTCGCAAGCCCTGCTCGAGGGTTAATATCAATCTTGCAGTGTCCATACCTGGACAATGTCCACATGAAAAGCTACGTGCGGATCCATCTGCAAAGCTTTTATTTAAAGGCGTGGTCATAAACAGGCAAGGTTCTGACAATGGCAAACAGGTATATTGAGGGCAAGACAAAAGAGTATCCAAAATGGGCGTGAGTCAAACACAGTCCGAAACAGAAAGGCAAAGGGGTAATCCAAGATAAACAGGCAAGAATCAGGTAACACGGGAAAGGAGGCAAGACAAGACTATGACTAGAAACTAGGACAGAAAACTGAAAACTTGTGTTGAATGTACACTTGTAGTGTACTTTAAATTATAATATAAAAAAGTACTTGAAAATAATATAATTATTTAAAATAATAAATGAAATAAAATACTTTAATCACACTTAATAATAATAATGTTTAATTTATATTGTGCCTTTTCCATGCTCAAGGATGCTTTACAAAAGCTGTGACATAATAGACAAGTCATTTCCCATGGTCACAAACAGTCAATTCACATAGTCAATTAAGTGGATGGTAGACATTTTTTTTTTCAGTCCAGAAACAGAAGTAATTGCAGTTGCATATCACAATCAGTGTTGGGGGTAACGCATTACAAGTAACGCAAGTTACGTAATCAGATTACTTTTTTTCAAGTAACTAGTAAAGTAACACATTACTTTTTAATTTACAAGAAAATATCTGTTAATTTTTCAAAAAAGTATAACGCCAGTTACTTTGTTTTCCCATTTTTTGACTGGCAAGTCTCCTGTCCCCATATTGGGAGAAATCAGAAGTACAGAGGTGTTGTGTGCGCTGTGTGAACATGATGTAGTTCTAGACTAAATGTGAATGTGCATTAATTCATCCCACTCACAAAAAAAAAAACTGATTTAGTATTCATCAACATGTATTAAAACAGTGAAATGCAAACTCAGAATATGACACAAACCTGCAATAATTAAATATGTTAACACAAATGTATCTAATCCCATTTTATTAACCAATGTCTTTGCTGCTGACCTTTGATGACCCAGTTCAACCATACGAATAAGCAAAAATGACTTTAGATAAACTAACAATTGTGCTTCATTTTATTTATTGCTGAGGAGTGTTGAACCTTCTTCTCCTGTGTTCTACTGTACAGATGTGAATTTACTTATACTTCAGCCTGAAGTTTATTCATTACACTTTTTGGTGTGAAAGGGCTTTTACATTTGCTATAAATAGAACTTATATTACTTATATTAACTTATAAGTACTTATATTACTTATATTATAAACAATCAAGCCCTGCTCATATTTAAAAAGTAAAACGAAAGTAATGCAAAAGTAACATAACGCATCACTTTCCATAAAAAGTAACTAAGTAACATAATTAGTTACTTTTTTAGGGAGTAACACAATATTGTAATGCATTACTTTTAAAAGTAACTTTCCCCAACACTGATCACGATACAATTAAGTACAGAGACACATTGTGTAGTATTGAGTAAACAAAATAGAAAATGGATAGTATAATCAAACAAACATAAAGAGTAGTAAGAACAAGACAGATACATGTAACAAAAATACTCTTTAGAAGGCATTACAACTGGTAGTACAGAAGTTGTAAAGTGTCTAAAGAAAATAATTATGACTGATAGTACTGGGTAAACAAATAGGCTTTAAGTTGTGATTTAAATTCAAATAGTGAGGTTATTGTCCTCAGTGCCAATGGTAAAGTGTTCCATAGCTTAGGTGCCATGACAGAAAACAACCTGCCGCCCTTTGTAGATAGACAAAATCTAGGTACAGTAAGAAGGCCACACCCTGAAGATCAAAGTGTTCAAGACAGAATGTAAGGAGAAAGTTAGTCAGAGAGATAGCAAAGAGAAAGGCCACTGAGTGATTTAAAGGTAAGCAGAAGAATTTTGTAAATAATACAAGATTATAAAACAAGATATAATACATAGGTAGCTAGTGAAGGTTAAATGAGATGGGGGTCATATGAGTAGATTGTTTAGTGTGGGTAAATATTCTTGCAGCAGAATTTGGATGTGTTGTAAGCGAGAAATATAGTGCAATGGTAACCCAGCAAAAAGAGCATTACAGTAGTCGAGGCATTATGTGGATAGATCTGGTCAGCAAGCAGTATATATCTGAACATCATTAGCATAACAGTGATAATGAAAACCATAATGATGAGTAATATGTTCAAGTGGCATAATGTTAATAATAAATGGGCCAACAACAGAGCCCTGAAGAACTCCCTGAGTAAAGCAGTGAGGAATTTATAATTGTGCACATAAATGTACAAACCCGATTCCAAAAAAGTTGGGACACTGTACGAATAGTGAATAAAAACAGAATGCAATGATGTGGAAGTTTCAAATTTCAATATTTTATTCAGAATACATCATAGATGACATATCAAATGTTTAAACTGAGAAAATGTATAATTTTAAGGGAAAAATAAGTTGATTTTAAATATCATGGCATCAACACATCTCAAAAAAGTTGGGACAAGGCCATGTTTACCACTGTGTGGCATCCCCTCTTCTTTTTATAACAGTCTTCAAATGTCTGGGGACTGAGGAGACAAGTTGCTCAAGTTTAGGAATAGAAATGTTATCCCATTCTTGTCTAATACAGGCTTCTAGTAGCTCAACTGTCTTAGGTCTTCTTTGTCACATCTTCCTCTTTATAATGCGCCAAATGTTTTCTATGGGTGAAAGATCTGGACTGCAGGCTGGCCATTTCAGTACCCAGATCCTTCTTCTACGCAGCCATGATGTTGTAATTGATGCAGTATGTGGTCTGGCATTGTCATGTTGGAAAATGCAAGGTCTTCCCTGAAAGAGACGACGTCTGGATGGGAACATATGTTGTTCTAGAACTTGGATATACCTTTCAGGATTGATGGTGCTTTCCAGATGTGTAAGCTGCCCATGCCACATGCACTCATTCAACCACATACCATCAGAGATGCAGGCTTCTGAACTGAGCGCTGATAACAACTTGGGTTGTCCTTGTCCTCTTTAGTCCGGATGACATGGCGTCCCAGTTTTCCAAACAGAACTTCAAATTTTGATTCGTCTGACCACAGAACAGTTTTCCACTTTGCCACAGTTCATTTTAAATGAGCCTTGACCCAGAGAAAACTTCTGGATCATGTTTAGATATGGCTTCTTTTTTGACCTATAGAGTTTTAGCCGGCAATGGCGAATGGCATGGTGGATTGTGTTCACAGACAATGCACTGACAAAGAAACTCCTTTCTGATATTGCCCCACTATTTTTCGCCACAGCATTGGGGGAATTGATGATCCTCTGCCCATCTTGACTTCTGAGAGACACTGCCACTCTGAGAGGGTCTTTTTATACCCAATCATACTGCCAATTGACCTAATAAGTTGCAAATTGGTCCTCCAGCTGTTCCTTATATGTACATTTAACTTTTCCGGCCTCTTATTGCTACCTGTCTGTGTAGCTCTCATATTATCCAAAATGAGCCAATATTTGGCATGACATTTCAAAATGTCTCACTTTCAACATTTGAAATGTTATCTATATTCTATTGTGAATAAAATATAAGTTTATGAGATTTGTAAATTATTCCATTCCTTTTTTACTCACAATTTGTACAGTGTTCCAACTTTTTTGGAATCGAGTTTGTAGTATTGTATATCTGTAAGACAGGAAAATACCCAGGATACTGCAGCACCTTAGACACCTATCTCTGAAACGTGAGAGAGAAAAAGCTTATGACAGACTATATCAAATACTGAGATGAGATCAAGTAATAGGAGGATGGAAAGATTACCTTAGTCACCAGATATTAAGAGATCATTGACAACCTTTAGTTTCAGTACTGTAATGTAACTGTGTAAACCAGATTGAAATATGTCAAACTGATCACTGTGAACTAGAAAAGACTGTAGCTGAGTGGTAACAAGCTTTCCCATCATTTTTTGAAACAAGCGGTAAATAATAAGTGATAATAAGTGAAATCTAATAGATTAGATCTAATAGGAGTAACAGCAGCAGTTCTGATTGAAATTGGAACAGTGGCAGAGATAATAGGCATATTTACAAAGTGTGAGATAGAAGCAGAAATGACAGAAGTACATTGTTTCAAAAGGAATGTGGGTGCAGGATCTCTCCAGCATGAGGAAGAATTGGAGTTATGTATTATTTCACTGTATTATTTCACTAATTAAGGTTGAATTAGTCAAGGTAAAATTAATTTAACAATTGGATAGACTGAGCTTGCTCACAAGTAGAAGTGGCCTGTTCATTACCAAAAGCCCCACATAGAGCATCCAATTTTGTCTGGAAGTGGTACAAAAAAGAACATCACAAATCATCAGATTCATATTGCCTGGGAATATGGTTGGGTGGCTAGACTATGTTGGAATTATAGGAAGAGCCTGCTGTATAAAAGGCAGTTTTATAATGCCTAATATGCATGCTTTTAAGTACACTTTTAAAAAGTGGTTATTGTAATAATGCCAAATTAAAATGTTAACTTCAAATTGCATTTTAAAATCTGTTTTAGTAATCTTTTGTCATGCTTTGAAGAAGTACACTTATTTAAATGTTTTCTCTTATATACTAAAGCACATGTTAAGTATTATAGGCCATTTGATTAGAATTTGAACTGTAGTGTGATATTTGACATTCGTTATATTTAAAATTAATATACTAATTTGCTACTATTATTACAAATGTGTAATTACAAACATATTTAAATGCATCAATTACAATTGTCAACAGAAATTACAATAAAGTATATTTTAGTTTACAATAAATGTTTGTCTGTACATTTGGCAGTACACTTTAATCATATTTCAAAGAAAATAGAAGTAATTGTGAAATAACATAAGTCCTACTTAAGTGGTTCAAAAGTAATTAAGTATTTACATTGTACAAGTATATGATGTTTGATTGATTTATATCACAAGTATATTATTTTTGCAATAAGTACTGTTTTTTTAGTATGCTGGTGTACTTTTTTGACAAGGATAGGGAAGACAGTTTTAACTTGACATGACCGTTTTAGTATACAAATTATTAAAGTTATTAAGAATATTTCAGTTTTAGCAGACTTATCCAGACAATCAATTTAACAATCAATCAAACATCATATATGCACATACAATACTGTACTGCATCAGATGGGTATACATACTGACGTGAACATGTGATTGGCACTATATATAAAGACCATGTGCAATGTCCAGGTTTTCAACATGAGGCCCTGCACACGTTTACATATATCCATAGCACCATATGAGACTGGAATTCATGGAGACTGGCATATACCAAAGAGAACCTCTCTTTGGTATATGCCAGTCTCCATGAATTCCAGGGGAGTTCGCTCTAAACTTAGACTCAGACAGGGCTGGGTGATCTGCCAAAGAGTAACAAAGAGTAACATGTTTGACATAATCTACAGGTCTATAGATTAATCATATATAAAGGTCACTACTTTAGAACCAGGGGAAGGAATTCACATGAACGTTTCACATGGTTGTATAATCTCACTGTTAGAATAAAAGTATATTCTAGCCTTCGAGATCGGAAATATAAATTCTTGTTCTGGTTGGGCTACTGAGCAAAGGAGAACAGGTACCCGGGACCAAAGAATGAGACACACAAATGGTGCAGATCATTCTAAGCTCAATTTTATTATATGCATATATATATATAGCATTTGCAGAAGTGAAAGACAAGACAAAAAAATATAAGCTGAATAAGCATAACCTCATTTGGCAATAACAATGTCCCTACACACAGGGTGTTCGTGGGGTCAGACAGAATCTCACAATGGCCACTTTAAGGCAGTCTAAGACATGTCTTAGTTAACCTCGAACACTCCTGGGCTTCATGAATTAGAACCAAGAACCATGTGGTGATTAGATGCACTCATTTTGCACAATTTATCATAGTCACTCTAGATCATGTTTCTATTATAAGCATATTTTGCACTCTGATCTGATGTAATGATAATACTATATGAAACTTTAATATATTTTACTGTAGTGGGCTTTAGTGTCAGAAGTCCAAACCAGACTTAAAGAGGACTATTCTGACTGAGATAGAATGATAAATATTTCAGAATAATCTACAAATCTGCAGGAGAAAAGAACCTTAAAAGCTACCCTTGAGCGAAAAGATATACTAAAGCTGCAATAAACACTTGAACCTGGCAAGACTTCTTTATTTAAATAAATAATGGCTTCGGTATAAAGCCATCTCAGCTGCTTTTAAAAGACTGATAGGGCACTCTTTTCACATAATGTGGTGACCATAATCTCTGTTCTTAAAGAGATAGTTCAGCATAAAATGAAATTTCCGTCATCATTTATGTACCCTCAAGTTGTTGCAAACCTCTTTCTTAAGTGGAATACAAAAGTTATGTAAATGCCCAAGTCACTCTTTTGCAAAGTATGGAAAAGAGCAGCTTTGACATTCATCATCACCTTTTTTACATTCCATGGAAAAAAAAGAGTCATACAAGCTTGAAATGACATGATAGTAATAAAAAAAATGGGGTGAACTATCCCTCTAAGGCTTATATTTCTCAGTGCTATGAATCACACAGAATCTGTGCTGAACCCGACTCTCTCTTTCTTTGCAAGTCTGTGTGTCACAGACAGAACCAGGGCACTCACCACTGCATTTTGGGATGTCTTACAAAGCCTCTAGCACTGCAACCCGAGTTTTTATTGCACCACAGCAGTGTAGATATTTAAAACAGGGATGTCAGCAATACTTCACAGCATCGAACAGAAACTTTGAATTAACAACAAGCAGGAGTATATTGATTATTAAAACTATAATGGTGATGATTATGTCTTAAAATAAGACATCAGTTATGCTCGATAAGAACTTTTGTCAGAGGATTAGGGGTTTGATTGATGCTCTGTTGTCATGGAAAATCAATGTATAGTATGCATTTAAGCTGTTCTGTGTAAGAGAGATTACAAGCTTTCCATTCAGTGTCCAAAAATACGTATTTTAGTAGGTCTGCACATTGCACATACAGTTGCCTCAAACCTTTGTAACATTTCAAACTGAATGTTATTGCATTAAATGTTTCAAACAAAAGATTAACTGAACTATAACATAATATATGTGTATATAATTTGCTGTTTACAGCAGATGTACTGTAAAGTCAGTTCAGTTAATGTTTTGTATTATGTCCATGTATATACTAAAAATATTGTCCAAAAAAGGCTGAAAATACTTTTTTCAGGGACCTATGTACAGTACTTGCCTCATAGTGTGATTGTATGTTATTGCATTATGCAATGATCTTGCAGCCTTGGGCACACTGGGAAATAGTGGTCATTTCCTTCAAGTTTTCAGTTTATGTTTTCAATGGTCTGCCTTAACTGAAGGATAAATTAGTTTACTACACGCTCCTTTGTGCTCTCCTACCAAGCAAAGATCATGCCTGCATACAATAACCCTATGAGGAAAAACTGATATGAATTTATGTGGAAAGCACAATTCATGTTTCAGAGCAATATAATTCTAATACTAACAAGCTGTGAATTTGGAAGAAATAGAAAATAACATTAAATGATGAATCATCGCTTTAATGTTGTAAATAATGCAAAACAAAACAAAGTTTTGTAATTATGTATTAAACCTGGACAGGACAGATGAACTGATCCACTATTGTGTGTGTGCATGGTACATCTACAATCTTCACAAAGGTTTCCTCTGATTGATACCTGTCAATGTACCTTTTTTAATAAGTCATCCAAAGCATAGAGAAAAGACCTGTTAACCCAATTTTTTACCTGCCTAACCCATCTGCTCTTCAATGCCATCATGACTGTCAGCTCATCCATCCACCCTGGACAGCAGCCAGGACCTCTGAGATGTCTGGCAATTTTTCATAAATGTCTTGTATGTTGACAAGTTATATTATTACCCACCTAGCTTCCTGAAATGAGAATCTGATACATTTGTGACCTTAGTACAATCTCAGACAGATCACTCTTGAGATTTCAGGAGTGTTTGTTTCACTTGCTTTTATCTCTGGTAAGGACAGGTGGGGTCCTGTGATATGACAGGTCAAACAGCCTTTATTGAACCGCACTGCATTTCTCTCTTTATAGTGCTAGTAGCTTTATAGACTCATATGAACACCAACGGGCCATTATTTTGAATAGCAAAAGGACCATTAGAACACAGCATTTTTAAAAAACACAGTTTTTTTTTTTTTTTTTTAGTAATATAAGTCTGCTTGGTCATGCTTTAAACAAGTATGTTTTACAAGACATGCCCTGTATCTGAATTTGTGGATTTCCCTATTACAGTAGGCCGAAATAATAAGATGGGAGAATAATATCAGTAAAAATTTTCTACACTATATTCAGCAATTATTAAAAACAATTATCAAAAGGGATAATAAATATTTACAATTTTACAAAATATTTATATTTAAAAATAAATTCTGCTCTTTTGAACTTTCAATTTATCAAAAAATCCTGGAAAAAAAATCTGTATCAAGGTTTCCACAAAAAATATTAAGCTGCACTACTGTTTTCAACATGAAAATTAATAAGAAACATTTATTTAGCACCAAATCAGCGTATTTACATTTGATCTTTAAGCAGATAAAATATATAACAGGTAAAAGAAGCTTTTATCTAAAGCGACTTAAAAAAAAGAGGACAATAGGAGCAATCAAACCAACAAAAGTCCTATTTAGTCTAACGCAGTACATGTATCAATATATATATATATATATATATATATATATATATATATATATATATATATATATATATATATATATATTGCAGCCATTTGCTAAAATCATTTAAGGTTATTTTTTTTCCCTCATTAATGTACACACAGCACCCCATATTGACAGAAAAACACAGAATTGTTGACATTTTTGCAAACTTATTAAAAAAGAAAAACTGAAATATCACATGGTCCTAAGTATTCAGACCCTTTGCTGTGACACTCATATATTTAACTCTGTGTGTATATATATATATATATATATATATATATATATATATATATATATATATAAAGAATAAAAAGTAGATACAAAAGAAATAGAATAAACATATATAGAATAGAATAAAGCAGCTCCGATCGAGTTGGACAGGTCATTCCACCAGCAGGAAACAGTTAAGGTAAAAGTCAGTGAAAGTGATTTTGTGCCTCTTTGGGATGGCGCATTAAAGCGACTTTCACTTGCAGAACGCAAGCTTCTGGAGGGCACATAAATCTGAAATAGTGAATTTAGGTAAAGGCATGCAAAGCCAGTGGTTGTTTTGTAGGCAAATTTTAAAAATTATGCAAGTGGCTATTGATAGTCAGTGCAAATTCATGAACAGAGTTGTGACACGTTCTTTTTGGCTCATTAAAAACTACTCTTGCTGCCACATTCTGGATTAGTTACAGAGGTTTGTTAGAACTGGCTGGAAGACCTGCTGAGAAAGTGCTGCAATAGTCCAGCCTGGACAGAACAAGGGTTTGAACAAGGAGTTGTGTAGCATGCTCGGATAGATAGGGCCTAATGTTGTATAAAGCAAATCGGCAGTTCTAACAATGTGGTCTGAGAAATTCAGCTGATCATAAATCACAACTCCAAGGTTCCTGGCTGTTTTAGAAGGTGTTATGGATGATGCACCTAGCTGGATGGAGAAACTGTGATTAAGTTTTGGGTTGGCTGAAACCACAGGCAGCTCTGTCTTGGCAAGGTTGAGATGAAGGCGATGGTTCTTCATCCAGCAAGAAATGTCTGTTAGACATCATGAGATGCGAGCAGCTATCAACAGATCATCAGATTGGAATGAGAGGTAGAGTAGTCATCAGCATAGCAGTAATATGAAAAGCCATGTTTCTGAATTACAGAATGACATTATTATTGTTGTTGTTGTTGCTATTAGAATTGACATTATTATTATTGTTGTTGTTGTTGCTATTAGAATGATTTCCATAAGATCATGTGACACTGAAGACTGAACAGCTTTGCTATCACAGCAATAAATTACATTTTAAAATAGAAAATGTTATAACAAGTTACTGTAAATTGTAATACTATTCCACAATATTGCTGTTTTTACAGTATTTTGATCAAATAAATAAAGCCTTGGTGAGCATAAGAGACTTTGTTCAAAACCATTCAAATAGTATTGTATATAGTGCTGTTTGATACATCCACCTATATTTTGAAATGGCTATAATAAATATATAGCTAATAGAAGATTGATACATAGTAAAGATACATTCCTTATCTGTTCTTCTTTAAAAAAAAAAAAAAAACAATGGCTGTATGTCAAATAATATGCATAAAACATCACTCATAACAGCATAAATTTTAACAATAAAAATATAACAAATAAATCATATTTAGCTTGTTCTCTTAAAGAGAACCCAATGCTTACAAAAAAAAAAGTCAAGGGAACTTTTTTTTCCATTACATAAATGTTCTGTTGAATAAAAACGAAAACTTTGTCACATAACTTTATTCATAAAAAAATGAATGATCAAAGTTGAAATAAATACATTGTAAATACATTTGTATTCAGTCTTTGGAGAACATAAAACCATAGCATGAGCACTGGAGTGATTCAGATTGACAGAGGACATGACATGATGAGCCAGAAATATGCAAAAATACACCACCTACAAGCATCCAGTCTCACAAGCCAAGCCAAGATAACTTGGATGACTGACACAACCCACAAGTTAAAGGTCATCTACTAGCATTCTAACATACTGCAGTATCACTAGACCTCAGAGTCCTAAATGAATTGTGAAAGCAATGCATTAGTCATAAAAAATAAATAAAGTTTTTTGTTGTGACCATACTGCTGTCAACCACTCTATCTGAAGAATAACCAGAATCACCATCAAGAAAAAAGGAAAAAAAAACAGTTCTTCAATGTTATGGCTAGTCAACATGAAACAATCGCTGACACAGACAAATACACAAAAAAATCTAGTCACATTACCAATATTCCTTTCATGCCCAAGAGAGGTTGAGAAAGGGTTGTCAACAATTACTAAACTACACTCAACTGACGTTTGAGCTCAGACCTTTTAAAAGTTTAAAGTTTATTAACAGCTACATTTAGACAGAAGCAAAGGGAATGCTTGATTTAAGAAACATTTCACACAGAAGCTTCTATCAACTGTGGACTCCTGTAACCCTAGAGACAGAGCGCTGTCTCTTTAAGAATGCTGGGCAAGTTTGCCAGGCTATTTTAGCTGAGACCAAGCCCCTTACTGACCTACTTTTAACAGGAGCATGGGACATTACCAGGCCCATGTTGAAGAAGAAATCCAAAATATTTCATTTTAATTTCACATGGTCCTTCACTCAAACAGACAGCAATGATGAGTGCAAATCACACAATGACTAAAGACGAACAGTTTACTGGGTTCCTCATAGAACCCTGGTTCACAACAAATAATACTACTCTGTACACATAATCCACAATACATCATACTGCTTAAACTTTACATCTAGAGCTTACATTATTACTGCTGTGCATTATCCTCATGCTTACCTTATGTGGCTGTCAGGGTTGAGCCAACTTCAAAATTGTAGATTTGTCTCATAATTAATTCCTTAATGAGTGTGAACTGAATAGAGCATGTGCACAGGAAGTTGAATTGGAATTTGAATTGACATGACAGGAAGTGGAACTTACTGCAGAAAGAATATTATGTGAAATATTATTACAATTTAAAATAAAATAATTTAAAATAATAATGTTTTCTATTTATTTTAAAATGTTATTTATTCATCTGATGGCAAAGCTGAAATTTCAGCAACCATTACTCTAGTCTTCAGGATCACATGATCCAAGTGCTCAAGAAACTAGGCATGCCCGATTTTATCGGAGCAATATCGGAATCGTTAGATGATGGCTTTAAATGTAAATATCGGCATCGGCCTTATTTGAAAAATTATGCCGATATGTCTTACCAATAAGGGGAATACATTAACTCACATTTGCTCAGGGTGTGCTAGTGATTTGATCATGTAATCATTGTGGCTCATTCTTGAAGCAAAGTTTTGCCTGAATGGTGATTAGATTCACTGTTTTGGATCACTGCATTTAAACTGAGAATGCACGTTGACGCTTTTGGTTGACGCTTATGATAGAGACGATTATGATAGAGTAAACAGTAAAAGCATGTGCAGTGGCAGCAGCGACAGCCTAATGCCTAATGCCCATTCGGTAATGAGTTTTAATTCTGTAATGGCGCTATTGGCCTACTTCTAATTAAATGAAAGCAAAATGCACAAATAATATTTAGACTGTTTCTGATTAAATAAAGCAGTAATTGATGGCATAAAATCATGAGTATGTTTTGATTTAAAGGTCAGAAGCTATAGCTTACATGAGAAAAAAAATCACTAAATTATATAATTTGATATATACTGATTTATTCATTAATTTGTAATGTGTTAGATTTTTTTTAAACAAATTGAGCACTAAAAGATTTTCAGAATTTTTACAACTCTTTGGCTTTTGACCATCTACAAATGTTAAATCTTAAAATAAAATGTTAAGGTTACCACTGCAGCTTTCTGAAAAAATGCAGTGATTAATATATAGTTTATTTATAGTTATTTTTAAATCTACAATGTACTGTCATTATAAAATAACTTTATTATTGTTTATTTAATTTTAACAAATAAGTTCTTGTTACAAACTAATTAAAATTTAAAATAACTATATATCGGTATCGGCATTGGATATCGGCCAAAATGAGTTGAAAATTCGGAATATATCGGACATCGGCAAAAATCAAATATCATGCATCCTTACAAGAAACATTTCTTAGTATTATCAATTGTGGAAAAGAGTTGTGCTACTTAATATTTTTGTACAAACCATGATACATTTTTTTCAGGATTCTTTGATTACTAGAAAGTAATATTTGAGTAATATTTTGTAACATGTCTTTACTGTATTACTATAAATGTATTTGTCACTTTTAATCAATTTAATGCAATTTTGTTGAATGAAAGTTGTAATCTCTTTCCTAAACCTTTGAACAATAGTGTATATGAACTTTAATTAAGATTTAATTGATCTTAATTCCACTTCCTTGCATACAATTTCAATTTACAATTCTGCAACTTGTTTGTTATCTCAATTCAGGAACTGAAAAAGAATTTAAAAAGCACAACCCTGTTGGCTGTTAAAAACAAACATTAGAACTATCACAGCCTGTATTCTTTCAGTGGACACAGGTTAAATACAGCCATAAGTTAGGTTATCCACAACTGTAATTTACTCCAATCCGAAGCCCTCTGCATTTGAAATGGCAATAGTTAATTTCTGCCGTAGTTCTTTCTTGCTCTTGTATGGAGGTAGACAGATCTGGTTGAAACATGTATGTGACACTGGGAGCCTGCAAAGAGAATAAATAAATAAACTGCAGATAATGAACATGCATGCAGTCATTTCAATGTGATGATTACCAGTCAGTGGAAACATCAATCTTGGAGATCTTGAAATTGAGGTCGGCCATTCCACCCACAGGAACACGGTCACTTCCTGTGGTGAAGTGGAGCAGTTTCTTCTGCAGCTCCAAAGGAAATGGCAGTACCACATCCCAGAAGGCTCTGTAACAGCAGAGCGAACAGTCACCTTTCCACTCATTGATAAGCATGTAAGAGCATGACTATTAAAAATTGTAAACAGGACATGTACCGGATGGTGGGGTCAGTCTTGCTGTAGCCCTCATACTGTACCACTCGCTGAAGAGAACCCATGTCCAGATTAGGACTTCCACAAACTAGGATCTCAACCTCCTCTGGCCTTAAAAGCTACATAAATTATAGGTTTAATGAGTCTTTATGGTACTACCATTGTTGTGATTATGCTGATGCATATTTACAGGGAAAAAAAAAAAATGTTAATTTAAATAACATGTTAAGAAAATGCATTTAATTATGCCCCTTCACATGCATGTAATCTTTACAACAACAACAACAAAAGACTTAATAATGAAGTTCAATACAAGGACATTGGTTAACATATCCATCTTATCAAAATATAACTTTTTGCCACACCCTGCACGTACACAGACTGTACTGTGCAATGTGTTGAGAAACAGACAGACAGTGTGAAAGACAGAAACTGAAAGATAAAGATATGTATTTAAGCCAAGGAATAGGTAACAATGGTCCAAACGAATCTGTTACATCCTTCCCCTCCCCTAACCCTCCACCTTACCCCTCCCGCCTCACCTCACACTAAGAACAGCGAGTCAGATATAACCATTACAGAGCCTCTTACATAAGCAGCCACAGGGACACAGTCAACTGTTGCGTAATCACTAAAGACGGGGAGGCCCTAAAGTTGATCATGGCCAGTGGAATCAGGCCAGAGGAGGTTTTGAAAACATGTTTATCTCTTCTCATTGTGACACTATTTCACTGTCGTCGCACTGTTTAAATAATCCACTGGACACATGTATAGCTGACCCTACAGCATACTGAGGGGAAAAAAAACTCAGTATATCAACTGGTGATTGTGCAGTTCAGTGAACCCAGAGAGAAACCAATGACTCATAGTCTGAACATTCCTTAAAATGGTCGGATGAAATAACTCTCTCTCTGCTTTTCTTTTTTCTGTGTGCATATCTTGATTAAGAGAGCAGTCTGAGGAAGCACCATATTGGGAAGTCTAAATCAAGGCTGAATCATCGGCAAGATAAACATACGTGTAATTTATGATTTTCCCTGGAGAAAAATATCCAACAAATATAAAACATCATACTGAACACTCTCTCATGTGTATTTAAGGCTTGCTGTTATCACTGTTGTTCTTACAAAAGAAAGTTTTGTAATAAGAAAGAAAATGTGTATTGGTAAATGTGGTTTCTTACACAGACTATTCCAGCACACAGTTTAAAACACTCCCTCATCTTGTGTTAAGACATTCAAGAATTTTAATTAAGAAAGACTTAAAGTTCTGCAGATACAAAACTACACTGCTATCCAAAAAAAAAAAAGAAAAATCACAATAATCTAATTTTCCCACCATAAGGTACAGCGACACCAGAGTGCGATAAAATATAAAAGACAAGTGTCTAAAGAGTTCAGGAAGGAAGTCAATATGTGATAACAGTTTAGGTATTCTTAAATGATTCCAGGTATTCTTTCAGACAAAATTGTAAACTGAAACAGATATTCAGATATAAAAATAAATCTATTTACATATTATCTAAAAGAAGAACAATCAAGAATAATTTAAATCAAACATAATATCACATTATTGTTGTTGTTATTTTTATTTTTAATTCTCAAACTAGTTAGTTCATTGAGTCAGCATTGGCTATATGTTTAAACATGGAGGAGACCACAGTCATGAGCTGTGCAAAGTCTGTAAGAAAATTAGTCTTTGTTCAGATTCCAATTGATATGCTAAGCAGGGCGAGAGAATTGCAGTTTTCTGAGGGTCTCTATGTATTCATTCTATATGACCTTGAGTCAGAGGTCTCTCCCAGCCAGTAGCTGAAGAGCCTGGATATGGTATGGAGATTGAACAAACAAAGCAGGCCCAGTTTCAGGGCACTCTTCCAACAGAGGGGGAAGGGGAAGTGACAGCCCATACACAGATGTAGCCTTCACACACACACGCACACAAAATGGCCCACAGACCCTGCCCTCTCTCCTGCCCCTGAAACTCTCTCTGTTTGAGAGCCACTTGTAGAATATTTCAGGGCTTGCTGTGCCTCTCAACAGCATTAGCGGTCAAAAATTACTAGCTGCAGTCAAGCTGTTTCTTGGCTTCTATTTACTTGCTTCCAGAGAATTCTCCCCAGAATTCCTTATTTTAATTACCATGCAATAAGTATTTTGGTGAAAACAATGCAGCAAACTCACCATTAGGGCATTTGAGGCACAAACGCTATGAAAACCATGATAGAAAGCAGCGAACTGCCTGTAGATGGACTTATTCAGCAGGAAATCAATGTAGAGCTGGACATATTCTGTGCAGGGACAAACAGATCAATTCTTCAGTAGCGGGAATAAGACAATGTAGCAATTCAAACTGAAAAGGGAAAACTCAGTCTTGCATATAACTAGAGAGTGGAGACTCTCTCACCTTTTCTGTTTAGGTTTGTTACAGGGATCTTATCCCCTCCTGGTTTCAGATTATATGACTTGATCACTCCAAGTTCTTCTTGAAAAACCTAGAGGAAAAAAGTACAGAAATGTTATCTACAGACTTTATCGCCTAGTTCAATCAGGAACAAGAAACAAGTCTATGAGTGCAAACATCCTGATGTAGTTCAAGTTTAGAGGGGACTCACCTGAAATGTGGTATAGAAGTCCTCTTCAACATTTCCTTCATAGCTGAGGAGTTCCCCGAGTCCATGAGCAAGATCCTAAATTGCACAAAGAAACACTCACATTTGACAAACATGTGATTTTCTGAAATCCTTTTATATTGCCCATACTGTGTATTACTACTTTAGTAAACAATGCAATAAAAGAGACACTTTACTTTAAAAATCATAATAAAATTGCTATGATAGAAATAGCTAATATTGGGCGCCCTCTGCTGGACACATTAGGAGAAGCACTGGCTGAATTTGTACAAGCATATCATTGTCACCAAAAAAACATAAATTAGTTAAGAAGAACACTGGAACCATTTTGTCATGATTGTCCCATGTGTTTGAAATTAAATGTATTTAAATGTTTCCCTGCGATCTTGCTAAGCTTAATAATATAAAACAACTCCAATGATATAGAGGAAACCAGGGCTAGTTGTCACAAAGAAGTTGCAACAAGACTTGTACCTTAGTAACTAGAAAGTTTTGAGTCCAGTTACTTAAATGTTTGTTTTCTCCTAGTATAAAATGATAGAAACAAGTAAACTACCGTACACTTTTATTCAAAAGTTTGGAGTTGATTTTTAAATAAACATTTAAAAAAAAAAACTCTTATTCTCTTTCAGGATGCATCATTTAATCAAAAATACAGTAAAAAAAAAACATCAGCATTGTGAACTATTATTAAAATTTTAAATAACCGTTTATTATAACCTATAACCTAGTAATCTGTTTTAATATTTTTGCTGCTCAAGAAACATTTCTTCTTGTCAATGTTGAAAACAGTTGTGCTGCTTAATATTTGTATAGAAACCGCGACACATATCAGTATCCATTTATTAATAGAGAGATCAAAAGAACAGCATTTAATTTTAACTTTGTAACATTATAAATGTCTTTATTGTTAAATTTAATCATATTGAAGTGCCCTTGCTGAAAAAATCGGACGGACCATAAACTTGGCAAGTAAAATCAGACTTGCACATTCAGACAATCATTTGACTGACTGTTTGTTTGCATTTGTTTTTGTTTTGTTTTTTCTCTTAAACATTTCTCATAAACAGTAAATAACAGTAATGGGACTTACTCTAACTTGATATTTAGCTGTATTAGAAACAGAACACTAGAAACCAGCATTTGAAGGGTTAAGGAGTTCAAAAGAAAGAAAAGCATGATACTTCAAAGGCTGCTCAGAGATTCACAAGACAAGCATGACTTTATCAGCAGAGCTGAAAGCCAACAGAGCTGTCCTCAGAACAATGCACCATCTGAGGCTTATTAATCACATCCAGGCGACTAGACAACAGCAGTGTATGAGTCTGTGATGGCTGGGTGACACCCTGGAAGTGCACAAGATAATAATGCAACAGCTATTTCTGACTCAGTGTTATTCTCTCAGCCATTTGCTGTGTTTACATATGGCTGCATGAGCTCAATGTCACTATATAATGAGCATAACATCCTAAATAGTACATAAATGCTATATGGGCTGCTTGATTATTTTATATATGAATAAAACCACACTACACAGTGACAGCAGGTAGTCTACCCATTAGTTATTGATAAATACGTGTTCATCAAAATTTGTCTGGATTGAATATTATACCATGTGGTGTGTCACAGCTTGTGTACATACAGGCATAATCTGCTGGAGGTCGTCCAAGGTGAGGGTCGCCATGCCAACGGTGGTGTCGAGGTCACATGGCACAATGGGCGGGGTCAGCAGCTTCTTGTAGACGCAAGGGGGGAAACGGATGTCCAGTGTGATGCTGTTGTACACAGCCAAGCCCATGAGCTGACAGACGGGGTTAAGTGTGCACAGCTGGAAGAATTTATAGACCTGACACACACCTCCGGCCTTATGTTACACAGTGGCTACGTCAGAAACCAAAGGTAGCTTCCTCACGGCTTGATGGTCAATGATCTAACAGCCAGTGGTTTGTATGAAGGCACCTTTAACATTCTGCTTTCCAAAATGTCACGTCTAATGATCAGTTCAACTGAGTTTTAGTCATAATCAAATGGAAATCTATAAATTAGTTTACCTTTTTTAACTACCAAACTACACTGCCATTTGAGAGTTTGGGGTCAGTGAGATTTTTTTAAAGGAATTAATTATTTTATTTAATATGTATTTATTAAAAGTGATACTAAAGACATTTATAATATTACAAAAGATTTCTATTCCACATAAATGCTCTTCTTTTGAACTTTCTATTCAACAAAGTATTCTGAAAAAAGTATGAGTTTCCACAAAAATATTAAGCAGCACAACTGTTTTCCACATTGATGATAATGTGAATGTCTCAGCTTTAAAAATTCAGCTTTGACATCACAGATATTATTTCAATTTAAAAAATATTATTCATTAGAAATCAGTTCTTAAACTGTAATAATATTTCACATTAATACTATTTTACTGTATATTGCATCATGTAAATACAGTGGTAAGCATAAGAGATTTCATCGCCAAATAAAAAAAAACACATTCTTATCAACCCCAAACTTTTAATTATAGATGCATTAAAATCACATTGTTGTGCCTTTTAGTCAATGTGTGTTAACTTTGAGGGTTCTATATGCTAATGTATAAATGTTCTATTGAATAAGAATGCCACACTAAAACAACAAACTTCTGACTAGCAATAGCAAATAGCCAATAATGATTCATGGCTGTAACGTAAACTAAAGCCTACTGGCTTGTATGCCTCTGGTGATGTATGGCGGACTTCTCCAATTATTTTGTCTGCTTAAACCCTGCCCCTTTCTTACAATCGACTGCAAACTCACATTCAGATCTGCCTCCATCCAGTCAACAACCTATGGACAGCACCAAGTCCCCACCCTATCTTTTTTTCTGTTTCACTTAAATGTACTTCACAATACTGTAGAAAAGATCTGTCACTACTTCCATTTCATCATAACTTGAAAGTCTGTAATTTGTGTGCAGCTAGCAACTTGCAGCAGCAAAGGGAACTGTAATCTGTTTGAGCAGCCAAATTTAATATCGATCAAAGATGAAGGGAGTGGTTAAAACATTTGGCTAATCTGTTTGTGCCACTAGTGTTGCACAACTTAGTTATTTAACATTTGCTAATATCGCAACATCACCTACAGTATAGCAACACAGTAATATGCATGGAAGAACACCCAACAGGTGTACAATACATTTAGAGGAAAATGTGAAGAGCCCTGCAGGTAAGTGCTTTCAGCTGTAGCCGACAACTCAGCCCCATGTGCTCTCCATATGTGTAGCGAGGTCGATGGAAAAAAAAGTCCTCAGCTCAGGAGAGAGATGGGAGAGAGCAGACAGGCGGGACAGTTTCCATGAGGACTGCAATGATGAGACAACACAAACCAAGTCCTGGCAGTTCTTAACGAGACAAAACAAAAGAATCTTTATTTCATATTTTTTCACTGATGTGACAGCATTTCTATGTTGAAGGAGAGAGAGCTCTGAGGCCATACACTGGACCTGCAGTCACATGCACTGAGAAGCCTAAGCCAGAGGGGACAATTAGAGGGGTAACAGCAGGACATGGCAGGCTTTGGCTGCCACCGTGTCTCTCCCCGCACGTTCCTGAGAGCACCGTATGGAACAGTTCTCGACTCTGACACGTGCCCTCTCACACACCACATCACTTATAAAACCATTTCATAACCATGACTATATCTGTGCATCTGTCATTAGCGTCATATTGCATTATAGCATTGCGTTCTAGACATTTACAAATCATATGGCATAAAAATAGCATATGCTCCATTTTCACATCATCATAGCACAGATTGGTGGCAGAAAATTCATTTCCCACCAGAAAACAGAAGGACGAGAATGAATGTCAGATGTATGTGCCAAACGGGAGTTGACTCTGTATTTACGTGCTATTTTAAGTTTGTCACACCCACAGTGACCACCTATACTGTATAAACTGCAGGGAAATGAAAGGATACGGCTCCAACCAATCGGAACTCAGAGTAGTTGTCACATTTCCAGCTGCTGAACCAATGACACTGGGACTCTTTCACATACGTGAACATCCCTGTAACATGACATACAGACAGACACAGATAAGAACAATTACTATTCACTAAAAATGAGCAACACCCACTGATTGTTATGTATTTACACACATTGTCTAAATAAAATATGCACATGAGGACTGACGACTGAAAGACTGATACTTCATTTCTTGAAGATACTGACAAACGTGATTTTCTGAAATCCTAGCACCCTGTTGAGCCAGACATGTTAATATTTTCATGTTAGCTTTTTTTTTCACTTCATCATTTATTTTCACTTTATCAGTGCTGTGTTATTAGAAAAGTACATTACATAAATATATTTATCAATATTTCTGATTTTCGCTGTTTCTGAGCAACATAAGAAAAGAGGCTTCTACAGAGAGCTTTAATTTATGCAGCCGCAAAATTGTGGTGCAGTTTTAATTTAATTACGCAAGTTAATCTAACTACATTACTTTTCTTTTTCTTTTTTTTTCTTTTTGTAACTCTCATAAGGTACACAAATTCTATGTTACTTTCTAAGAAATGTTTTTGTAGGACAGTGATAAGAATTATGCTCATTCTTTTGATTACTCTAAATAAAAATCAAGGGTTTTGATTATGAAAATTCACATTAATAAATCATTTATAAACACAAATACACACACAAATACACACACATACATATATATATATATATATATATATATATATATATATATATATATATATATATATATATATATATATATATATATATATATATATACATATGTGTATGTATGTATGTATGTATGTATGTATGCATGCATATATGTGTGTGTGTGGTTGTATCTGTTTTAAAGTTAACTTTAAATTAAGTATCAATAATTTTTTAATAAACCAAGAAATTTTGTTATTTGAGAGACATCTTTATTAAGATGTTAAGAGTAAATATTTAAATAGTCTTAACATTTTATGCCATTTTTCCTCTCAAATAAATGTATGTTTAAATATATGCTTTGACATGTTTATGACACAACAGATTTTTTCAGATTTTTTTGTCTTCCAGTGTATATTATCCAATACTGGCACTGTCTGTCCTGACCATCTTACCATAGTCTGTGTGAAAAATCTGTCGAATCAGGAGAAGAAACCACTCTTTTGTGAGTCCACCCATGTCCAACCCCGCTTCCCCAACAAACGTCACTTTCAGTTTTTTCTTCAGGTCTGCTCGCTTTCTCGAAAGCTATTAAAAAAAGGAACACATTTATGGAGGGGCCATTTTTCCAAATTAAGTCTTAGCCAGACTTAGAACTTTCCAGAACATAATGTACATGCTTTTGGCTGGAAGTCCTCTCAGCCTAGGAAAACAAAATGTAGATCTGTGCTACTTTATACAGAGTAATGCAGCCCATACAAATCTCTGCCTTCTTACAGAGCTAAATACTTTTTAGTGGTTCAAAGTAGCTCCTGGTAACATCTACAGGAACAGACGCAATTCTACGTTTACAGATCTGGACCAAGCAGTATTACCTCATCCAGTGAGTCACTGACCAGCTGCAGACGCCTAACTTTAATGTTGAGAAACAGCAGACTCATATCCACCCTCTGCCTGCGAGAAACCTTGTCCACCAGGGTTTGCTGCATAAAACATAGAGAGTAATGCATTTATCAGTCAGCAAATAAGTTTGCAGAACATGGCCACGTCTGGGTTTTATTCCATGTCTCTATATTTCTTTGGTTCTGAGTAACACATTTCTAAGACAGACGATGTCTGTCTACTTGCGGCGTATGATGATATTATTCTCCAGCCATGTGTCTGTTTATCCTACTGTCTGGACACATATGTTTGGGAGGGAGCCATAGGAATGGCTGCCCCACCCAAGCTAGGATTGTTATCAAAAAATAGTCTCAAACTAGAACACATATTTTCCCAAACAGAGATCTTTTTCATTTTTAGTTATAGTGAGAGCTCATAGTGCAGGTGAATTCTCACCCTGGCCATGCTGATCATCTGCTGCTCAGAGTCTCTCTGGATGATGGCCTTCTTCACCACTGTGGACAGGATGAAGGGAAACTGACAAAAGGTGAACCTGAGGAGATATAGATCAGAAATTGCTTGGTTTTGAGTAGGAGTTTAAAGTCTTCACTGGTGACAGACCAATATATCTTGAATAACTTTAATTTTAATTCCAATAACAAATAGTATTTTCTTTTTTATACAATGGTCTCTTATGCTGACTAAAGGCTGCATTTATTTGATCAAAAATATTGTGAAATATTATTACGATTTCAAAAAAGTCTTTTCTATATTTTAAAATGTAATTTATTCCTATCTTGGCAAAGCTGAATGTTCTGGAGCCATTACTTCAGTCTTTAGTGTCGCACAGCATCCTTCACGTATCATTTTAATATGCTGATGTGGTCCTCAAGAAACATTACTTCTTATTATTACAATCAACGCTGAAAAAGCTTGTGCTACTTAATATTTTTGTGGAATCTGTGATACACTTTTTTCGTAACATTATAAATGTCTTTACTGTCACTTTTGATCATTTTAATTAATTTATATTAAAAAAAAAAACTTTTAAATGACATTTTAATCACGTTTCACACAAATCTTGCAACTTAGCAATTTTTAAACTGGAAATGGTTTATGCTTAAATCATATCATTATGCTTGTTATAATTAGAAAAAAAATATTGTAAAATATAAAATATTGTCTGAAACCAATTCTAATGCAATGTTTGAATTTGAAAAAATTATATTTTTGCTGTCACACCTGTTTGAATTTCCGTGAGCTTGCCATGTGTGGTAATCCTCCATAAAGTCTATGTGGTCCAATGTTAGGTTGTAAAAATCAGTGAAAGGGATGATAGGGGGAGAGGAAATGGTGTTTGCAGCATCTGTTAAAACAAGACCAATGTTAAGATTTTTTTGGGTTCAGAATCAGTTGTAAAGAATTACGAGAAAGCATCTTGATTTTCTCCAAGCCCTTTCAAGTGGCCAGCACAGTAGTACTCACTAAGGAGCGAAAGGACTTTAGTGGCTGAGGGAATCCACCAGGAGCATTTGGCCATGGGCGGCAACTCCTCTGGCTTGGCAGGAAATAGGCGTGTAGTGATGAAGAGCTGCAAACGCTCCACCAGCTGTTTGAAACGCTTCTGAGGCAGCCTGAAAGATTAAACATATTATAAGCAGGAAGATATAATCCATACACACTCCTTTTTTACTGTCAATTTGTGTAATGCATTGACACTGGCTACCTTTGCTATCTGTTGCATTGACACATTTCACAATTAAAACCACAACTATTTAGAATTCAAAAAAGATCTTTTGTACAGACTCACTTTTTAAACCAGTGCATCAGGAAATGGTGGTCTGTTTCAGCCAGGGCTGCTATTTGCCTCAGTAAGTGTGCATAGATGACATATGTGGCTGGGCTGGTGTACTGAGGGTTCTGCGACACAGAGAGGCATTTCAGCAAACTTCAAAAAGGAAATATAACTTTTCAGTTAGGAGCAGAGAAAGAAGTCTGGCTTTTAATAAGAAGTGGCATTGCAGCGGAAACCAGCTCTTTTCCTCTCCAGTATGACCTCATCCCTTCCTTAGGCACAGCAAACGCAAATAATACAGAGGCTGCCTGACATTAGCGGCAGACAGATCAGCCCAATAATTGCCTCTGTTTTTCAATTTCATCATGTCCTCCAGAGAAATGTAGGTCAGAGAGCCCATCAACAGTCTGGAGATGAAAAGCACTATATGCGAACTCTGGAGAAGACCGACATCTGTACATGCTTCTGTTTATAAAAATGTCTAACTCTCACCACCACTGATCCCCATCAGATGGAGAGAGAGAAAAAAAAAGTTTCATAAAAGCTGAAAACCCAAAACGAATCAAATCCCAGTTAACCAAGCCATCATCTCTCTTTCTCTCTGCCCACGGCTTCCCAGGCTTAAATCCAGTGGCTGTGTCCTTATTTGGACAGTCCTAGGCCAGCCTGCGCTGGTCATGTGTGAAGTAAACACTTAGCTCACGATCTGTCTGCACCAGAACAGAGCTATGGCTGGAGTCAATGGGCCAAGTGGTGAGAGAGGAGATCAAGAGTTTCCTGAAACTCAGATTCGCCTCTTACTTAGCCTGGGGTGTTTAACCTGACTGCCAACACAAAGGGCAAATCAAAGACAGATTAGAGCAATTTTGCTGTGTAAGTGCACATCTATAGGATTGCAAGCAGATAACTGCTTTGGTTTGCAAAGAGAAATTACAAGTATTACAGAAAAGTATCACAATTCTTTGGGTTCTGTGTAATGAAGGCAATTTTGTATTAATGGTATGGGCTTGGTCACTAGTAAGAGGAGTGAATAGATCAGCTGTGTTAGTGTAACAAACTGAAAGGTGCTAGATTTTTCAACAGTGTGACAGTAGCTCAGCTGTTCTCAAAGCTATTTTTTTCCAATGAGCATCAAAATGTTACACCACATCACATTTTAATGTGTAAGAAGCTTTACAGGTAATCAAGCTGAAATAAAACACAATCTCCTGTCTTCTCTCACTCTAGTACTATGCACTGTAATGATTCATTATGGTGAATCAATCTGTTCATATGTTTTAAGTCATTAACTGATTCATAAATTGGATATGATTAACAAATTAATTAATCACGGATTAATGCAGTCAATTTTGTTGCATATTATTTAGTTACAATCTGATGTCACTATGCTTTCAAACTAACATCAATTCTGTTCATAAAATGTATTTGTTTTATTTTTATATATACTGTACATTTTTATGCATCATGTTTATTCTAACACCCTAATTTGGATCCAAATTTTAGAGCCAAATTTTATTTTTCTGACAAATATGTACAGTTCTGGTTATAACAATAAACAATATAATTTGATATAGTTATCTACTTTTTGCTAATCAGCTGAAGATCAACCCATTAAGCCAGGATGTTATAGTGAAAGAGAACATTGCATTCTTTAGAGATAAACAGAACTAATAATTTCTTCATAAACAAAAAAAGACACATGTGTGCAAAAACAATGCCATTACCTGCACAAGAACAAAATACGCTCTAAGGTCATCCTTTGTGCGAGGCCTAAAATACAGAAACAAAACTGACAGTGATTATTTTTTAATCTCTATTTTCTGCAAAAACTTCATGTCCTCTTTTAGTGCTTCAGTGAGAGAACACAATGCACTACTCACCCTTTCCATTCTCTTAATAAGCTATTAATAATTCCCTTCAGGACTGATTTCTGTGTATCCGCGGGCTGCAAATTAGCCAGATTAAACCAATTTTGTTAAAACCAAATTCAAAACAACAGACAGAGCACAATGGTTTACCATGTAATTTAATTATAAGAGAACTTCAATCAGTTCTTGCAAAGGAAACTTTCTTACTTACCGTGTGGAGTAAGGCATCATAAACAATATTGACAAATTTGATGTTTATTCCTGAGTCTTCAATAGTGTTGAAGGGAGCATTTGCTTCTTTCTGAAAAGAAAATTAAAACATTAAAACATTAAACATACTTTCTATCACCACTTACAATGAGTGTTTTTATATACTTCAAATATAAAATAGATGGTACAAATAAAAATAAGATTTTCTGATAAAACTATACGCAGATGTTTTTTTGTTTGTTTTTTACTCCCTGAATGAGCTCACTGATTCATTTGGAGACCAAAATGTTCAGTTTTTCTCCTTTCCTGACTTTCACGGTTACTTTTTCCACTGACTTCCAAAAGTCCTCATTAAAAACTTTGGCTACACTTCAAAGGATGTTTCATTCATAAAACTGACCATTACTCAGAAACCTAAATAAAAGCACATTTAGACAAGTCAATTATATGCTATTATTAATTGAGCAACTAGTAAAATATTTTTAAAAAACAAATATATATTAAATGGTTGTTGTTATATTTTACACACACTAAATGAACTGATAATTCACAGTAAAAACTGTGGTTAATTTTGGGAAGTCGTGGCCTAATGGTTAGAGAGTCGGACTCCCAATCGAAGGGTTGTGAGTTCGAGTCTCGGGCCGGCAGGAATTGTGGGTGGGGGGAGTGCCTGTACAGTTCTCTCTCCACCTTCAGTACCATGACTTAGGTGCCCTTGAGCAAGGCATCGAACCCCCAACTGCTCCCCGGGCGCCGCAGCATAAAATGGCTGCCCACTGCTCCGGGTGTGTGTTCACAGTGTGTGTGTGTTCACTGCTCTGTGTGTGTGCACTTCGGATGGGTTAAATGCAGAGCACGAATTCTGAGTATGGGCAACCATACTTTCAATAAAAACAAATAACAAAACAAACAACACTTTTTGGAAGCAAGCTTATGCTCAATTTAAAGCAATATGAAAACAATCAACAGCAACTTAGCAAAAAATGTAAAATATGAACAAGTCACTGTATTGGGAGATTCAACACACCTTAAATGCACCATTGAGTTCCAAAAAGGAGTCAAATGTGGTCAAGTAGAAATCATGAACTTGCTTCCAATCCCCTGAGATAGTTGCCCTTTCAACATCATCCCTACAGCCAGAAAAAAGACACAGTTAAACACAGTTTAACTGACCTGGGAATACTGTAAGGTGACTAACGGAAGAAGTACATACTGAAACTCCTTGGCGGTTTTGGTCCGAATGGGAATAATGTGTTCTGAGAAAAAACGAGCCTTCACCTCTGGAGGGAGAACATCAATAGAGATACGATGTTTCTGTCTCACATCTGGACATATTGGGGGAAGCTCTCTCACTGAAAACAAACGCACACAGAATGAATTAGCAGCAGCTCACAATATGAGCAAGGTGGGCCATTCATCATGCTCTGCAGGGGGATTTTTGCAATCACTCTACAGCTAACAATTATTTGTCATTATCTTATCAGATCTTATCAATCCAAACATTGACTCTCAGCATCACAACAACCACCTGGTAATGCGCAATCACCATCAGCACAGAGTGTTATTATATTTAAAGGCACCCTTGTCCTTTATTTCTCAACAAATGCACTGATTAAGCCTCATGAGTTAAGATTTACAAAACAATTTGTACTAGAATCTAGAGGACTAGAGTAGGAACAATTGACATTTTCAAGGTTTGCTCAGTGAATTCACAAGGTAAAGTGAAAACATTTAATGAGCTTTAGCACCATGTCAGGCCCTAGACCATCTAGAGTCTTCCTAACAAGTCCCAAGCTCATCTGTGCTAAAGACATGTTAGGCGTGAACACACTTGTGCATCACATAGACAACATCTTTGATCTCCAAGACAAAGAAAGGAAAACATCTGCTTAAAACAGTGTGAAGTGGTTATTAATTCAAAGCAGCCAAATGGACTGCTTTGAAATGCAATGAGTTTCTTTTTCCTTTTTTTCCTTTTTTATAAAATGGAATTACCTTTATATCACTCGTGCATATTATTTTAAAGCCATAGTAACCCTTGCTTGAGTTACCTGCTTGTAGACCTAAAGCACAGACTATGGATGGATAAAATTTGTTTAATAACATATATACTGTACAAACAAATAAATAAACAAAATCAAGTTATTTAACAAGAAATAGCCAAAACTGGCAGTGCTGGAAGCAGTCTGACCTTGCTTGACTGCAGGTAGCAGGAGCGGAGAAGAAAGACTGTGGCTGCCTGACTCTCTTTTGTGATTCAGGGTGGAGATGAAGCTTCCATAAGAGGGGAAAGGGAACTTCGGTCCACGATCCAAGCTCTGCCGATGAAATGATCCTCGTTATATTCCAATATTTCTAGAAAATAAATAGTGCTGCAGCACACCTGTACTCTGCTGATAAAACAAATGGCAATAGAGAACAGATACTACAATAAACTATAATTACTATGCTACACTAAACTGACAGATTAACATCTAATTAAGCCAAAATAAGAAAAATAAATACTACAAATATATGCCCCTCCCCCTTTTTCAAATATCTGAATAAAAATAAATATTAGTAAAAATAAAATAAAAAATAAAAAATAAATAATAGAATATATTTATTAAAGCAGATTTAAACAACAGTGGAGGAAATCAAAACCTAGTTAATTGAGATTGTGTCACTCATTGTGTAACCAGCAGCATCAGTGTTGTTTTGCGGAAACGAAACATTAATGGCTGATGTAAGTTATTTTGTGCACTTTCAACACCGGAAAATACAGAATCACTAAAAGAAAATGCGCTGTACTGTAGTAGGTTGAGCTGAATATTCCATGAATCACACATGCCGCTGTTAACGTGATTTTCACGGAGTTATTTAGCACTACGTAAAGTGTTGTCTCAGCAGTTGGTTAATTTCAGACAGAATCCAATATAAATAATTACCATTAGAATAACTACACCAATTCAAAGGCAATTGTGCATTAAAAATAAAGATTCAGATTAATAAAGTATTTAAAAGTACAAAAAATATGCATTCATGTATGATATTTTAATATGTTTGTTTATTCAAAAGGTGTGTTTATAGTCAGCAATATTTGAAATGCAGAAAAATACTTACATGATTTAGTATAGGAGGAAGTCTGTCTCTATCCCTTTCTTCAAATGGACAGTTATTTTCGCTCATGTTTAGATGCATGTCCTCTGAAGAAAAGCCTTTCGAGCGCAGTTACATGGCTTATTTTTATGGAAAAAAAAATACTTTTCCCGTCTGCGTAATCTCAGTGCTCACTTTCCTTTTACTTTGAGAATTACTGCAACAGTGAGTGAGTCCAGTACGGTCTGTTCTTTTTGCTAAAGCAGGTGAGTTGTTGAGACTAAGATGACCAAAACTGCTGATCGTTGCTTGTCAAAGAGAACAAACGAACAGAGTAACAAGAAAAGTAAAAAAGAAAAGATACAAAAAGTCTTCGCGACGCTGCGTTCAGTGAGTAAAGTAACTTGCTGAAGAAGTGCCGTGGCGTCTATGTGCGGTCCAGCTGTACGCTGGCGCCATGTTGTTGAGGATGATGATGATGATGATGATGATGATGATGAGGTTTGTAGTTACGGACTTGGATACGGCCGCTGCCTCGACGTAACACTAGGGCCGTGCTGTGCTGAGTAAGATTTATTGCACACCTCTAATTAAGATCTTTCCTGGGACTTAAAATATGCCCAGCTAAAGTCTCTATTTGTACGTAACATCAAAATTACATTTTGGTAGGCGTAGTATGAAAAGAAAAACTTAGTATTATCGCTCAGAAAGCATCGCTAAGCATGTCTATTGAGTCACTGACATGTATATGTTTATTTATGGTTAATATCTGTAAGACCATGCATGCCACTGTGTTATGTAAATGTTAGATTCTCAGCTTTTCTCTTATACCTTATATATACATATATAGAGTCTATGTGAACTGTAATCTTCATTCTCAATGGGGCAATATGAGCATCAGTTTTCTCTTATTGGTGTTAGAGCAAACAAACAATATTCTGCCTAAATATTGCTTTGTTGTTCAATCTATTATTTATAAACTTAAAACAAATCTGTGAATAGAAGTGTCTTCCATAAAAGTATAATATTACAATTTAAGTAATATAAAGTTAGAATTTAAGTAGTATTCATATGTGCTTATATATATATATATTTTTAAACAATACCACTAGTGCAGTTATATACTTCATAGGCACCATTCTATATATATATATATATATATATATATATATATATATATATATATATATATATATATATATATATTAATGAATGGTGCCTATGAAGTATATAACTGCACTAGTGGTATTGTTTAATAATTTGCTCAGTGTCTATGCTTTATTACTTAACATATTGTGCTGCAGGTGAAACACTGGCCAGTAGGTGGAGGGAGAGATCTGTCTTTGGAAAATGTGACTATCAATTTGGTTGCAGTGCATAGTCTGTATACAAGGACAAGTAGCTGTATGTCTGGAGCTGTTCATTATAGCAACAGTATTCTTCAAAGCATATTTGTTTACAACAGACTCAGTATAAAACTGAAAGGTTAAGGGATTTCAATTTTTCAGTGAATTTCCACAGGATATTAAAATTATTCATATAATAATATGAATATGATCCTGGATCAACATTATTGTCCAAAAATATAGACTTAACCCAGTCCCTACCCCTAAACCTAACCCTACCCATAATTTATTCCTAAAATCAGTGGGAAATATAGCTGATTAAGAAGGGTGTAGAAGCACCTAACCCCGATTGTAAGCCTAAAACAGACATTTCCTGAAAAGTCATATCTCAATTCTGATTTGTTGATTGGAATGTTGTTCCAGGATCAACAAGGATGTTGATCCAGGAACGTGTTGTACTTGGTGAAATCACACTCACCCTTCACTGTCTCCCATCAGTCAGACAAACATTCCTATACAGTAACATGAGCGTTTGAGTACATGACTTGGACTCTGCGGTTGGCATTGACTAATATGGCTCAGGTGCCATTGGCAGCTCTTAGAACTGGATAGACACCCTGTCGTACAACTGATCCTGTCAGCATGACATTAAGCCATAGACTAACACCATGCTTTACTGTTTGATCTGTTTATGTCTTCAAATTACCGCTATTCTTT
The DNA here is from genome assembly GCF_018340385.1 of Cyprinus carpio. Lineage (NCBI taxonomy): Eukaryota > Metazoa > Chordata > Actinopteri > Cypriniformes > Cyprinidae > Cyprinus > Cyprinus carpio. Next base: position 9,794,797 of record NC_056583.1, read on the forward strand.
ATTGGTGGAACAGACATTGAAACCAGATCATAATGTCTTAACTAACAAGACAGTTTGTACAAGCTTTCTGTTAATATATCCAACATATGAACTGAAGAAAGACGTTTGGGAGTTTGCCTTTCCTAGTGTCTCATTTTAATGTGGTTAAGACGCAATTGATTTGGATCCCAGTAAGTACAGTATATCCAGCCTTTATGTATTCCATTTTTGTTTTTGTTTTTAACTAGTGATGTCATGCTCACTAATCAGTGTTCAACAGGTCACAAGCATAGTCAAACCTGTACACCAATAGGTATATACTGTTTTAATGTGTATCGTATTCTTAATATATATTCTGAAATTTCCTCTCTCCTGTGGATCAATAAAGTAATCAATATTCACTTAAAACAGGAAAAACATAATTTATTTATATTTAACGCCTCACAATCACTACAGGTGAGTGTTTTTAACATTCTTTGCTTTGTCGTTTCACAATGAACCATTTCTCAAACGGCATTTTTCTAACTGAAGCAATATTAAAAGTTTAAGGGTTAACAAGACTTTTTTTTCTTTGTATCTTTTTAAATAAATATTTTATGCTCACCAAGGGTGCAGTATCACATGATCCTTCAGAAATTATTGAAATATGCTGATTTTACACTCAAGAACCATTTATTGTTATCAGTGTTGAAAAGAACAGAATTGATTTAAAATTGAAATCTTGTGTAACATCATAAATGTCTGTACTGTAACTGATCATTTTAATGCATCCTTGCTCTTCTTTCAAAAAGTGAACAAAATAATGTGAACGCTTAGGGAATATGTAGATATTTTACATTGAAAATTAAGTCTTTCTTTCAGCTTTATCAACAATTTGTGGCATAAGTATAATTTCTGCACAATTTACCATTTTCTGGCTAATGTCTTTGAATTATACAACCTCTAAATGTTATCAATACTAAAGTACAATAGGACAAGAGACTACCCATTTCTACTGAAGCATATTTTGAAAATATCATTCAGCAGATTCTCTCTACTTTTAGTCCTCATTATATTCAGTATTTTATTAATTTCCGATAATGGCCTTAGTGAACCAGTCTGTATGCCAGTATGATTCAAAGCTGTGACATAATATGCGTAAGGTCATGGTTTACTCTTGTATGTCCCAGATGACTTCGGTTTCATATGCCATCCTCATAAACATATTTCATTACACCACCTCCCATATACAGTATATGTTTCAGTGATCAATGTGACTGTGGAAGGAAAAGAACATAGAGGTCATCTCAGTATCATTAACTCCAGTACTCACTGTTCTGAGTTTCCTTTGGCATCCATTGTTAAAATGAAAAAATATGTGCCTGGACAACAACAAGAGGACTTCAACTGTGTGTCCTTGACATACTGATCATGCGTGATGCATCACAGCTGTTTTACATGATCCCTGTAAACACATGATTAACATGACACAATGAGCGTGTCATGAGGGTCCTGAAAGTGACCTGAGGCCTTTCTCACTGACTGCGTCACATGAGGAATCTCACACCGTGGATGAGCGCGCTGAACTTTTATCTGTATCATACTGGCTGGATGCCATTTCAGACTCATGCTGGACCCTGGTGAAGCGAGCCAGACCCAGCAGGAGGTTCTTGTCCCCCGACACATCCTGACAGCTATCAGTTGCCTGAAGGTTGTTATGTTATGGCTGAGCTGCTCATACATTTTCTAAAAAACAAGTAATCACTCTTTTTGACACAAAATGAAATTTTGGCTCATTTAGCATGGCAGGACACAGCACTGAGTTATATATTTAACTCAGGCAGTCATGTAAACTAAGCTATGTTGCAAAATATCATGTTCAGTCACAGAAGCCATTTGCTTCCTCTAAAAATCTACAAGTAACAATGCTGTGAGAAAACGTTTCTCATAGCCTTAGATTCACATTTTTAACGTCTCAGCCATACTGCATCATTCTTGTTAGTCAGTGTTGCAGCACAAAAGCACGTTTCACACTGCATCTTGGGTTTGGATTGTGTTTGCGTGTGTGTGATGTGCATGGAGTCTTGGCTCATTCTCAGCTCTCACAGTGTTAGCAGCTGAAAGTGCTGCAGAATGGAGGTCTTTGTCCTCAGTACTGGGAAAACCACTGCCTTCATTTATGTCCTTCTCCTCCTTTCCATCCATCCTCACACAAGTGCAAATACAGCATTTCAAACCATGTTAAATCATATTTTATTTAAAGTTAATTAGGTGTACATTCTGTTACAGGCCAATTCAAACATTTATAAGAACTTTTTAAAACAACTCTCTGTTGCTCACCAATGCTGCATTTATTTGATACAAAATACAGTGAAAACAGTTGAAATATTATAGTGTGAATTATTATTACATTATTATTGTTGTTATTATTATTTTATTAATATTTAAAACAACTATTTTAAACTGTTTTAAATAAGTTTTAAAAAATGTAATTTATGATGGCAAAGCTGAAATTTCAGCAGCCATTACTCAAAGCTTTTATGTGAGGAAGGTGAGGGATGGCTATAAATAAAGGGCTCTTCTTGACACTGATTGGCTGGATTACCTGAATACGCTCCTCCTGAACTTTGTTAAATAAACTTTATTTGTTTGAAATATGTCTTTACTGTAACTTTTGATCAGTTGAATGCATTCTTGCTGAATAAAGGTATTTCTTTCTTTCACTTAAAAACATTTGAATGGTATTCAAAATAAAGCCTGTTTCTGGTAACAGTCCTCCTTTTAATGCATAAAACCTGTAATAAATACATTTTAAATAATAAAGTATTTTATACAATAGCACTTAAATTTAGGGACCCATTCCAACATTTAACTAGTTGCTTATTAGCATGCATATTACTGTCCTATTGGCTGTTTGTTAGTTCTTATAAGGCACATATTAATGCATTACTCTGCATGCCAGTATTTTAGATCCCTTAATCCTACCCCATACTTAACTTAACCACCTTACCAGCTATAAAAAAACAGCAAATTAGGAGTTTACTGAGTCATAGTTAATAGTTAGTTAATCATGAGAATTGGTCCCCAATCTAAATGGTTGCCATTAACACAATGAAAGTAGCTTAATCTTAAAGGTTTATTAAATGTAATGGATTTAAGGGTTACAATTTAAGAAAAATGCACTGATTTCGCTTAAGACTATGAACTGTACATAAAGGCAATGAACACTAATGTACAATAATAACCAAAATGCTTAGTAATGTTAAAAATAATAACTGTCCAGTTCATTCAGATCATGTGAAGCATGAAGCATATTTGAAGTTGAGTTAGCTGCTCCAAAATAGCTTCATGCATTCCATTCTGATTATCACATTTGAGCTAATATTGCAAATGAAAGTATATTTGGGAGGAAAAAGTGCAGTGATTTTTGGTGCTACTTTGCACTTTACTATCAACATGCCTTAACATACTGACTTAGTAAATGATATATCAAAATCAGAGACCTATCATAAAATTAAATCCAACCACAAGTGGTCATAGGAAACGCAATTGAGATGCATGTTAACAGCTGTAATAGAAGTATCGGCTGACCAGCAAATTAATCAGTGTTAATTCAACTCTTTTAGAGTTAAAATCAACTCTGTGTGAGTGAACATATTGTCCCAATACCTTCAGTGTGATTTAACACTTGGACAGAGTTATATTTACACTGTAAAACAACTCTGCCCCACACCACAGGGAGTTAATTTTAAAGAGTGACAATTCAACATTATTAAGATGTATTTTAACTGTAGATATTTTTAACTCCAGTGTAAGGAGTTGATATGACTCCACTCCAACCATGTTAAATTAGAAGAGGTGACAGTGACTGTCAGGAAATAATTTGTGACAACTTGCAAAGTTACATTGTGAGTACACCAAAAGTTAAATTTAACTTTAGTCTGGGATCACAGTTGTAACACAGTACAGCAGTGCTTGAGTCAACACAACATTCAGCAGATGAAAAATCACAGATATGTAAATGTGGGCATAGTTGTGCCCATTTGCAAAAAGTAAAGTTCAGCACATATAGTTGTTTCAAAGAGCAGGAGAGGCTGTGCAGATTCAACTTCCTCCAAAAATATTGGAATGCTGCATGGTTTCCATCTAGACAGCACAAAACCAGACCAATTCAATAAATGCTATTAGTGTTTTATAAATACATTAAGTTTATAGTGGAAAATGTTCAATCATCTTGGACTTTTGTGACTCAAACAACTGATTGATTTCCAAATAAAAAAGGAACAAAGGAAATCATAAGTAATCCATGTGACTCCAGTGGTTTAACCTCAGTTCTATGAAGCAAAATTTTTTGTGCAAAAAAACAATTCATGACTCTGAATTGGACTTATTTACAAAATATTATGGACTTATTTACAAAATATTAATCTTCAACGCATGTTCACACAACATCTGCTTTCACAAAAACACAACATGCATGCATTGTGATGTTCTTTGAACGCGTGTTAGAGATTAATATTGTGTAAATAAAGAGGGTAAATAATTAATGACAGAATTTTCATTTTTGGGTGAGCTAATCTTTAAAGTGGTCAAATGATGTGATTTAAATTTTTCCTTTCTCTTTGGAGTGTTACAAGCTCTTGGTGCATAAATAAAATCTGTAAATTTGCAAAGACTAAAGACTCAAATCCAAAGAGATATTCTTTATGAAAGTTAAGATTCAACCACAACCCACAAAATGGCTCGTTCTAACACACCCCCCCCCCCCCCCCCACACACACACACACACATTTCTACATCACTATGTGGGAAGATTTTCATAACGCCGCCCAAATGTTCTCAAAGAAAGAAGGCGTAACTTTTACTCTCTCTGGTGCCATCGCTGCCATGTTGTGGAGTCGCTGTGTTGTTTTGTTGTGAAAGCGAAACTACTTCGTTTGGCCTTCCAAAAGAGGACACGCCTAGAAATTCAATTCAGTTCAATTCAAGTTTACTTGTATAGCACTTTTTATGATACAAATCATTGCAAAGCAACTTTACAGAAAATTATGTTTCTACAATATTTAGTAGGAGCTTATCAGTGATGACTGTCAGTTTAATGTAAATCCCGTGGCAAAACAGAGAAACAAATAGAGACATAATTAGCGTAACTGCTGTTCCAGCCAAATAAAATTAATTAGTTTAACCCAAGCTAAAGAATAATAATGCGCATTTGATCAGATATAACTGCAGTCCAAAATTATGAGATGCATTATTTGAATGCTTGGCCAAAGAGATGTGTTTTTAATCTGGATTTAAACAGAGAAAGTGTGTCTGAACCCCGAACATTATCAGGAAGGCTATTCCAGAGTTTGGGAGCCAATGCGAAAAAGCTCTACCTCGTTTAGTGGACTTTGCTATCCTAGGTACTACCAAAAGTCCAGAGTTTTGTGACCTTAGGGAGTGTGATGGATTGTAGCATGGTAGAAGACTAGTTAGGTACGCAGGAGCTAAACCATTAAGGGCCTTAAAAGTAGGTAATAATATTTTGTAACTGATACGGAACTTAATAGGTAGCCAGTGCAAAGTCTGTAGTATTGGGGTAATATGATCATATTTTCTTGACCTGATAAGGTTAAGTTGTAATTCAACACTGTTCCAGAACAGTCCAACCTAAATATTTAGATGTGTGCTGTGCATTTTATGGAGGATGAGGACTGTTTCCTGAACCAGTAGCCTGCAATGGGTCTGTGGCACAACAGCTGTTTCTATAAAGTTGGGCAGTTCAAACTTTGCAAGCACAGTCTGCCACTTCTTACAGCCTGTAAGTTAATTTTTTTATATTTAAATAATTTGCCAATGATGATTCAAACTTGAGTTTTGAGCAGAAGAGTATGCTTGTTGTTTCTCAGATCACAAATACAGACATGGTTTTATGTTTACGCAACGTGATACGCAACGCTTTAAAAGACAGTATAAGTCATTATAATCAGTAATTATGTCCCCACTGGATGCAACAAATGCCTCGTTTGTTATGGGTTTTACTGGTTTTGTCTCATCCAGTGATGTCCGGATCGCGAACAAATCTTTCTATTTAATCGGATCTTCTTAGTGAACTGGTCGAACCAGTTCACCAAATCGAATGGTTCGCATCTCCAGTACGCACTAATCCACAAATTACTTAAGTTATTAGGTTTATAAACATGCCTTACACTCCCTCTGATGCGAAATAAACCAATATTATTCAGTTACTCCTAACAGTACATTGACTGAACAGCTAAAAGAGAACCGATGATGGGATGTGCACGAGCAGAGCAGCTGGACTGAGTCTCATACTGCTGGCCTGGGAGACGGCATACTTTAAGGGGCATAAAATTTCCGTCACACGCTTGAGGCATTCGGCCAATCACAAAGCACTGGATAACTGGCCAATCAGAGCACAGCTCGCTTTTTCAGAATGATGAGCTTTGTAAAAATCGACACGTTTCAGAAAGGCGGGGCATAGAGGAGAAACCACATAAACACATTGCATTACTCCAAATACACAAAATAATGTTCTTTTTAGCAGCATCATATGACCCCTTTAAGAATAAATTCAAACAAGCACCTTAACAAATCTCACTAAATAGTCAGCTGCCTGAAGGAGTCTGTTCCCTATCAAAAGCTACTCTCGATGCTGCACTCAATAGTGCTAATGATTTGCTCTCGATGGCGCCGCAGACGGCTGCTTCAGTGCTTGGCTCTCCAGTGTTTGTACTGTTTTTGTTCGTTTTTCCTGTTTTTTGTTTAACAAACACGATCAGTTTCACCAGGGAAGAACTGCTGAACATTCGGCAGAACACACCACAAGATCTTTTACCGGATTTCAATTATTCAGACGTTTTACTGAACGTTGTTGTCGGCGGAGCAGCAGCGCTGATCAAATGCTTCAGGACGCGCAAACGGGGGAAGCGAGCTGGTGCGCTCGTTAGACTCAGGAAGCGCGGATTTCGAACGCCGTTGCCTAGCATCCATCTGGCAAATCTCCGCTCTCTACCCAACAAAAACGGACGAAATCCTTCTGCTCTCTCGGACAAATAAGGATTTCTCACACTCTGCTGCTCTGTGTTTCACGGAAACCTGGCTCAATGACGCCATACCGGACAGTGCGCTCCATCTGCCGGGCTTTCAGCTGTTCAGAGCGGATCGCGACGCAGAATCAACGGGGAAATCGCGCGGCGGCGGGACATGCTTTTACATCAATGAACGGTGGTGTACAGATGTAACTTTGTTAAAGAAGATGTGCTGCTCAGATCTCGAAACACTCTTCATTAACTTCAAGCCGTTCTATTCGCCACAGGAGTTTCACTCATTCATTCTCATGAGTGTTTATATCCCTCCGCAAGCGCACGTAAGTCTGGCTTTACAGAAACTCGCTGACCAGATTACAGAGACAGAACAACAACACCCGGACTCTGTTTTAATCATTCTTGGGGACTTTAATAAAGCCAATCTCTCCCGTGAACTGCCAAAATACAGACAGCATGTTACATGTCCCACCAGAGACAGTAATATATTGGATCACTGTTACACCACAATAAAGGATGCATATCACTCTGTTCCACGAGCAGCTTTGGGACTGTCTGATCACTGTCTGGTTCATCTTATACCAACCTACAGGCAGAAACTTAAATCTGCTAAACCTGTAGTAAAGACTGTAAAGAGATGGACCAACGAAACAGAGCAGGATTTACAAGCCTGTTTTGACCTCACTGATTGGAGTGTTTTTTGAAGCTGCTACCACCAATCTGGACGAACTCACAGAGACCGTAACATCATATATTAGTTTTTGTGAGGATATATGCATTCCTACCAGGACTTATTTAACATTCAACAATGATAAGCCATGGTTTACAGCAAAACTCAGACATCTTCGTCAGGCCAAAGAGGATGCCTACAGAAATGGGGACAGAGTCTTGTACAATCAGGCCAGGAACACACTGAACAAAGAGATTAGAGCGGCTAAAAGGACCTATGCTAAAAAGATGGAAGACCAGTTTACTTCCAACGACTCAACTTCAGTGTGGAGTGGACTGAGAGCCATCACTAATTACAAGACACCATCCTCCTGCACTGAGGCTAATCAACGACTTGTTAACGACCTGAATGAGTTTTATTGTAGATTTGAAACCCCCAACACCCATTCTGACCATCTCTCTACACAACCGTTAACACCTCCTGCAATCCCCCTCTCCACACCACCTGCTCTTCAAATCTGTGAAGATGATGTGCGCCAGGTCTTCAGGAAGAACAAAAGAAGAAAAGCACCAGGCCCAGATGGCGTTACACCAGCCTGTTTGAAAACCTGTGCTGACCAGCTGGCCCCCATCTTTTCACAGATCTTCAACAGATCTCTGGAGTTGTGTGAAGTGCCTTCCTGCTTCAAACGCTCCACCATCATCCCCATTCCAAAGAAACCCAAGATTACAGGACTTAACGACTACAGACCTGTGGCTCTAACATCTGTCGTCATGAAGTCGTTTGAAAAACTGGTTCTGGCTTATCTGAAGGACATCACTGGACCCTTACTGGACCCCCTGCAGTTTGCTTACCGAGCAAAACAGGTCTGTGGATGATGCAATCAACATGGGATTGCACTTCATCCTGCAACATCTGGACAAAACAGGGACTTATGTGAGGATCCTGTTTGTGGACTTCAGTTCGGCTTTCAACACCATCATCCCAACAGTCCTCCAGACCAAACTGACCCAGCTCTCTGTTCCTAGTTCTATCTGTCAGTGGATCACCAGCTTTCTGACAGATAGGCAACAGCTAGTGAGACTGGGGAAATTCATGTCCAACAGCTGCTCCACCAACACTGGTGCCCCTCAGTGATGTGTTCTCTCCCCCCTGCTCTTCTCGCTGTACACCAACGACTGCACCTCAAAAGACCCCTTTGTCAAGCTCCTGAAGTTTGCAGACGACACCACACTCATCGGTCTCATCCAGGACGGTGACGAGTCTGCTTACAGACAAGAGGTTGAGCAGCTGGCTGTCTGGTGCAGTCTTAACAACCTGGAGCTGAACACGCTCAAAACAGTGGAGATGATCGTGGACTTCAGAAGAAACCCCCCCTGCACTCCCCCCACTCACCATCATGAACAGCACTGTGGCTGCAGTGGAGTCATTCAGATTCCTGGGAACCACCATCTCTCAGGACCTGAAGTGGGACAATCACATTGACTCCATTGTTAAAAAGGCCCAACAAAGGCTGTACTTCCTTCGCCAGCTGAGGAAGTTTAACCTGCCACAGGAGCTGCTGAAACAGTTTGTACTCAGCCGTCATTGAGTCTGTCCTGTGCACTTCAATAACTGTGTGGTTTGATTCAGCTACAAAATCAGACATCAGAAGACTACAGAGAACGGTTCGGACTGCTGAAAGGATTATTGGTACTCCCCTGCCCACCCTTCAAGAACTGTATACATCCAGAGTGAGGAAAAGGGCTCAGAAAATCACTCTGGATCCCTCACACCCAAGTTACCCCATCTTTGAACTCTTGCCATCTGGCCGGCGCTTCAGAGCCGCAAATACCAGGACAGTCAGGCACAAGAACAGTTTCTTCCCCCAGGCAATCTACCTCATGAACAGTTAAATGTTCCCCACTTATACAATAAAAACTGTGCAATATCCTTATATTTATTTGTTACCCCTTCATCCTAGTACATCCCTGGCATCTTACTCAATCCAATTCCATTATCATTTATAGCACAATTGTTTATACACTTATTTATCTGCAAAGGGTTTTTATTTTTTATTTTTTTTGACTGTGTGTTGTTGTCTTTTGTGTACTGGAAGCTTATGTCACTAAAACAAATTCCTTGTATGCGCAAGCATACTTGGCAATAAAGCTCTTTCTGATTCTGATTCTGATTCTGATTCTGATTCTAATGAGAACATTCTTTGTTCGACCGGTTGTGAAGCATGTGTGTCAAACGTGCCAAGAATTGCCTTAAATAACCTCGGCAGGTGACGTCATCTGATTATGTGTACCTGAGGGTTATAAATAGACGTGAAACGGACACATCTTCAGGTCTCTTTGTCTTCAGAGACCACATTGTGTGTGTGTGTGTGTGTGTGTGTGTGTGTGTGTGTGTGTCCACGCTAGGCTCTTTTCTCTCACAAGGAATGAGCTGCTTCCCACTCATTAAGATCGCGCTTTGATCTGGCTAAAGATTAAGAACCAGGCATTCCCCTCTCTCGTGTTCTTGCCAGATTGGAAGGTTCTTGCGCCCACCTCCAAAGCGTGCCCGGGCACTTCTTCGGATCGGGCAGAGGTTGCTGCAGCTCTTGCTTCTGTTGAGATGGACATTGAGAGTGCTGCCTCCAAGTTACTAGGTGGTGACTCGTGTAGTGACCAGATTAAAGCCTTAAAGTGAGATATCTTGTACATTATGAATTCCTAGGCGAAAGGGATGCTAGCAGACTATCTCTCCCCTAAAGAAGCATCATCGCTTTTAAAAAAAAAAAAGGTAAAAGAAAAGACAGCCAGTGCTCCCTACCAAGCCATGTAGGAACATCTACACTTGGAGGGAAAGCATTTCACGCTGTGGGTCAGACTAGTGCTGCCCTGCACACATGGGGGTTCTGCAGGCATATCAGTCTGATCTTCTTAAAGATCTGAGCACCAGGAGGAGGCCCAGTCCCGACTCAGTCCAGCTCCTCAGGGGCAGGAGGCTCACAGAGAGAGTGTGGCGAGTCGTGTGCCCCCTCGTAAAAAGACTGGGGAGCAGCTTGTAGCACTTGACAGCCACAGATGAAGCTGGACCTAAGAACGGTTATTACGACCAAAGAAAGGGCCTGAAGCTGTGCCCAGGACAAAGGGTGTGTCCCCTCGGGGAGGGCCATGGAAAATTCCAACAGAAGTGTAGGGCTCCTTCCTGGCACTCTTACATAAATCACCAGGGCAGATTGCGTTCGTGCCGTCTGAACAGACTAGCACAGCAGATTCTGCTTTGGGCACAGGACAAGTTCCTGTCCCTCAGGGCGATTTACATCCCTGGGCATATGAATGTGGGAGCAGACTTGCTGTCCAGACAAGCTGTGACACACGGGGAATGGAAACTCCACCCCAAAGTAGTCAGTCAAATCTGGGAAAGATTTTACAAAGCAGAGGTGGACCTCTTTGCTTCACAGGAGATGGCACAATGTCCCCTCTGCTTCTTTCTGTCTTCTCAAGCTCCCGTAGATCTGGACGCCATGGCCCATAATTGGTCCAGACAGGGTCTTTATGCATTTCCCCTGATCGCTCTGCTCCCGGGAGTCCTGACCAAGGTCCTTTAACATGGGTCTAGCCTCTTACTGATAGCACCCCGTTGACCAACCCAGAGTATGGTTCTTAGATCTATTATCCCTCTTAAATGCCCCGCCATGGGTGATTCTGGTCAGGAGAGATCTTCTTTCTCAAGCCCAGGGGACAGTATTTCATCCCCGGCCAGAGCTCCGGAACCTTCAAGTCTGACCCCTGAGGGGGACCAACTAAGAGATGCTGGCCTTCCAGCCAATGTAATAGAGACTATTCTAAGCGCTAGGGCTCCACTAGAAGAACTTATGCCCTCAGATGTTGTGTTTTCGAGGGCTGGTGCATGACACACCATGTAGACCCGATTCACTGCCAAATTGTTTCAGTGCTGGAGTTTTTGCAAGAGAAATTGTCCTCAGGCACATGCCCTAGTACTCTCAGAACCTACGTGGTTGCTTTTTTAACTTGCCATGTTTTGATTGATGGGGTTTCTGTGGGAAAGCACCCTCTAGTCATCCGTTTCATTCGTGAAGCTAATTGGTTGAGGCCGCCCACTAGAGCTACGGTCCCTTCATGGGATTTAGCCGTAGTGCTAGAGGGGCTGGCTAGCACCCCTTTCGAATCATTAGAATCAGCGCCTGCCAAGCGTCTGACTCTAAAGATGTTTTTTCTTATGGCCATTACTTCTCTAAAGAGAACTGGGGATTAACAGGCTTTGTCAGTCCTGCCATCCTGTTTAGACTTTGCCCCTGGGCGAGTCAAAGTTATTTTGCATCCTTACCCTAATTATCTTCCGAAAGTTCCTTTCTCGACCATACATCTGGTCGATCTCGAAACCTTCTGTCCTCCACGGTTCACAACACCGGAAGAGGAAATACTTCACTTAATGTGTCCAGTACGTGCTCTTCAGATTTATGTTCACCGCACTAGCCAGTGGCGTAAGTTGGAGCAGCTTTTCTTATGCTGGCGAAAGAAAGAGCAAACTATGTCACTTTGGGTGAGGGATGCTATTGCCTAGCCTACAAGGCACGTGATCAAGCTACGCCTCTAGGAGTTAGGGCCCATTCAACCGGGGGGTTGCAACTTCTACAGCTTTAGCAAGAGGTGTTCCCTTGCAGCAAGTGTGTGATGCGGCAGGCTGGTCCTCTCCGCACACATTTGTCAGATTCTATAGTTTGGATGTTCATGCTACTCCGGGCTCAGATGTCCTTGAGTCGACATCCCAGAGTCATGTCTGAGACCATTTCGATGTTTGTGCGCACACACTACACAACCTTGGGGGTCCAGACACTTCCAGTGCGGCAGCGTTTGTATTCTCGTTCCCATTAGCGCTATTGAGCACGGCATCGAGAGTAGCTTTTGATAGGGAACGTCTCTGGTTACTTGACTGTAACCCTGTTCCCTGAAAAAGCGGGAACGAGATGCTGTGGCTCAATGCCGCAGTGTCGATGTGCCTGGATGTCTCTTCGGACAAAGGGGTAACCTGAAGATGTGTCCGTTTCACATCTATTTATAGCCCTCAGGTGCACATAATCAGATGACGTCACCTGCCAAGGTTATTTAAGCCAATTCTTGGCATGTTTGACACACATGCTTCACAACCGGTCGAACAAAGAATGTTCTCATTAGCGTAGTGAGCGCAGCATCTCATTCCCGCTTTTTCAGGAAACAGGGTCAAGTAACCCGAGACTATCTTTCCTCCCTTATTTTTGGCTTTGTGATGTTGGGGGCAGAAATGTCCTACCCTGTTGAGTCTAAAATTAAAAGTCAATAAAACATCTACCCAGCAAATTATGAAAACAACTGGTTTGACAAATAATTTTATAAAAACTAATTTTATAAAAATGTACTTTTGCAAAATGAATATAATGAAGTACAGAAACTCTGGTAATGCCAAATAGCAACAAAGCTATGATTATTTCTGGTGTTTGTGCCCATGATCTCAAATAACCATCACCAGGTTCTAGCCTGTACTTCTCTGTATACAGTCTTTATGCCAGGCCAGGTATCCTGAGCCACTTAATGCATCATAGAAGTGCTCTTAAAATCACAAATAGCAGAAAAAAAAAAAAAAAAAAAACTTTAAACATGAAGGCATATCCAAACATTAACCAACAGTTAAACTGTTAAACAGAATTTGCATCAATATTCAATCTGAAAGAATTACATACATATCCATTCTAAGAATATAGGTCCTCCAAATAATGAAATAAAGTGACAATCTCAAAAGAATTCTTGATCATCAATATAAACATTAAACATAAATCATCAGTCATATGGTTACACTGGTAAAGAGAGTAACAAATAGTTGTGAAGATAGGATAAAGACAAGGTTTAAACATAAGTCTAAAAGAATACATTTTTCCTTAATTTTAAACTCAGACCCTACTCATAAAAAAACTATTATATCAAAATTGTATGTTAATTCTATCATTTAGTCTCCCTCAAGTTGTTCCAAACCTGTATTAACTTCTTTCTTGTGCTGAACACAAAAGAAGATATTCTGAAGATGGATACCAGTTTCTGGTCCCCATTATTTTTTCACATTCTTTCATTATAATTTTCTAACTACTATCAAGTCCCTGACGGTAAAACCTGTCAGTAAATTGCTTTGAAGTGGTATGCAAAGAGGTCATAATTGTGCTTTATTGTATATAAAGCACAGATATTGACCAATCATCTTCCAAGACAAGCACCACACATTTTTCTATCCCATATATACTGTACATACCTTTTTTGTTGCTTGTTTATCAGAACGGTCTTCAACCTTGGTTTCCTTCTTGGGGGATCATCAGAAATCAATGTTGATGCAATGGATGAACATGATGCTTCTGAAGACGTCAAGACATCAGACAAGTCTAGATTTTTGTGCAAAACAAATAAGGTAAAAATTTTTAAAACAGAGAATTTATGAAACGATCTTGCCTAAACTTCACAATATTCTTCTCTAGGGATTACAATAACAACAAACATATAACAACAATAACAAGTGACATAGCCTCAATAGCATACAGTATATGAATCACAACTACCATTGTTCAGCATGCCAAATATTTAGCAGCTATGTTAAGATAAGAATGATGTCACCTAAAATATGATGTTTATCCAGGTTTTAAATTAATTTAGTACATAAGCTCATGCCTATAACTAACGTGTTACAATAACAGCCTCTAAAACTTCCTGGAGGAATTGATGATAGTTATACTCTCCATCACTCTCAGGCAGCTTTGCATACTTGTGGGCTCCTCAGCAAACCACCATCACAAAGCCTTCTAATACTGAAAAGTAACACACCATCAAGTCAAAGCTGTCACTGATTTTGCAGCAAAAATAACTCAAGCTTTACTTTCATCAGTTATTTGATCTGCATCTTTGAATCTACCAATTAAAAATCAGACACAAAGATAAAGTAGTGCAATAAGACTACATTTAGATGAATGAACAGTGAACTACCCGCATCTGATGCTGCTTCTCTGGGGAGACCACTGTATTTCACCCCTCAGTGTTGCATCGCTCGTCAGTATAAAACTTTAAAGCAGCAGCCATAACAGTTACTGTATTAATCTGTATTGCTATTGTTTAAATTTTATATTTATGTATTGAAAAACAAATCATGGCAATAAACACCACATGAAGCTGCCAAACTCATGAGAGACCCAGAAAATGTCTGCGAGGCACAAGAGCGGGTTCAGTTTTAGTCTCCCGCCTAAAATAATTGTGTAGGTACATTTCTACAACTAGGTTTAAAAAGTTAAAGGGGTCATATGATGCTGCTAAAAAGAACATTATTTTGTGTATTTGGTGTAATGAAATGAGTAGTTTCGCTTTCTCAATGAAACAGCGTCACACACCGTGGCCTTGAGTGAGTGGAGGCCGGAGGCCTAGAGTGAGTCGCGACCTAGAGTGACCGGAGGCCGGCTTGAGTGAGCAGAGGCGGGCGGCCTTGATAACAGCGCGGCCGGCGGATTCTACGAAGGAACGTCCATTGGGCTTGCGGTAACCACATGTGACGACCCCAGGCTGGACTCCGCTTCATCCATGGTAAAAGCTGATCCGGTGATCCACAGTGCAAAGTTGATGCAACTTTACAGATCTTCTTCATGCACCAAGAGCTTGTAACACTCCAAAGAGAAAGGAAAAATGTAAATCACATCATATGACCCCTTTAAGTCAAAGCACACACATGAATGTCTCATGGTGCCATTTTAAGATCTAAATCCAACTGCAGTAATGATAGGAACCCGGATCACCGGCATAGGAGAACACTAACAAGGAGGCTAAAAACCACAGCATCTAGTGGCAGTTGCTAGTGCACCTCTTGAGATCAGGAGAGTGAGGTTTACCTGCACAGCACCTCACACAGCACCTAGCCTCCATCGCACAAACAGGGCCTCATCTTATGTAACAACATTTATGTAAGATTTTGTTCTTCAAATCTGCAAATAAGGCTGATCAGGAATCCATTTTTCAAAATTTAACGTCAGTGAAAGCATGTTGATTTCTGACAATGGCCTCTCTGCTTGCAACATAGCAAACACAGTGAAGTGAATGAAGCATTACTGCTGGAACTCACTTGTGCAGTATTTTCACCTCTGACTGAAATATAGGCTTGTACAAAAAGTACATTTCATCCGATGGTCTTTTGTGCCAAAACAAGTAAGAGTTCAGATGCAAAATCCTCTAAGTGCCATCTAAAATGTTCTTCTAAAATGGTAATTTTCTCAGACTCCTATGTTTATGATCAGTTATTATACTTTAATGGGAAAGAAAATAAACTATTCATTGCCAATAAAGTGAAATTACTGAACGTACACATAGAAGCCTGATAAAAATACTCATTTTAAAAGAAAAAAAAGAACGTCACTTAGAGGCTTTTGCATCTGAACTCTTCATATGCTGTATTTCTAGAAATACACTGACAAACGCACTGAAATTAACTGAGTCCTGCTTTGGAGAAAGAACAATCATTTTCATGACAGGATAGAAAGTTCATTAGGGCTCACAGGGCACTCAACCAAAAAAATCACACTCACAAGTTCATGCTGATGAAAGATTAGTTTGTGTCACTTGGGCCTGCCACTTGTTTTCTTAATGGATTAAACTGCTGATGACAGTCTGACAGCGTCAGTATCTGCAAACACAATGTAGGGTGAGTAGGGGGCTTATATATTCTTCGTGTTGAGTGATGATTGGCTAGATCTAATTGTAGTATGTGACGTGGCATTAAGTCTTCCTAGTAGAACTTGCACTGACACTGACACATACTTTGCGTTGCGTATCACGCCGCGTAAACATAAAACCATGTCTGCATTTGTGATCGGAGAAACGACAAACAACAAGTGCTACTCTACACTGCTTAAAACTCGCGTTTGAATCATCAGTGGCAAATTCTTTAAATATAAAAAATGTACTTACAGGCTGAGTCAGAAGCGCCAGACTGTCCTTGCAAAGTTGGAACTACCCCACACAGACCCATTGTAGGCTACTCTGCAGGTTCAGGAAACAGTCCTATATAAAATGCGTCACACAGCATCATACAATGCGGGGTTGAGTGAGGAACGGCAGGTGGACTTGAGAACGGTGTGGCTGACAGGCTTGCGGCAACCACATGTGACGACCCTGGGCTGGACTCCACTTTGTCTAGGATGAAAGCCAATCCGGCGATCCACAGCGCTAAGTTGATCTATTTCCTCAGCGACCAGCATGGATCAGCTCTAGGCATGACGAAGCAGATATCATCCTCTTTCGAAAGGCCAAACAAAATAGTTTTGCTTTCACAAGAAAACACACAGCGTCTCAACAACATGGCGGCAGTGGCAACAGTGAGAATAAAAGTTACGCCTTCTTTCTTTGTGTGAACATTTGGGTGGTGTTATGAAAATCTTCCCACACAGTGACGTAGACATGTGGGGGCGTGTTTAAATAAGGCGTTTTGGAGGGCGTGGACAAGTCTTAACTTTTATAAAGAATATCCCTTTGCATTTGAGACTTCAGTCTTTGCAACTTTACAGATCTTCTTTATGCACCAAGAGCTTGTAACACTCCAAAGAGAAAGGAAAAATTGAAATCGCAGAATATGACACCTTTGTAAAAGTCTAAACATAACTATGCCACTGGGTTAGATCTCAGAGTGTATTATCTAGGGTCTTCATCATCCCAAATGTTTCACCTGCAGCAATAAAGCCACTAACACATGCTAGGATTTGTTGCTATATATGAAAGCTGACCAGGAAGGGACTTAATACTGAACACTAAAGATTGACTAAACTAGTGTGCAATGTATTTGGCTCTTGACCTTTTTCAGCTCAGTCTCACCTTGAGCAGTGTTCCTAAATGTTTATTTAATACAGTGAAACACTGAAAAGAACCTCAGTTGAAAGTGTAGCACAAATGTTTGGTTAAACATTAGGGGTAGCCAACACAGACATATAAATGCAGACAAGCTGAGCAAATAAAGACACTAATTAGGCCAAACTGCGATGCCAAACTGTCTGCTCAAAAGGACAGGGGTTTAATTTGACTTGAATGATCCAATACCTTTGATTCAAAAAAAAAAAAAAAAAAAAGAAAGAAAGAAAAAAGAAACAGAAAAAAATTTTTTTGTCAGCTTGCTGTTTTGGTTCTGTCTTCCTTGCTTCATCATTTGACCTAATTTCTCTGTCTCTTTAATTGCTTATTCTAAACCCTTGTCATTTAGTTATGTCAGTAGTTTCTGTGTATTTAAGTCCTTCTGCTCACACACACACACACATATATACAGTATATATATATATATATATATATATATATATATATATATATATATATATATATATTATATATATAATATATATATATATATATATGGGTCAGGTGATATCTTGTCAAGGGCAACAGTATCACCACAAAATGTTGATGTTTTCCCATCAACAAATTTCCGATTTAACCTCTGTTCTGTTTTACAGAGAAAGGTACAGAAAGGTTCCAATAATTCTCTATTGTGCAGATGGATAATGCATTTGGCACAGGTGAGGAGACATACACTTTCCTAGACAGAACAGAGAGTGCTTTTGGAAAAACTGACTGGCTGGCTATAGCACAGAGTGGAAATCCAGAAGTGTTATGACCGACCTGTTTGAGAAAGTGGAAGAAATCCACTTTCATGAGTGCAGAGCCCAGGCAGTAGCTCTCTGCAGATCAGTGCATCTTCCAGAGCATTAACTTTCAGAAAGCAAAGCTGTGTGAGCCGCTGTCTGGTGGACCTTTGTGAATCTGATGCTCTTTGACCTTTATATTTTAGAGAATGAAGAGTGATAGATAAACACATTCCCCAAAACCTTCTAAATAAAATGTGAGTGTGTGCATGCTTTAATACATGGTTTATGAGAACAAAAATATGTGTAATTACATAGGTATTACAACATAAACATGATTTATGAGGACACTTCCTATGTCCTCGTAAACCAAATGGCTTTAAAAAACAAACATGTTTGCCAGTAGTTTTCTTTGTGGGGTAGGATTAGAGGATATAAATAACAAGTCATATAGTATAAACAACTAATATGCCTATGGACAGTCCCCATAAACCATATATATACACACACAAGTATGTGTGTAAGAGAATGGGTTATATGTCTCATCTTGAAATGACTTTTTTGGGAGCATTTTCTCCTCATCAAAAGCAATGAAAGCCGAATCACTTGAAAAGTCAAAATGGATTTTGGCTGTGGAGAAATTCTATCCTTGGCAGATGAACCTTAGATGAAATCACAGAGAAAATATGAGGCAGTGCTGCCGCACCCACCACAGTGCAATGAGACCAGTTTCAGGAGGGAGAAAGAACTTAAATGGTTGTAACACATGCAATATAATAAACACTGTAGTGTTTTGTCATCAGTTTTAATTATAAGCATGAAATCAATAAAATGACACACGCAATAACATCAATATTCATGAGTGTATTTTTCTTCTGAACAAAGTCACACAAATACATTAACTGTCATATGTTATTTACATTTCTAATCTATAGAAATCACCTTAGGGACTTTACATTGAAAAATAGAATAGATTATTCTAAGCAGCATTTGATGTTTGTCAAACATACAACATACATTTAAATTTTTAAAGATAAAATATCTACAAGGGCTCCTTACAAAAATACATATTGATCATTGCAGCACAAGGACATTCAAGGGTCTATTCTAAACACATATTATTCGGCTTCCAATTAAACAATATTTTATACTTTAAAGTCAACTTTAATGTATAAACAATAGCAAAATAATATTTTCAATTTTTAAAGGACCTTGATTTTTATGCAAGTTTTATATCAGAAATAATTTTTCAGTGAGATTTGTGAAGACATAAAAAAAAAAAAAATCACTGAGTACTGGAGAGGAAAATATCAAACTCTGAAAAAATAGGTAGTTTTGTTCCATACACAGAAATTCAAGCCTTATTTTTGCCACATGGCCTCTGTTGTAAGTATGGTAAGAAAAACAGTTTTTAGCATGTATACCATGTGGTCAGATGATGTAGAGTGTCTTTGGTGTAATATGACTAGACTAACATACTGTAATGAATCCTGTGTATGTGGTCAAGCAAATGCTTTAATTCTATTTTGCAAGAATAAACTATGAATACTTCCTTTACTTTGTCATTTCTTTCTTTGGACTACTTGATTCAGGATTTACTAACATAAAATTGTATTCTGACATAAAACAGGCAAGCATGACTCTAAATTCAAGACAGCAGTTCTGAACATTATACCCATTTACTATAATTTTTTGGGGAAAAGCCAGAGAATTATTTTTAACTCATTGCCTGTCAACCAAAAACCAAAATAATGACACAATGACCATAAAGCTCAATTATTTTCTCAATTAGGATGCCAGGGAAGTGATGACATTGAAAAACCTCGACTCAACGTGTTTAGCAAAGTTAACTTCACCTTTATTTAAAAAAAATGAGGCACATGTGCAAAGAAGTCACCAAAACCCTCAAAAGAAAAGGCATTTGTGTGAGCACAGAGGTATGGCCTATAATAAATAAAATCCCTTAAGTGGGCAAAATCAAAAACTTAAAACCCTTGGGGGATGTTGCAGGCTCTGAACCAGACCAAAGCTTTAAACATCAGGATACTAAGAATATTAAACCACTATATACAAACATTCTGTCATCATTTACTCACCCTCATGTTTTTCAAAACCTGTATGTACTTTGTTCCTTCTGTGAAACACAAAAGGAAAAATTCTTTGAAAACACCTCTTTATAAATCTTTATAAAACAGCCATCCACAGAAGCTCTTCCTAAGATGATGTATGGGAAAAGGCACTGATATTTTTCTATCATGTGACATTTTTTTTTTTTTCAAAGGGAGATACCATCATATGCAAATTGCTGAAGGCCCTTGTCACTTTGGTAAATAAACCACAACATAGGAAGAGACACAAATCACAAATTCCTGTGGCACATGGTAAGTGTCACCAGCTTCAATGCACTAACTGATTCCAATAAAGAGAGCTAAAGTAATTAAACAGAAGAGATGGGTAGAGTATTTCTTCAGAGCTGGACATCCCCATTCAATTCGCTGTCTGTTGGTCGGCTGAAATTAGTGCAGGATATTTCAGCCTAGCCAAAGTCAATGCGTGGTCGATATTCAAGTACCATTGGGTAGCCCTGGAGAAAGAGAAATGTTGTAGATGAGTGTAAAATGTACATTTTCCAGTACAGTATGCAAGTTTTAATTACATAAATGACATGGTTTGTATCTACAGATTTTGCGGTTTGGGGGCTTTTATTGTGCTTTTATATAGATTAAGGTCATTAGGTCTATTGGTTTTTATTTATTTTTTTATTTACTTGATATGTCATTAAGAACAACAATGACCATCCAGTTTTTCAGTAACTACTTAAGTATTTTCTTTTTTCCATTTATTTTCCCCATGGGGTTTTCAAGAAATCCTTAAAAATAGGTTGTTAGCCATAAACCAAATCAACCAGCAACAATATTGTAAATTTCTTCTTTCTTTTTTTTTTTCCTTTTTCTTTTGGAAAGTAGTATTTGAAAATCATTGAAATTGTCTATAGGTTATGCATGTAACCATGGTTCCCCAAGAGAATGAGATGCTGCGTTGAAACGCTATGGGAACGCCTTCAGCGTGACCACGCTCTGCATCATGTGTGTAATCAAACCAATGGATGGGCGAGATGTCACAGGCGGGTGACAGAGACCAGGAATCTATGAAAGCATGTGTGGTGAAACCTGTGTCAGCTTTCAAAGAATGAAACAAGTGCTCGCAGGGATGCCGGAAGAATGGCACTGAGACGCAGTGTCTTCATCCCTCGGGGACCCATGGTTACACGTGTAACCTGGAAACGTTCCCCTTCAGGAACGAGTATGCCCAAGCCGCAAGACTTACAAATCCCTGCCTAGTGGGGAAGCGCATAACTAGGACGAGAGAACAGAAGAGCCAGGAGTGGCTCGCATATCTAGGCCATAGAACCTGATGAACATAAAATAGCATAAAGAGTTATAGCATTGCAGATGTCCTCCATAGACACACCTGCCAGAAAGGGGAGGGGAGATCAGAGGACTCATAAGCAATGGCATCCACTATCCACCGACTGAGGGTCTGCTTAGTAGCAGGAAGACCTCTCTTAGGGGGACCATAGCAAACCAGCAGTTTGTGTGCCCTTCTCCACAGGGCAGCTCTGTGGACCTATGTGTCCAGTGCTCACACTGGACACATACAATTAAGCTTCTGCTGGTATGGCTCCCGGAAGGGAGAAGGACAGAAGGCCTGGATTACGACAGACCATGGTGCAGAGGCGGGGACCTTATGGACATAACTCACTCAAGGGTAAAGGAACATTTTTGCCAGACTGGGCGCAAAGTCTAAGTAGGAAGGGGCCACAGAAAGGGCCTGCAGATCCCCAAATCTCTTAAGAGAAGAAATCGCCAGAAGGAGGGTAGTCTTTATAGTGAGATGGCAATCAGAAATTTCCTCAACAGGCTCGAAAGGAGGCCTACAGAGAGCTTCTAACACCACAGCCAGGTCCCATGGGGGACACAAGATCGTACTGGAGGCCTCAGCCTCAGCACACCGCAGAGAAAACGTGTAACTAGGGGGGTGTCTGCCCACTGACTGGCCACAGAGAGGGGCGTGGTAGGCCACAATGGTAGGCCAGAAATCAGGCCTGGCAAGAATGGGGCTACTAGCAGCAGACAGACCCCGTCCCGGCACAATCTCTCCAGAACTCCCGGGAGCAGAGCAATCGGGGGAAAGGCGTACAGGCCACGTCTGTACCATGGCATCCAGCCCCAGTGTAGCTGAATGAGTCAGAGAGAACCAGAGCGGACAAAGCAATTTCTCTCTAATCCCAAACAGGTCCACCTGAGCCTGGCCAAAATTTCTCTAAATCTGCTTCACCATCTCAGGGTGAAGACTCCATTCCCCGGGCCTCGGCCCCTGCCTCGACAGGATGTCTACTCCCATATTTAGATGCCCAGGAATGTGAACTGCTCTCAGTGAGAGGAGTTTCTCCTGGCACCACACAAGGATCTGGTGCGCCAACCTATAAAGGGGGTGCAAACGCAGACCACCCTGGTGGTTGATGTAAGAGACCACCACTGCGTTGTCGGTGCACACCAACACATGGCGATCTCTTAGGTCTGGGAGGAAGTGCTTCAATGCTAGAAACACAATCAGCATCTCCAGGCAGTTGATGTGCCACGTGAGATGGTGACCACTCCACAGACTGCAGGTCGAGCAGGAACACAACCGCTCCCCAACCAGTGAGGGACATGTCCTTTGCTAGCGTTATGCAGCGACAAGGAGCTCCCAGCACCGGGCCCTGAGAAAAGAACCAAGGTTTCCTCCACATGTCTAAGGCATGTAAGCATCACCGCGTGACCTTGCAGAGCGAGATTCCCCTCGAGGAGAACACCTTGGACTTGAGCCACCACTGTAGGGGTCTCATCTACAGCATGCCAAAAACATTGGACGCAGCTGCCATCAGACCCAGCAGTCTCTGAAACTGTGAGGATTGACTCGATCCGAGCAGGGGACAAACGTGCCTGCATCGTGGTCGAATCCCACACCACACCCAGATAAGTGGTCCTCCGTAATGGAGAAAGCACACTTTTCTAGGTGTTAAATCTTGATGCCGAACCGCCACCTGCTCCGATTGAGCTAAAATCAACCAATCGTCTATATAATTCAGTATGTGGATGCCTTGGAGTCCCAGAGGAGCCAGGTCAGCATCCACACACTTTGTGAAAGTGCAGGATGAGAGTGCAAGCCTAAAACGAAGAACCCGGTATTGGTACGCTTTGCCCCAAAAAGCAAACCTCAGGAACTTCCTGTGATGAGGAAGGATGGAGATGTGAAAGTATGCATCTTTTAGATTGATCGTGACAAACCAGTCCTCGAACCTGATCTAAGACATGACCTCCTTGATAGTGAACATCCTAAACTTCAGTCGCACAACTGAGGGGTTCAACTGATGCAGATCTAAAATGGGACCCAACCCCCCATTCTTCTTCGGAACAATGAAGTACCGGCTGTAGAACCCGGACTCTCTTTAGTGAGGAGGTACCACCTCGATGGCCTCCTTCCTCAAGAGAGTATTCACTTCATGTTCCATTACCAGAGCCTGCTCAGGGCCCACCAGAGTGGGAATGACCTCGTTGAAATGAGGCAGAGGAGAACCAAACTGGATTCTGTAGCCTCTCTCCACAGTGTGCAGGACCCACTGAGACACATTTGGCAGTAGTTTACACGCTGCCAAATAGTCTACTAAGGTAATCAGTCTCTCGAGATTGACCTCTGGTGTTATCAGAGTGGCTAGCTCAGTGCCCTGAAGTGGCAAACCAGCAGGGGACTGCCGAACTAGCTGCTGCAGAGACCTCAACAGAGGTAGCGAGCCTCTAAGTACCGCTATGTTCCCGGGCAGTAACTGAGAGAAGCACTCGCGGGAGACCGCTGCACCCTGAAGTGGCAAGACCGATTTCCTGAGAGCACTGAGGAGAGATGGGGCACCGTGTAATGTGGTGTGCCCCGCTGTTCCCTAGAGGGGCCTGCCCTCAGAAGTCCTGGGCCAAAAGCATCAGGACTCCTAGGTCTAGGATTTCTTAGCCTGAAGGACGGTCTGCAGATCCAGCTTAGACTTAGAAACCCCCGACCCAGAGCACCACTTGAACTCCCGGTCCCAACGCGGGGGAGCCTGGGAGGTGATGTTCTGCTTTTGAGCCTTCCGATATGAGGAGCTGGTACATGGAGGGGGCTGCTCCTGCCCAGCAGCCCCTAGAGCACGGTGAGGAAGGAACCGCTGAAATGCCGCCGCTTGTTTATGAGCCTCCTGGTATCTGTCGATGACCGAATTGACACGTCGCCGAACAGGCCAGAAGGCACAAGTGGAGCATCTAGGAGGAAGACCCTGTCCTTCTCCTTCATATCGGACAGGGTCAACCACAAGTGCCTCTCTGCCGCCACCAGTGCTGACATAGACTGACATATGGCATGGGCCCTCTATTTGGTGGCACAGAGAGACAGAGCAGAGGTTCATCTGAGCTCACTGATATCCTCAGACTTTACATCCTCACCCTCATCCAGCTCTTTAAGCAGGTCGGCTTGGTATGCCTGTAACATGGCCATTGTGTGCAGACACACACCAGCCTGACCTGCTGCCGTCTACCCAATGCCGTGCCAGGAGACAGACAAGCGTCTGTTCAACCTGGGGCATCGGCCTGTAGCCGTGCTCACTCAACCCCAACACATTGCCATATTACTCAGAAGCAGGGATGAAGAGGCAGGCCGAGAATGGTCTTGCCCACGACCTCGACACCTCTGTGTGCAAGTCGGGGAAAAAAAGGCAGGCTCCAGCGTGGAGGTGGGAGACTAGTCCGCAGAAAGCGCTCATCTAATTTCCTGTTCTGCATTTCAGCCTGCTTCTTGGCGGGCCACTCAATGTTTAACTTGGCCACAGCAGAAGTAACCACCTCCAACAGCTCCTCATACTGGGGGCAAATCCTCATCGATGCCCTCTATGTCCAAGAGGGTCTAGCTGCAGGCTTGCACTTGCACTCTCAGACTTGCACTCTCAGACACTTGCACTTCCGCTAGTGACATCACTTGCAGTCTATATTTTTTATTTTGCTGAATTTTTTATTACTTTTTGTTTGAATCTCCCAACATTTTATAACAGTAGCCAGGTGGCGAAGACAAGAAAAAATAAACTAAATTACAATGTCACTTGCAATCGCTACTTGCATTCTCCGCTACCTGTGACGTCACTTGCAATCAACACAAATCGTGCACATTGCCAATGGAGACAAGAAGCTGTGGTGGTGATTAAACGATTAAAACTAATTTAGTACTATACCGTACAGGGTCCTGCAAAAAAAAAAGACAAGACCGGCAAATCCGTGGCCAGAACAGCAGAATATGAATGCTTGCACAAAGTCTCTCACTAAGCGTTTTCCTCCCGTAGAAAAACATAAACACTTAACATGGCTTAATGTATTAAGATACTATTAAAATATCAAATTAAATATACAGTTTATTAATATAATGAATATGTATATAGTATTTTCCTCACATACCACAAAATGTGGCATAATGGACTAAGATGACAAAGGCCAATCTCAATATGCTTCTCTACATTATTAAAATACATAACTAATATGTACAGGCAAGCAGGTGAGCCCAGAATAAACGCAACATGCAAAGTTTCGCGTTAAGCATTTTTCCATATAGAATAAACTTTCAACAACTCGTTTATATCACTGTCTTTGTCCATTAAGCTACATTATGTGTTTTATTTATAATGATTTTCTATAGGAGGAAAACGTTTAATGTACAATTTAACTCACTGCGTTCTGTACTCGTCTGCTTGCCTGTACGGAGTTGGTCCTTTTAAAATCACTTAATGCATTTCATAATGCACGTTCATATTTGCTGGTCTGTATATACGTTGAGTCAACAACAAGACATATAGGCTAGGTCTACTGAATTGTCTTTATCATCTTAGTCTGTTATTAGGCCACATTAAGCGTTTTGCTGTATGGGAGGACAAAGTTTGCGCATTGTGTTCATAGCCATCTGCTTGCCTTGTAGTACATTAAATAATAACTATATATCGAATTTGGTCTTTTAATTGAACTTAATGTATCTTAATACATTATGCCATATTAAGTGTTTGTTTTTTCTACAGGAGGAAAACGCTTAACGAAAGACTTTTTGCATTGCGTTCATATTCTGCTGTTCTATGGCCACGGATTTGCCGGTCTTGTCTTTTTCTTGCAGGTCCCTGTACGTTATAGTAGTAGGCCTACTAATTTAGTTTTAATCGTTTAATCACCACCACAGCGCCTTGTCACCATTGGCAACATGCACGATTTGTGTTGATTGCAAGTGACGTCACAGGTTGTCTTCACCACTTGGCTAATGTTGTAAAATGTTGAGAGATTCAAACAAAAAGTTATCAATAAATAGAACAAAATAAATAAATAAAGACTGCAAGTGACGTCGCTAGGGGAAGCACACGTGAGCGGGCCGTGGATCTGGCAGGTGAGGAAGAAGATAGGGACACGCCCATCTCCATTCCCTTCACCAGATCCAGCTGCGAACCCCACGAGTGCACGTTAGCCCCCCACGCTGGTGAATACGCCCTCTTTGAAGAGAGCCTTCCGGGAGTAAAGCGAACGCAGGGGAAGCAGCTTGCAATGCAAAGCCGACTCTGTGTGCTACGCTCCCAACCAGACAATGCACAGACTGTGTGTATCCCCACCCGAAATGTAATGCGGGCAAGGGGGAACACACAGCCTATATCGCTGCCTGCTCTCCCTAAAAGCTTCGTTTTTGAAGAAACTGGAGCTTATTTTCAGAGTGACAAACATGGTCACGCTGAAGCCTTTCCCATAGCGTAAGTTCCTGAAGGGGAAACTGTATTTAACCTCTTTTATAAAGAAATTAACTACTCATCATACAAATCATGCACCTGAATCAAAACCTCTAAAATTTCTATACAAGTTAAAAGATGTTACGAGAACGGCAAGTCATCTCTTTTGAGGTAGTTCAAGCTTTCACAGTAACCTAATTTATAAAGCATGCGTACATACAAATTTGATCTCAGAGTGTGCGTATGCTTAAAGCCACGGTCACATTCGTATTTATACATGTAAACACAGTCTTTGCATGGAAAAGTGCTTAGAGCCATATCAGGGTCTGAGCAGACGTACACACTCTTTATTGTGTCAAATTGGAGTACTGCAGATATTTGGAAATATAAGCAGCAGCTATTTGGAAATAAGCAGCAGCTATGATAATAATAATAATAATAATAATAATAATAATAATTTTACTGACAGATATCAGACACTGGATAATTGCTTAATGGTTAACAGGCAATATTAAAATGTTAAAATAAAAACCAAATTAGATATATTTAATATATGAATGTCTGAGACCCATTAATAATGCCATAAATGTGCAAATATCACCATAAACAGAACATGAGTTCTTTTGACATGTCATCATGCATCTGCTGCACTTTTGTGAATGGAAAAACAGATAAAATTGTATTTAATTAAATAACCTTACAGGAAATATGTTTCACTTAAATAAAACTTAAGAAAAAAAAAAAAAAGAAGAAGAAGAGACAAGCTATGCTGAGTTTTGGTTTGTTTCTGTGATTCACTCCATAAATTAAACCCATGAAAGCTAAAAAGGCATCCTGTTTTTCTTGTCGCTTGTTGACTGATGCTCTTTTATATGCTAAAGATATCACAATTTCAAGATCATTTCTGATTTACAAATGTCACATCTTAGAGAGGAGTACACAGTATTTTTTTTTTTTTTTTTTTTTTTTTTTTTTTTTTTACGCACGTTAGTTTTCTCTGAATCGCACTTATGCACTTTTATGAAATTCTCTTAGAACAAATTTAGGACAGTTTATACACAACTATTTATAAATGAGGCCCACAGTCTTTTCTGATTGGTGGATCCAAGGATAATTTATTGTGAAGTTTATTGAAAATGTATTTCTTAAATATGTTTAACTATTAAACCCAAATTTAAAAAAGTTGAAATCAGACTGACATACTCTCACTTAATCTGAGCTCATGGACAATCTGTCTTAAATGTTTATACATTACTGTTATACAGATTACAAGTCAATGTCTCTATGGAGAAAATGAATGGAATATGAAACTCTGCTGCACTCTATTATAATCTAATCATATTTTGAGTTATTCTTTACAAGAAAGCCACAGCCTTATTAAGACATTTTAATCTGCACTGACTATGTAAGAACATCTTCATGACAGTACCGACAGGTTACATGAAAAACTCACACACACTCATTCTCAAGTATACTCAAACAACACTCTCGGAGACCTGTTTATAGAAAGCAAGAATAGGAGATTTCTTTACTGTACTAGAAAAATGAGAGATGAGTTGCCGGCTCTTTCTGTCCTAGTCCCATGCCCCTTCAATTAACAAGGATTTCATTTTTAACCTCATGTAGCTTTCATACCTTCAGGAGCTGTTGTGGCTTTTTTGGCAGAATCCCTAAACTGATTATGTGAATCCTTGCTTTAAAAAAAACTTTCCATTTTAAAATCAAATTATTTAAAGTCAGTTTCAAGATCTAGGGAAGCTATAAGGGAAGTCTTTCTGATTTTACAGTATGCATTAAATGTGTGATAAATTTAAGTGATGAATAATTATAAAAAAAATTATAAATAATGAATAATTACTAGGGATGTCAACTGATAAATATTAATTATATTATATTATATTATATTATATTATATTATATTATATTATATTATATTATATTATATTATATGTATTGTTTTTTTTTTTAAATGAAAATGTTTATTATTAAATTTAATCTTTGGGGCAATGGAAATTTTAAAACTCAGGAAAAGTTATGTGGTTTAAAAAAAACATGGTGAAATGTTCAGGAGTGGCTTTTCTGCACAGACAGAAAGTCGTACACATATCAACAGGGTATACAGGGACCCAAGAGTTGCAAAAGAATATGATTGGGTATGAGAACAGAGTACAGACCCCCCAGTGGTCCGTCTGTAACCCCCTTCACTATGACTGTGATTCCATACTCCATGACAGCCTTGTGTAAAAGTGCCAACCATAATGCTAGAATTAACTCTGAAGCGCATGCCGAACTGAGAAGGGCAGTGTGGGACTGACCCGACTTTGTTTTGAAATAAACCTTAAAATTGTATGGCTGTCTTAAGTTCACTGTTTTAAATTGTAAATACCATAAAAAGCAAAACCACACAACTTGCTATGAACCTGCTTTGAGTAATATGGTCTACCGCATTGCTCATCCCAGTGGAAAAGATGAGAGGATTTACATTTCACTCATGAGAAGAGAGGAGAGGAGGAGATACTGGTATTCTCATGGCTTACATTTTCTCCCCGAAGCCTCCAGCGGGTCATGTAGATGAATTCCATGGTGTGGTCTTTACCCATGATCTCACCATTGCATAGAACATCTAACTGCAGAAAAAGTTAGTGACTGTGAGAGCAATTTCATTGTATGGTGGACCAAAACATCCAAGCAAACAAGCAAAACAAACAGCAGAAAAATTATAAACTTAAGAATATAGAGGCTATTTGCTGAAACACATGCGATTAGGTAAAGACACATTTGAGTCCCAGAAGAGCATATTTCATTTGGACTCTTCCTGTATGCAAAGGTCTTGGGTTTGATTACTAGGGATCACACAAACTGATAAATATATATTGATATATAGATATAAGTTTTACCGCACTATATGCACTATAAGCTTTGCATAAACATTTCTGCAAAATGCATAACAACAAAACGGATAGGCCACCAAATCATGGCATCTTTTTTTGCTTACAGGAAAAATGGTCAACTACAGTATGTAGATTAAAGATATTCAGGTCTTACCTCATAAGAACTGGGAAGCTTTAACTTCAGACTTAAAAACTTCTTGATTGTTCCAACAGTCACTCTTGTTGAGCAGCGAATAAATTTTTTCATTAGGCCCTGGAGAACAAGGCAAAATGACAAATTTGCACAAATTTCCAAAATGCGACCCCATCAAAATATTAGAATGATTTCTAAAAGATCATGTGACACTGAAGACTGGAGTAATGGTTGATGAAAACTCAACTTTGCCATCATAAAAATAAATGACACTTTAAAATAAATCAAAACAGAAAAAAAGTTTTTATTGTAATAATATTTCATAATATTACTAGGAAGAAAGAAAGAAAGAAAGAAAGAAAGAAAAAAGAGAAAGAAAGAAAAAGAAAGAAAGAAAGAGAAAGAAAGAGAAAGAAAGAAAGAATTATTAGCAAACAAGGAGATAATGCCAATGTGGGAACAGATGGAATAGATTGAGCTTTGGAGTTACACCTATTGATACCAGGCTTTAGAAACAGAAAAAGGATCCGCTTCAACTTTAATCTTAAAATGTCAATCACAAGGATCTTGAGTAAAAAATCTGATCCTGGATCACCTTTCCTTTATAAGGGTTAAGGGGGCAAGACCAACACAGAAAAAAGATAAAAGAAGCAGAAGACATGGAGTGGCACACATGAAGTATGATAGGAGGAGAAGAGATAATTCAAGATGGCTAACCTTAACAATGTTCTCCCCCATCTGCCCATTGTTACGCAGGCAGTCTAGACAAATGGCTATCTGTGGATCACTCCTGTGGTAGTCTCCATCACCTTTAACATCATCCTCTTCGTCCACTCGGGCCTTCTTACATATAGGGCCATCCTCTGGAAAAAGACAAAACAGAGGTGCTCATGTTAAAGGACTTTATCAAAAGGTCTGAAATGCTGTTTCATCTGCCTTTCATGCAGATTTCTTAAAAAAAAAAATGTAGTATTTATTAAACAAAATTGAATCAACATTGAACTAAATTTAGCCGAAAAATGTCACTATTGTCTTCTGTAGAGCTGCTTTACAGCCGAAATTCAATTTATTACATTATTGATTCATTTAAGTGTTCATTTGTTGTTTAATGTGTTAAGTGTTATTTTCTTGTTATTACAGTGAAACTGCTTTGACACAATCTGTATTGTATAAAGCACTATATAAATAAATGTGACTTGACTTGTTTATTTTTATTTTATTTTAACATTTCTCTGGCTCCCCAAAATGGTTAAAACAAAAATATCCCTGTATAGACGAATCTACACATGAAAATAATAGCTTCCTATTGGAAAAAAAGGCTCAACAGAAATCATTTGGATTTTGTGTGAAAACTGCATGAATTTCATTTAAAAAAATAATAATAATATATCCCACATTATGTGCTCCTCTGACAATGCGGGGCACAAAGCTGAAAATTTCAGACTAATAGATATGCTAATGCAAAATAGCATCTGCATCTTTTCTCAGGCTTTCTTTTATATGAAATAGATAATATTCAAAAACATGCTCTTGGGAAAATCACGAATGTGGTAATTATCTCATCATTAAGAACTGCTTTCAGCTGCAAACACTTACAAGTTGCCTTGGAGACTCCAAGTATTATGAAAGCCATTCATTTTGGTTCATACATTGAGCACAAGAGTTGTAGATTATGAGACTGTGTTACACAAAAAATAAAAATAAATAATAATAATAATAATAATAATAATTCATACATTCCAACAAATCACACAAAACATCATTTAACTAAATGGGGCATCCAGTAGTTCACCTCCCAGCTGCCCAAAACAAATAGGGCCATGCAATTTTACTACTGATATGACTTAGAAAAACAAATGAACGGCTTCTTGATTTTTGAATTTTCTTGAAAAATTAGTTTGATGGCACCCCGAGGACGAAGAAGTAATGCCTAGCATAGATGTTTGATGATGACTGAGGGCAGTTAGCTTAAGCTGCAAAAAACTAAACAAATTTCTTTTAACCATGTCAGATGTTTCAGTCAATTCAACTTGGGGAAGAAAAAAAATATATATATTTGACTAAATAGTTGCCTTTATGTTACAATTATTGATTGAGCACAATTATTTACATTTTTATTTACATTTTGTATAGTAAATAAAAAGGTGTTTATCTAAAACACCACATATGTTTGAATTTGGTCATATGAGTCAAGCTCAAGTCTTTCAGTTTTAAAATTTCAGCTCTTATCTTTACAGTTGTAACTGTATAAAATAGTTGTACTGAGTGACCAGTAGTTCTTTCTGAAGTCAAGGGAGCACAGTGACAGATACATCTATACTGATGACTCACATCTTACTACCCACCACCTCTTGAGTCAAGGTCACTGAAACAGAGTGTGGTAGATTCATTTGAGCTATGAAGACATTTCTTGATAAGTAACAAAAGTGGTCCCAAAAGCCTGATGAAATGAGTTTAAATGCTGATACAGCAAAGTAACCTGGCCCATGGGAGTCATAGCCAGAAGAGCCTAATGTGTGAGATCAAAGGGATCGTTCAGCCAAAAATGAAACTGTCATTATTTACTGACCCAAATCACTTTCTCTCTTCTGTAAACCACAAAAGGACATGTTATGTCAAATTTTCATGCTGCTTTTTTTCCATACAATGAAAATTAATGGTGACCAGGAGCCGTCAAGCATAAACGTATCATAACACTATTTAATAACTTGTGTGCTCTATTTCTTGGCTTTTAAAATCTATTTGGAAAAAAAAAATTGTTGTTTTTTGTTTTTTTACAGTGCTTTGTGTCATTTTCAGAGCTCGTGGTATCATTCACTATCATATGGAAAACAGTCAACATTCTGCTTAAATTCTCTAACTTTTCAGGTTTGAAGCAATAACAGAGTAAGTACATTTCATTATCGGGTAAACTATATCTTTAAAATGGTGAACTTTCGAGGTAACATGGTTATCAGGTGAGTGCAGTGGTAGATCATTTCACTGTTTGAGTCATTTACCATCAGGACTTTCTTTCGATTTGTTTCTTCTCCAGAATTCAACCTCTTGCTGTTGTTCCTCTGGAAGAAAACAAAAAAAGTTAATTAAATTCCAGTTGAAATATGGTATATGTATATGACACAAGAGTTACTTCAAATAGCAATACATACTTTCTCTAAGACCAGGCACAAGTTTGAAAATGACTTCTTCTAGAGTGTTGTCCAGCCTTTGGAGAAAACAAATACACAGAAATGTGAGGAACCAGAACACAATGAGAGCCATTCTAATGTCCCTGTCACATCTGTTAGCAGGTTCAGGCTAATTCTGCTCTAAGCTCTTATTATCATGTTATCATTATATCTGGTGTCGGGGTGGAGATGCATCACTGGTGTGGAGAGGCAATCCTGTCTCACAGCTGACACTCTGGCTCCAGAAATCAGTCCGGCTGTTGCTTGGAATGCCTCCCAACCAGGATCAAATTCACTGCCACTCAGTGAGCCAACACTGCTCAAAACCAGTCAACTGTGGACAACAACAAAATCTCTCAGATCTATTATGGGAAAGCTATTAGATTGTGTTCCAGATTTCTTTAAAATCAAATAGATTAATCTCATTACTGTATATTGTGTGCTCTACAATGCTATACTAAATCTGATCCCAGACCACTTGAAGCAGATTTGCTGTAGAGGTTTTAACTTAGTAGCAGAGGTGGAAAGTAACAAATTACATTTACTCGCGTTACTGTAATTGAGTAGCTTTTTTGTGTACTTCTACTTTTTCCAAGTAATTTTTAAAATCTGTAATTTTACTTTTACTTAAGTATATTTTGTTTGAAGTATTGTACTTCGCTATCACATTTTAAAACGCATTAATTACTGAGTAAAAAAAAAAAGAAAATCGCTCCCTGGAATCTACTGCAGTAAATAATGGGCAGGAGAGCAAACTGGCACTAAAATCACAAGAAAGATGCAGACGGACAGACAGGCGTTATGGTGCAGACCCAGGTGAAAACGAAACCCCTTAGTATTCTGCTGAGGTTGAACTCGAAGGAAATTAACTGAACCCCATGGCCATATTTATGCACTATTATGCAGTGTAGCCTAAGCTGTGTTTGCATAGGAAGACCAAACTAGCAGTTTATAAAATCTCGACATCAACCCTTCGCAAGCATGTAGAGGTAAGGTTAATACTTGCATTGGTGGTTAAAATGAAGCTTTGACAGTTTAGCAAAAGGTTTTGCACAAATTATCCAAAAAGACAGTGGTGCAGGGTGTGGGATAATATCGTAATTGTTGTTTTAATGATGTGCGATTTGACATTATCAGTATTTTGCCAAAAACAAAACAAAACACTCCTACAGAGTGCCGTGAAATCTAGTAGATTAGACTAGTGCACGCGCAGTTAAAGTGCGTTCTTTCTCTGTCTAAATCAGTCTGTTAAAATGCATTTAAAATGATCACAAAATTAAAGATATAGGGGCAGAAATGTATATATTTATATAATTTCATATAGTAAATCAGTATCACATGAAGAGTGTTTTTTTTCTTCCAAAAATCAGCATGATTACATAGATTTTTTTCACAACAGTTTAATAAACAAGTTAATTAAGAGACTGCGGTTTAGACACCAAATTGTCTGTTTTTCGACAACAAAAATAATTCCAAACACAGCCACCATAGGACAGTTTTGCATCTCTGAGGAATTACGATGTTTCGTTCCTGAATGAATCAACCGTTTAAATGATTCGGTTAAATCGCAATGACTCACTTATTAACAGTGACTTGCTCACACCTACTGGTGATTTTACTTTCACATTTAATGTATTTTATTTTTTTTTTATAATTTAAAATGAGGACTCAACATTTTATGTCTTATATATCAAAACATTATTTTTGCATGTGTAACTGCAGGTTAAATGCATTCATGTCCTGCATTAAACAGTGTGTAAATACATCTAAATGCCACTTCAGATGCAGCTTCTCTGCATTGAAAAGATGAATTTTGTCGATAGTGGTTTTATTTGCATGGTAACATGAGTAAATTTTAAACAAGCTACTTTTTACTTTTACTTGAGTAGATTTTTAGACTGGTACTTTTACTTGTACTTAAGTGAAATTTCATTCATGTAATGGTACTTTTACTTGAGTAGAATATTTTCGTTCTCTTTCCACCTCTACTTAGTAGTAGGATATAATGGATCAGTGTGGTTTACCTTAACATCTCCAAGGGATTCGTTTCATGAACCTGGATACCACATCTTGGGCAATCATTACTGTCCTCAAAATGCTGGACGATGCAGCTTTTACAAACTATCCAAAAAAAGAAGACATTATACTTAAGTAACAGTTAAAATCTGTGAAATTTACAGTAAAAACAAAAACAAAAAAACAGCAACTGTGGCTGGCCAGAACTTCACTGTGAAAATACAGTAGCAACATTTTTTTATAAGATGACTGATTTTATCATCCTGTAAATTATAAGATGACTTGTTCTTTACTTTTTTTTATTTTTTTTTACTAAACTGTAAGAATAGCATTGCTTTACAGTATTTAAAATGTCATATTATATTTGATACAAATTTTCACTGTACATAGCAAAGGAACTTCCCGTTTACCAGTTACATTTTACTGTAACATTTTTACAGTTTCTTACCGTTAAAATAACAATCATTTTTTTAGGTTACATTTCACAGATGATATTCCCTACATCTGCCAGAATGACCACAGACTACAATTAAAACCAAGTCTTAAACTGGCACTTAGATAAAGCTTTTGCTGGCTCTGCCAGTGAAACACCTATTATTTTCCACCAGCAAAACCATTGCAACAATCCTTACCTCATTGCTCTGTGAATACACATACAAAGCTGTCAACACACACAAATTATATCAAACTGATTTACCTCATAAGTGGGGGTGGGGGGGGGCCTACTGCTCACACATATTACACACTGACATTGATACAAGACACAATCAGGTCATCACTGTGTGGAATAATCAGCTGGACAGGTGTCTAAAGTACAGTGTATTCTTAAACAAATGCTTAGTACATTCAAGATATGGAATTACTTTTATGGCATTAAATAAGCAAAATCTAAAATATAAATAATAATAATACATTTTACCATCTAACCTTCTCATGGTTTACATTTAATATGCCACAATCAAAGAATAAAGCACAAATTGCAAACTAATTCCATCAAGAAAATATTTTGTGTGAAAATAGCTTATGCTTGAGGAGAATATCTGTTGTCATGGTGACTGCTCTACAGATTACAGTGTCATAAAAGTGAGGGAGTTTTCACATCTGGTGTGCCATACAATATAATGCAAAAAGGAAAGTAGGTCACATTCACCTGACAATAAAATGACAATTAATTAACTCTAAATCCTGATGTTCACATACTGTCTGTGGAAATACATATGATGTGCATATATACATATAAAGATAATAATCAAGCATTATGAAATTACATTCATTAACAGCTAAACTACATGCAACAAACACTGGTCTAAATCCTGTATCAGTGAAACTGTCAAGTGACGGGTAGATCTGCACTAAAATACAATAAAAATACAAATAAAATATAAGTTGATTGGACACATTGATTCATATAATAAATATTTAACAATTACGGAAAGTTATTTATTTATTCTGCTACCCTAACTCTCAATGGATAATAACAGTTTATTAATTAAATTTAGGAAGGTTTTTTTTTTTTTTTTTTTTTTACATGCTGTCCGTATATCAGAACAGAACATTTTTTGATCAGAGCCCACGAAACCCCCTGCTAAATCATCATTAAAATTTTCACGAAATTTTTGTAGACTGTAGATACTTACAGGTGTGTAGGCACTCTGTCACGGTGGTGGGCTTGATCAAGTACCCTTTACAGATATAACAGGTGATGAAATGGTTGAAGTCCCTCACCAGGTGTTTCCTATGTGATGTCATTGTCAAGTTACCAAAGGAGGGATGAAGGAAAAACAGATGGTGAAAGGATGAAGTGGAATGCAGTTTCAACCACTCTGTGGCTCAACTGCAGTATTCTGCTGAAGGGCCCCTGGCCTTCTCTTCCTTCATGACATCATGGGAAATTGAAAATGTCTCTAAGACAGACCTGTGGATGTGGATATAACAATTAGTACTGTTAAATGATCAATTGCATCCAAAATAAAAGTTTTTGTTTACATAATATATGTGTGTGTACTGTGTATTTTTATTATGTATATGTAAAAACAAAACATACATATATATTTTTTATATTTATATGCATATATAATTTATATTATATATATTTTATATATAAACAAAAAAATTATTAAATATAAACATGCATGCGAGTATATTTATAGATGTGATTAATCGTGATTAATCGTTTGACAGCACAAATAACAATTATGCTTTAATTATAGCAGAATTCTGAAATCATTGGAAAACTTGTATTTTTATTTTTTACTTGTATTGCTTTGTGAACATTATATCTTTGTGTGTAACATTAGCCTATAATCTTTGTTTGTTAAAGGTGCATTCAGTAAGGCTGTGTCTGTAATCATACTCCAAGTAGAGACTTCTTTTGAATTTCTTATTTAGTCACCGTTAAAAATCAGTGGTTCTCAATTCCAGTCCTGGCTGACACAAGGTGAATTCCAAACACTTTTTCACACTTGAAGGGCACTTTTGGAAGGGGACGCCATTTGTAGGAGTGTTCCAAACGAAAGTGAACACCTCAATCCCTCCATGAAGGGCCCTTTCACTAGTCCGATGGTCACACAAGAAAGTTATTTTATCATTATGGTCATATGACCCAAGGTGGCATGTCCTCACAATTTTAAAGCTAGATATGGTGTGAGCGTTCAAGGTAACAGAAAGAATCATTCAAGTTGTTTTGTTGTAATATATTAAACACGTTTTCGTCATGCATTTCATATTAAGTTTAAAAAAAGTTAAGTAAGAAATGTGTTTAAAAATAGATGTGTTAGGTAAATGTGACTCAGGTTTCAAATAAGAGATGGCAACTTCTATAGCAGAAAGGGAATACACACACATAAAAGTATATTTTAAGAACTTCATTATAAAATGTATGTATTTATAACATTAACAGCAATAATAAGGTAACATTCCAGGTAAAGATAATGAGGAAATTACATTGTCTTTCATTGCTCCCTTTGCGAAGAGCATTCCAAATAGCTTCAGTGGGACACGCAAGTGCCCTGCTCCCCCAAAGTCCCCACATCAAGGGCTCTACCCAGAGTAAGTAGGGCATAGGAATGATTGCTTCCGATTGGAATTTGCACATACTCAATTCAGTTCATGAAATTATCAAATAATCATCACAATACAACATGTGCAGAGCAAAGACACACAAAAAAGAAGTGCAGAGTAGTGGGTCGCCAGGACCGGAATGGAGAACCACTGTTCTATATAGTATAAATATTCACCACATTGTCATTATCATAGTCATGTGACCTTCAGCCATAGTCAAGGGCACTCTGGAGTGAGAACAATAATGGCCGCCATATTGAAGGGTCATTCTAAACTGAAGGACTCAAAACTGGCCACTTCAAAAGGCTCTTCAGAATGAAGGATTTCGACGGGTACAACTGATGAACACTTTGCTCCCATGATACTTTTTGTGCTGGTTTAACTGTGCACCACAAAAAAAAAAAAAAAAAAAAAAAAAAACCTGTACTAGCTGTTGTTTATGCTCACTCTTATTCATGCCAAAAGAACCAGTGGTTTTGGATTTTATATTGACACCTACTGGCCTACTTGACTATGTTTAAAAAAGCATAGGGAAGCGGTTCTCTTTTTAGGCCTGTTTTTCAGTATTTTTCTGTCCATTTTTCTACTACTACTCATGACACATTCATATAATTGTCATTACAGAATTTCGTTTTATATTTTCCTATAGTTTTGATGGTTTGTGCTAGTACACAGAAGGTGGCTATATGTTATCCTTGATCTGCGGTATAAACTATTTGTTTGCATTTTGTATTTTTCCATTCATGCTTACTGTGTTTAGGTTGGTAGATCATACATATACTGATCCATACTCTGGGCCATGGGTTCTCAATTCTGGCCCTAGACATCCATTTTCCTGCAGACTTTAGCTCTAACCCTGATCAAACACACTTGAACAAGCTAATCAAGGTCTTCCTTCAGGATTAGTAGAGAGATACAGGCAGGTGAGTTTGATCAAGGCTGGAGCTAAACTCTGCAGGTAAGTGGATCTCAAGAGCCAGAGTTGGGAACCCTTGCTCTGCCATTGCTAAAGTAATATGCTGTGTTTGTTGTCATATTGTCTGTCATAAGATCTTTTTTCTTAGATGTTTTTATGTTTGTTTTGTATATAGCACTTGCTGAAAGTGAATATTACTATAAGCATGTTTATGAGTGCACCTTTAATGTTTGAGAAACTTGAACTTAAGTTTGTTTGAGCTGTCTACAGGTGTATCATGAGACTGTATAAAAACAGATCATGACACATGCGCGTTAAGCCCCGCCCACGATCTTCAAAACGAAACCATTGGGCTAAAGTGCAGAGGCGCTTAAAAATGACATTTATAACTCATTTAATAACTGCATAACCACTTTTATCCTTACAAAAATCCATGCATAAAGGGAGGGGACTCGTAATATTTGGTATAATAAGTAGACATCAACCTACACAAAATTTGGGCCTGTAACATAGCATTTTGTCGTATTTTATATTAGTTTTATAACGTCCCTTATGTTGTGATCAGACTTAAAAGTGCTGACAAACAGACCCAATGCTGGTTTGTCATATAATCTATCATGCAAATGTCTTAGTTGGTTCACATTAGCTACTTCGCTTATCGAGACATCCTCACGACAATATAGTTGTTTTTTTATGTCAAAACTATTCGGCCATCGTCTGTGTCATTCTGTGCGTCATCTTCCTGTAAAACCCTGCGCAGCGTTTACCTCGATAAGAAATAACGTGCGATCAGTGCCTCACTCGTTTTAACATGCTGCCATTTGTACAAGTGTCACTTTCCATAAACGAGAGGCGAGTGTTTTATTGCTCACCAGTGCGCACTAAATAATCAGCTATACCCTGACATCTAGTATCCTACAGAGACATAGACATGCTGACGAACTTGATATATGACACGAGACCGCATTCCCATCCCACTCGAAACTTTACGATGAAGGGAGAGCGTGAAAACGACACAGCTGCAGTCAGACTGTAACGTCCATCTATCTCTTACCTTCTACACATCATGGGTCCATGTTGATGATGCGCATTGATTTTAACAAACAGGCTTGAACGAAATTGGGCTGTTGAAAGTGATGGTTGTAGTAGCGGCACAGAATACGGAACTGCTTTCATTTGAGATGATATGGGGAAGGGGGCGGAGGACTTTCCAGTTCTTGTTTACGCATTGCTGTTTTATTCATTCCATGGCAGATTGTCTCTGATTGGACACAAACTAGGGCGCAGCCTTCAATTACCAACTAGTCCAGTAACAGTTTAAAACCAGTTTATCAATGAAGAAACACGTGTGGCAGCCCTGTATGTTAATATATCCAGGGCAGTTAATGTGACTTGCCGTTCATGTCCGAGAGGTTTGCATTAATAAGGAGCGGCATGAGTGAAAATGTTTTGGCATTAACCTCTTCAGCTTCAAATAAATAAATAAATAAACTTATCCAGAAAAATCTTCCCACAAATGACTAATCAGTATGTAGGTGTTATGTACAAAAACCTAGAACAACATAACATACCAAAAAAAATAATAATTGTATCCAGCATACATGTTTGGAATAAGCAGGTAATGTTTTAAATAGGCGTTTTAAGGTTTTAAATACACAATATTAATAGCTACTGATAAAAAATAAAATATGAAAATTTCACTGGCCAAACACTTTTTTATTGTTACCTATACTGAGCTGATACATAATTGTTCTGAGTTTGGTGAAGCTATCTGATTCCGTTCATAGGCGTTTCCCCTTCCCTTTTAAAAATGAGTTTAAATTTCAACTTTTTTTTGGGTAATTATTGATATTCAGTCTCCATAGGATATTTGTGCTACACTGGTTTGGTTTCGATCGGGCGGAAAAAATAGGACTAGTTTGCAAAAGTAGGTTTTGGACAAAATTCAAAATGGCGGGAAAAATCGACACCGGAAATGAATAGCCATTTTATTTGTTTTGAGCCAAGGATTCCAATGATATAATGCTGCATTCCCGCCATGTCATAATTACTGTGATTTCGAGATGACAACACATGACATTCTACTTGGAGCTTATCACACCCTTGGACTCTGAACTATTGAACTAAAGCCTAAACATAGTGCCTAATGAATCTGGGGTGGTCAGGTGGTACAAGCTGTAGCTCTCAGAAAACTCCCAGTTCACAAGTTGTAATTATGAGTTCTACGAGGCCGTGAACGCTTTTGGAATCTTGTAATCATGGTAATTATGATATGGCGTGAATGCTTAAGTTACTCGAGTCTACGACAAACGGTCTAGGAGTTATGAGCCATTTTGCGCTTTCAATCGCCCCCTATTGGCTCCACCATCTGGCCAAGTTTCAGGTTTCTAGGCCTTACTGTTTGGTCTGCACAATCAGTTTTACGGTGGAAAAATATTAATAAAAATCCTGACAATTTCAATTGAATAAGACGGGGTAAGATGCCCCCTGGGGCAACCTTTTTTCTCTTGACCATAGATTTCACAAATCTCATCAAAGCACTTTTGATGAATGGCTATGCTATTTTTAATTGTATCGTTTCTTCTGAATGTCAACATTTGTGAGATTTAGTCAGTCACAGCAGTTTTGAGGTTAAATGACCTAAGTTTGTGTCTCTGGGAAATTGTGATATATAACATTGTATTATGTTGAATACCACAATTTTTGGTGTCTTTTTGTTAATTAGGAATCTGTGGACATGTCAATGTAAAAATTTAAAAATGTAAGTTTTTTTTTATTTTGAAGTAAAGAGATACAATTAGACCCTTGGGGTAAGATCAGCCCAACTGGCACAAAAGGCCACAAATGGTGTGTTGTTACTAGTATCATTATTTTAAAATTTAATCCTCAAGCATACTTCATACACTCTCAGAAAAAAAGGTAAAGTTGTAACTGGGGCAGTACCTTTTCAAAAGGCACACCTTTGTAATTAAACAGTCCATATTGGTACCTTAAAGGTACATATTAGTACCTAAAGTATACATATTAATACCTAAAAGGTACAAACGTGTAACTTTTGAAAAGGTACCGCCCAATGACAGCTTTTGTACCTTTTTTTCTAAGAGTATATAGCAGCCCTTAATTGGTCCTTCATGGACAAATTTGGGCATGAAGGTCTCAGGTGTAATCCCATTTTTATTTTTTATAAATGTCTTATCAATATCTTAGATAAAATAAAAACTTTTTTGTGAATTTTGGAGCTTCTTTTATTTATTTACCTTTAAAAGGACCATATTTTATGCAAAATATGCTTATTTTTATGTTATATTTAATATTTCTTATACTTCAGGAAAAAAAATACAAATAAATAAAAAAATCATTCCAGTAAGTCAAAACCTAAACAACAGCCAAAACCTAAAAATCTGGTGACCTTTGTGACATCTGGTGACATATGATGGCATAAAAATATAAAAAATATCAATATCCATTATTTGGCTGTAGTACTCAGTTGCTGCATACAGGCTGAAATCTGTAAACCATTGTTGTAATGAACTTAACCTCATAAGTTTCAGATTTTATCACAAGTTGGAATTGAAAAAAAAAAAAAAAAAACATTGTGTTGGGTGAGACTATAGTCAAAGATGCCAAAATATGCTTCTGACCATGCTATAGGGAAAAGACAAAGGAGACATAGTAATCATTTTTCTAAAAAAAAAAAAAAAAAAAAAAAAAAAAACAGAAAAAATCATATTTCAATAACTCAAAGAGTAAAATGGTACCAAACATGTAAGAATAAACTATAAACCTAGCATGTGGCATGAAGTGTGTGTGTGTGCAGTGGCTGATTGGCACATTAAAAAAAATCTCAGTCATCGGCTCATTCAGTTATTTGTTTTTGTGTAGGTGTGTGTTTTTATTTGACAAAAAAAAAATAAAAAATAAAATGTTATAGGCTCATTCATTGAGTTGTTTGTGGGTGTGTGTGTGAGTGTGAATGTGAGTGTTTGACACTGAGAATGTTGTATAGGCTCACCCCGTCATTTATGTGTATGTATGATCTGCATTGTGTTGGATTTATAGATTTCTATTGGACAAATAGAAAATAAATTATCTGAATTACAGTATATTAAGTATTCCCCCATTCATTTCCTATGGGTGCACACTTTTGTCCACGAAGGGCAAATGGAGTTTTTTTTTTCCAGACACTTAACTTTGCTGAATTGAGTCCATTTTGTATGTGTGTGTGTGTGTGTGTGTGTGTGTGTGTGTGTGTGTGTGTGTGTGTGTGTGTGTGTGTGTGTGTGTGTGTGTGCATGTTCAGGTGGCAAACTTAGGACAAGTAGCCAAGTCTTGTACCGCTTAGGCTAAGGAAATAATAAAAATAAATAAATAACTAAATAAAAAAAAACAAGATTTTGCCCAATTAGGCTTAATACTAATTTTAATTCTTGGGGTTATTATTTAATATTCTGTCAAAATAAAATGTCAAATAGAACAGTTTATTTGTTTATTTATTTATTCATTCATTCATTTATTCATTTATTCATAGACCACGTTTCGTTTGAGTAAATCTAACGGGCAATCTTTGGTCTCATTAAACTATTATTTGTTCCAGAGCAAATAGTTTAGAGGGCAAAATCTCATCACATTATATTTTATGTAACTTTAATGCTGTATATCAGAGCACTGCTTTTGTTCTTTTGACTGAATTGCCTAGCAACTTTTATAATGACTGTTGTAGTTTTATTTTTATTCAATAAATAATATTTTATATAAATAATATTAATAGCATTTAGTATTGAGAAACGGCGTGTGTGTATTCGTGATGGTGATTTTAATTACATTATTCTGCTATTAGAAGACAACAAGAGACTGTCTATATATATAAATATAGGAAAATACATTTACACACTCTGCAAAAAATGATTCAAAGGGCTTCTTACCCCATCTTACCCTCTTTTAATATTTAACATTTTGTGCTATGATGCATCATCACTGTGCACATGCTCAACTTATATCTAAAAATGTTACAATTTAAAAGTAAATCCACATTGTTCTTAAAGGATAAGTTCACTTTCAAATTAAAATTTCCTGATAATTTATTCACCCCCAATTCATCCAAGATGTTTACATCTTTCTTTCTTCAGTTGAAAAGAAATGTTTTTGATGAAAACATTCCAGGATTATTCTCCTTATAGTGTACTTCAACGGACACCAAATAGTTGAAGGTCAAAATTACAGTTTCAGTGCAGCTTCAAAGGCTCTACACAATACCAGACAAGGAATAAGGGTCTTATCTAGCAAAGCGATCTGTCTATTTTTGGTCCACGACATTACGTAATATGTAAATTATGTTGAAAAGGTAAAGCAAGATGTAGGCAGAAGTTCCGACTCATTGTTTACAAGTTGAATGTCCAAAGAATAAGTCAATCGCCGTTTACAAAATTTTTTTATATGTGTCATTGCACATACAACTTTTGAACG
Source organism: Cyprinus carpio (assembly GCF_018340385.1). Taxonomy (NCBI): domain Eukaryota; kingdom Metazoa; phylum Chordata; class Actinopteri; order Cypriniformes; family Cyprinidae; genus Cyprinus; species Cyprinus carpio. The sequence continues at coordinate 9,839,541 of NC_056583.1, forward strand.
GTCCCCCTTCTCCACATTTGTAAACACTGACTGAGTCGGTACTTCCACCTACATCAAGCATGACCTTTTCAACATAATTATGTATTACGAAAAGTCGTGGCCGCGCATCGCAGAGCAGTGCAAGGTGAGCATTTCTGTTTTCTTTTTTTTTTGAAAATGAGCGATTGTTTCTTGTTAGGTAAGACTTATTCCTCGTCTGGTATTGTGTAGAGCCCTTTGAAGCTGCACTGAAACTGTAATTTTGGCCTTAAACCGCTTGGTAGCCGCTGAAGTCCACTATCAGGAGAATAATCCTGGAATGTTTTCATCAAAAACCTTAATTTCTTTTTGACTGAAAAAAGAAAGACGTAAACATCTTGGATGACATGAGGGTGAGTAAATTATTAGGAAATTTTAATTTTAAAGTGAACTAATCCTTTAAGGGGGCAACATGCACATCATGTTTTCATATGTTACATTTGTAACAACATGTTGCAATCATTATTTTTTTTTCATATAAAAGTTCTTACATTAGTACCAACACATAAGGTTGTAATTTAGTGATTAAACTTAATGACTTGCCAACACTGGCAAGTTCACGTGAACTCAAAGACCCAAATGTGGCTGTGGTAAAGGTCACACTGTTGGTGGCCAACAGAAAATAGTTTACATAGATGAGAAGCAACTTAATTGAATACATAAAACAAATATAGTCTCTGCCCATAATGGAGACACAAATGTAAGAATGAATCAAATTCCTTCAAATAAATTAACACAATTACAATTACATGTAAAATACACCAAGAATAACTATTTAAAACTATGATGAACACAGAGGATTTACACAATGCACAGTACTTAATAAAACAGGTTTAATGATGAATTATCATCATTACAACTAATCAAATTGCAGGAACTGAACAGTTAGAAATTATGAAAATATTTAGTAGATTAACAAGCAGTAAAAACTGCAGTTTTCGAGAAAAAAATGAGCATATGTTCTACTCTTCTTTCTTACTAACTACTTGTTGGCAGACTGATGTGGAGAAGGTTCAGATGAATTGGCTTCTGAATCCCTCTCAGCGGCTCAGCTCATTAAGAGGCATTCCACACATTCCAGTCCCACTGCTGTCTGCTCACTCAGCACCTCACATCAGTCACGCTGATCACACTTTGAAAATACAATTACGACCAACAGACAGCATGAATATGTAGCTATACAGCATGTGTTACATAAAAGATGGAAAAGCTGGTCTACATAAGAAATCTAAGGCATATTATACAATAGAAAGTGTATTGGCTTACTGTACATCTTATTGTAAAATAACTACAAGGCACTTTCCATCAATAGGGTACAAGAAGACATGAAACACATAATAATAAATAAACTTGTAAATAAATGCTGTAAAAGGGTTGCATGCAAAGTGTGGGATGCAATACAGTAATTTCTGTAATATGACTGCTAAATGTTCATGCATCAACACAGTAATATTTTCATATGATATTATCACTTAATGCAATGAAAGGTTTGAAAACTCGCCTTCCATATCTCTGATGTAGCCCCTGTACACAGAAATGTGTCAGCACAAGGTGAATATTTCATATTCCATATTAATTTTGCTCACTGTATGCTGTACCAGAGCTGCATGGTGACAAGTTCAGCACACACAATAAATCAGTCGCAGTACCCCCTGACTGAAACCTCAAAGCATGAAGTACATGTGATACATACCTTCAGATTAGAGGAACACTCACTGCAAAAAAAAGTTACATTTAAAGGTATATATTTTTTAAGATATTAAGAGGTGTTTAGATATTTGTACAGACAAAAATATTGATTAAAATTTTTTAAAACTATAGATAATTTTGATTGATCTCTTTACAGCAGCACTGTTTACAGCAGTGCATGTGACTGTCAGACCAGAGGCCATTAAAGAGCAGGCTGAGGTTGTTACAAGCTCAAGAAATGGTTGATAGATATTCAGGCAATGTGTTTAGTTACAGATCATCTTTTACAAGCATGTTCTGACACTCTGAGAATGAGGACACATAAAAACACAACATGGAAGCTTCACATATCAGATATCCTACTGACCTATGGTCTAAATAGATCAACAAAATAGATGAGAGATGCAATGCACTTTTTAAGTTTAAACTGTTTTAAATAATACTTACATAAATCATCATTGACCAAACTGGAGGGCTGTAGATGCTTGGATTCCGGATGCCATTTAATGATAAATCATTAGTTTTGCTTGTAAATTCAAAAACTCCTATTTGATTCAATTTACAATTATGTTTTTGGTAAATTTTTTCATTATTATTTTTTACAATTTATTTACAGCATACATTATCAACCCTCTAAATATATTGTACACAGTATTTTTTTGAGAAAACTTACTTTTTATTTTGATTGCAAAATCCAAAAATTCCAGTGCAGTTTTATAGCCTTTGACAGTCCTAAAAAGATCATTATAAAAATATTTGTTTCTTTTTTTTTTACAAATTTTCTGTAGAACACTACTGATGCCACCCAAATTGAAAGTAGTTGCTCCGACATTACAATTTATATATCCAGCTAGTTGATTTCTTGATAGTTATTTAATGAGGCAATGTTCTTTAAAGAGGTCATGTGACATTTTTCTAAAAAGATTTATTTTGTGTATTTGGTGTAATGCAATATGTTTATGCGGTTTAAGGTTCAAAAAACATACTGTATATTATTGTTGCTCCTCTGTGCCCCTTCTTTCTGAAACTCGTTGATTTTTACAAAGCTCATTGGTCTGAAAAGCGAGGTATACGCTGATTGGCCAGCTATCTAGTGCATTGTGATTGGCCGAGAGCCTCAAGTGTGTGACGGAAATGTTACACCCCTTACCATACTGTGATGCCGTGTCCCGGTGCGATGACACAAAACTAATAAAACCCATTATAAACAAGGCATTTGTTGCATCCAGTGGGGACATAATTACTGATTATAATGACTTATACTGTCTTTTTACGCGTTGCATTGTATATCACGCTGCGTAAACATAAAACCATGTTCTGATTGGAGAAATGACAAACAACAAGCACTACTATACACTTCTTAAAACTCGCATTTTAATCATCATCGGCAAATTCTTTAAATATGAAAACGTATTTACAGGCTGTGAGTCAGAAGCGCCATAATGTCCTTGCAAAATTGGAACTGCCTCACTTTATAGAAACAGCCTTTGTGCACAGCCTTCCCAGGATCAAGAAACAGTCTTCCGTAAAATGCGCTGGACACATCTGAATATTTGGCTTGAACTGTTCTGGAGCAGTGTTGTTAATACAACTTAACAACTGATTTCTAGTTGTGTCCTCTTTTGGAAGGCCAAACAAAGTTGTTTCGCTTTCACACCGAAACACACTTCTCCACGACATGGCGGCGGGAGCAACAATACTAAAGTAAGAATCAAAGTTATGCCTTCTTTCTTTGTGTGAACATTTGAGAGTTGATGCAAATCTTCCCACACAGTGACGTAGACGTGGGGGCATGTTTAAATGAGTTAAATGAGTTTTAGGAAGGCGTGGTCGAGTCTTAAAGGGGTCATATGATGCTTTTTTAAAGATCATTATTTTGTGTATTTGGTGTAACAGAATATGTTGATATGCTTTAATGTTCAAAAAACATTATTTTTCAAATACTGTACATTATTGTAGGTCCTCTATGCCACGCCTTTCTCAAACGGGTCGTTTTCTACTAAGTCCCACCTTCTGACAAGCCCAGTCTGCTCTGATTGGCCAACTGACCCAGTGCATTGTGATTGACCAATCACCACAAGCACTCGTCGGAAATGTAATGTCCCTTTCCATAATCGCGAACTTAATCTTTCAAAATAAATGTAAAGACAGTTAATAATGTCCTTAGTTTTACCATCAGTTCAAGCCCGAAAGGGGAACAGAGCCCTGTGACAGACACAGTGATGAAGCTCATATGTGTTTGCAGTTCACAAGCCACAGACGGTTAAGACAGCTGACTCCACTGTGTGACCGTCTCTCTCTTTCACACACACACGCGTGCAACGCACAGATACTAAAACTCCGCATTTGAACAGTCAATAGCAAATACTTAAACTAATAACAAACCATCCTTATAGTAGCTGATTCAGAAGTGCCAGATTGTCATAGCAAACTCAGAATTACCTCCTTTCCTAGGTTCACAAAATGATAGTCCATAAAATGCATTGCTGTTCTGTAAGTAGTCTTAAAGATTCCTAAATCCATCTACTTTCGGAAGGCCAAATAAACTGCTTTGGCTGCTTCAACACTAACTGTGTTTACTGAAACCAGGCCTTCTTTCTTTGAGTGAACATTTGGGTGGCATTACGCAAATATTTCCACATAGTGACATAGATAAGTGGGGCCGTGTTATAACTAGCCATTTTAGGGGGGCGTGGCAGAGTCTTAACTTTTATAAAGAATATCTCTTTGGGTTTGAGACTTTAGTTTTTGCAACTTTACAGATTTTCTTTATGCACCAAGAGCTTGTAACACCCCAAAGAGAAAAGAAAAATTTAAATCGCATTATATGACCACTCTAAATTTACAAAGAATATCTCTTTGGGTTTGAGACTTTAGTCATTGCAACTTTAGGGATCTTATCTATGCAGGAACAGCTTGTAACACTCCAAAGAGAAAGGAAAACTTGAAAACGCATCATATCTTCATCATAACTTCTATTTTTGTGGGCCACTATGCAACTGTTGACTTCTTGCTGTGTCTTGATTTCTTGATACTAGTGCACTCTGAAGTTTAAATTAATAAATAAATAAATAAGACACCCGAGTACTTACTGTATGTTGCATTTCAGACTCAACTGGCAATATTTTGTCATCTTTGGTGCTGATGCTACAAACAAATATTAGATATTATGGAGGGATATATCTATAACACCAGTGTAACATTCTGCTTGTTAAAATATGCTGTATGCAGCCTCCCACATCGCTTAAGAAAGCTTTGAAAATGACAGTCAATTAGACATGATATAATTCCACCCATATTAATTTTAATAGATGAATTCTTCACATCTTGACCACATTATTTCATAGGTTAAAGCCTTGGACTTGTGGAAAACTAGTAAAATGGCAGCTGACATGCAAGACAACCACCTATGTGACTCATTACTCTAAGTGATTCATGGGCACCTCAATTAAAAATAGTCACAGGGTGTGACAATTTTAACTGTTCTCGTAACAGAAGTAATGCAAGTGATGATATCTAAGTAGAAAATAGCCTCATGAATGAAGACAGCTCCCTAAATACATGAGACAGTCAAAGCTGATTATGATGTTATATGTCTACATATAACTATATAAACTTTCCCTTTGTGTGCTATGTGGAAGAGTGTTCTGTGTCTTTGACTTCGTGGTAAGCTGTAAGTCATCCCTAGATAGACAAGGGGCTCTATGGCAGCACATCAAATTGCACCCACAGGTTTAATGTCCATTCCTTCAAATGTTTCCAAAAGCATTTGACTTCTGAAAATGGTTGTTTTTTTCACCCTCAGCCCAGTTCAAAATGCATCTGACATCACAGTGACGTGGAAAACCTCAGAGGTGGGAGTAGTCAGCTGGACAACAGGAGCATGATCCCCTTTAACTGTCGCCACCACATATATAAGTGATGCTTGGCTGATGCTTTAGTTTTGAGACAAGGACTTTTCAAGCAAAGTCATGGGAATCCTACAGGACGATGAGCTGGTAGAGGCTTCTATGTCTGTTTCTAAATGTCTTTTTAAAAAGCTATTCATTTTTTGTTATTTCCATTATGCATTTTAAATAGTTTCATTTATGCTTTTGGTTCAAGATTTTGGTTTATTTTGTGCATCTTGGATTTTTAGGTCCTGGGCTCCTGTTACCTTTTAAAACATAAAAACGGGCCTACTTATGATATAATTTGAAATATTTAAAGACAAAATCCTCTTCAAACTACTTCAACTGCTTGGTAAATATAAATAGAGAAAGATCATATTTCTTTAAATATGATACTTCTTTTGCCTATATATCTAGACTGAACTTTTGCTTTTTTAAAATGGCCACTAGTGTTTTAAAAGGGATAGTTCACCCAACAATCTGTCATTTCTGTGGAACACAAAAATTATTTTGTGAAGTATCTTTTTTTTGGGGGGGTCCATACAATGGAAGTTGCTGATCACCATAATGTGTGTTCCACAGAAGAAAGTCTTTGATCTACAATGTATATGTGTTCTATTTTTATGTTATTTTAGGTTACAGACATGCCAGGTGGAAACAAAGAGCAGGACAGCACTGTGGCACAGCATCCTTCTGAAGAATGCAAAAGCTCTGTTGACCATTATATGAAAACTTATAACCTTCAATGCGACAGTGAAGACATTTTAAATGGTTTTAATGTAAGATATAGGTTTGTTAAGTATTCATTTGTATACATTAGCAAGCATATGTGATTAGAAGTGTGTTTTCTTTAGCATATTTGAATGATTTTGCAGACTGACAATAGCACTAATGACCTCCAGGAGATTTCAGAAGAGTCAGAAGATAAAAAACAAGTACACCTGTCTACAAAACTCTGCCTTAACAAGAGATTGTTTTGTCTCACAGAATGATTTTGTCGACGAGGATGACTTCCTGAAGGCAGCACTGGAGGATAAATTGCCAGTGATCAAGAGTTACCTCGCCAGAGGTGCAGACCCAAATGCCCGTGATAGTGTAAGTGTTTACCCAACATATTGAATAAGGCACTTGACAGCACTTAAACACAAAATCCATACATTTTTTTGTCTAGTTCAACCGTACAGCTTTACACAGAGCTTGCTCACAAGGAAACGTGGAAATTGTGAAAATGCTGCTGGACGCCGGTGCTTCAATTGAAAATAAAGACAAGGTAATGAAGAATGTTTATAATACTTAAACATATTTGTGCAGTTACGTAGTAACATTTTCCTTAACCCTTAAATACACATGAATGCATACATCTTTTATTTACATTGTTATTTTTCAAAGTTTTAAAATATATTTCATGGTAGAAGTATTTCAACAAATGTTATGAATTAATTCATAAATATAAATTTTGAGCTTTATTGATCTTGACATGTCATGGAAGTATCCAGGGGTCCTCACTAAGATTTAATTTTCTTTGTTTTTTGTATGTTGGTTGCACCACATGATTTTGTTTTAATATTTTAACAAAAGGATAAATAAAGAAAGATTATAGATAACTGCTTTGTTTTTTTATGAAGCGGTATCATTGTGTGTTCATTTTACTGTGAATGCATTTCAATAAATTATAAATATGAGTAGCATGCATCTATTCTGTTCATTTTAATCTGCATAATATCAACAGATCATCTTACTCTTATGGTTCTGTTTAATTAGCTCCAAGCAACTGAAGTTCACTGGGCTTGTCGCGGAGGCAGCTGGCCTGTGCTGGAAGCACTACTTAATCATGGGGCAAAACTGGATTGCAGAGACAAGGTAAAAGCAGTTATTTGGCAGCAAATCTGCTTTAATAAAATAGCTGGTGTGGTCTGACATGCTGTCTCTTTCGGTCACACTTGATGTCCTCAGCTTCGCAGCACACCCCTTCATGTAGCGGTCAGGACAGGACACTATGAATGTGCTGAACATCTCATAAAAAGTGGTGCAGACATCAATGCAAAAGACATAGTAAGGCATTTGGCAAAATAGTCATTAAATAAAGTTAATTAACACCTTAATGGTCACTATAAATGCCATTCTTTATCAGGAGGGTGACACACCACTGCATGATGCGGTCAGACTGAATCGCTTCAAACTCATCCAGCTTCTTCTGTTGCACGGAGGCGACTTAAAACTCAAGAATTGTGTAAGTATCCTCAAATGTAATGTTTAGCCTATATACTTTAATCCTGTTGCTCAAATATTAGGGTGTAGATACTAATAAATGGACATTTAAATGAACATGTAGGAAATCAATTTTCATGCCTCATGTGACTAAATTTCACTGGGATACTTTTTAAAGCTGTGCACAGTGCCATCTTCTGGTACTTATGTAAATGTATTACTTTTGCTAGTGTGGAAACAGCTCTCCAAAAGAATTTTTAGTAGCCATGCAAATACATTTTTGTAAAGGCTCAGGATCAATTCCGCTTGGTTACCATTACTACTGATTTGTCTTCTCCAGGAGGGAAAGTCACCAATGGACAGTGCTTGCGAGTGGCAGAATGGAGCTAAAACCATCTTTGACAGCTTTAAGGATTGTAAAAAGTAGAAGCGATACATAAGCACCATTGGACCGCTTTGGGCATAATGTACTCAAAACCCTGCATTTTTAGATTACCTGCATATTAGAACTAAGTGACGTATACTACTGAGCCCTGCAAGACATTACACTTTTTTTTTTTTTAAGTAAAAGTTATGTGAAAGTTTTGGAAATTGAAGCACAGTACTTTAACTTTTTATTAAAGCATAAATAAGGCAGAAAGTAATGAAAAACTTAAATAGCTCTACTGCTGAGATGAGAATCAGGTTTTTTTTTTTTTTTTTTGATATTCTAAATGGTAATTTATTACAGAATGCACTTGTGAGATGAGCAATTTTATACTAGTCTAATAATTTATCTGTACGTGTATCTGTAAAATTTGCTTGCAATTCCTTTAAAGCTTAACTAAATAAATGTCATTTTTATTATCTTTCCATTTAAAGTGGATTGCAAGACTGAGGAAAAGGCATTTTGGGAATATTAACAAAAAAACAACAACAACTAATTAACACACATGGAATACTGACTATGCTAATTCAGTTTTGGCCTTTTTAGATATTGGAGATTCTTCTTCTTGCTTCTGGGGAGTTTTTGGTTTCTTCATGGTGTAAACAACACCAGATGCAGTGGCTCTCGTCTCTGTTTTAAAAATCATGAAAATTACCAATGAACATTCATAGAACATTTGACATCTAATGTCAAAGAGACAGACTGATCAATACGACCTTTCTCATGCCCATTGGTATAAATGCATACTCAGCAAATCAACTAGAAATCTAACAACAAACAAGAGCACGTTGCATAGATTTATGCCTATACTGGAGAAATGGGAAATAGTTGAGCTCTTTTCAGTCATTTACCTCCATGAAGCAAGACAGATCGACAGTTAGTAGAAACAGCAGCTTTGGCATCTCCCTCAGACAGGCTGAACAAAAGCCCTCTGAAATCTCAATGAAGGATTATCAACACACATACAATGCTTTTCAGAAGTACCATGACATATTGTTACAACTTATTTATACACAAATTAAAAAAAGGATACAAATTGGCAATGTCATATGGGCCCCTCAACTCAAGAGGCTAAGGAAAAGAAGATGACGACAATGTCATACTGACCATACAATACAATAACACTGAAATGATATATCAATTTACAAAAACTTACTCTTTCTGCTCCACTGGACACTATGATATTCTGTGAGAAAAATAAATATAATTTCAGAATCAGCTTAACACATTTTAGGGGGGTTTAAGTGTAATAAGGGACAACATACTTTTCCTTTACAGACTTCCATGAGGCTGATGGCATTGGCAATGGTGTATCTCCTCATAGTGGTGTCTCTGATGGCTGCCGCATAACATGTCTCGAAGAAAACTCCCCTGTCAATAGCAATTGACCAGCAATATAATAGTGATGATATATAATTTAAAGGGATAGTTCAGTCCTAAATTACCATTATTTATTAACCCTTGTGTTGTTTCAACCCTGCATTAAAAGGTGAGATTTTAAATATATAATAAAAAAAGAGAACTGGTGCTGTCAAATAAAAAATAAAAATAAAAAAAATGCAAATGCACCATGATAGTATCATATAAGTGATCCACACAACTCTACATTATGCAAGCACATTAATTTTAATTTTGGTGTGGAATATTCCTTTAGGACCTCATAATTCACAACATTGTAATTTTAGTTATTTTATTACCAAGTTCTATAAATGCCCCAGTGCTGCTTAAAATCAAATGGTATGCTGGTAGGTATGGATACAAAATGTTATGACTCACCCCATTAACTGGAGCCCTTTTAAAATGGAAGGGTTGTTTTTCAGCCACTGCAATGCAGATAATGTCCACATCAAAAGTCATGCAGGCTGCCTGACGGAGATGAGGAAAAATATACAGACTCTTTAATATCACAACTATTGGTTGTCATCAGATATGTAAAGAAAATAATACTACTAATTGGAAATCATTCAAGCCAATTCACAATTGCAATTTCCCTTACATGAAAGAGTTTTTCTGTCTTGGGATACACTGCCACAAGGTCAAAGCTTTTGTATTCATTGGTTGGTCTCTGAAGAGAATAACGCAAATTATAAATAAATAAAACAGTAGCAGAAATGTCTTACAGTTTCTTCATTATAAACTTGCAACTTACAAAATGAGAAGCATCAGAGGCTATGATGGTCAATCGATTCAGTACTTTGATGGGAGAACATTTGCCCTATGAAAAGAAAGCAGATAAAAATCATTAAAAGTATCCATCATGGGTAAGTATGCTCTGGAAACATGCTAAAGTAATTTACCTGTACTACTGGGAATTTATCAAATATGTCTGACACACTCTGTGGCTTAGGAATTTCCTGTAATACAAGAAAATAAGAGCATCATCACATGAACTCTCTTAAAGTGTACAGGTTTGTATAACTACTTTATATCATACCTGTTTCTTCTGTTGTGGTTCAACCACATAGTTTATTGCAACTGTTGAGTAACCAACTGAAATATAAAGAGTGAAAGTTTATAACTGAATTAATTACTTCTCTAAAGTACAATTTATGCATTTGTTTACCCTGCTTCTAGTTGAACTAATTTGAGCCAAGCTGGTCATGAGCTAATAGACCTGGCTTAACTGGCTGGTAGTTGGTTAGTTGCTAGCTAGTGCAAGACAGCCAAAACAGAACTACTTATTGGATTTCCAAAAATGTTGCCTTGTTTGGTAAGGTATGGGTTAAGCCTTCACAATCAAAATGAATTATTACTGAACATCTTGCTAATAATTAAGTAGATAGTTAACCTAATGTTAACTATCATGTCAGTGAATATAACTACTATTACTGGTACTTACGGTGAGCAGCTGTCTCTATTATGCTTCTGAGTCTGTTCTTATCATTATTGCTGATAATGTTTAGATCCATAAACACAGACATTTTTCTTCCACTGTTTTTACAAACGCAAATTTATATAAAGTTCACTTCGTATCGCATAAATTTAAAACAAATGTAATGCCACATGCACAAACACACTTGAAGTTGAAGCGTAAACCAGAAGTATGGACCACGTGAGTTAATTGCGCTTTATGGGTCATGTAGTTCGCATATGCCATTTTTGCAATAGTTTAGTTTATCCTGTCTGTCAACTAGAACTACAATACATTTTACTTCCGCGCTTTGGGGCCCGAGCTACGTCTGTAGCGAACTCTCCGATTGGTCCGATTTGAACAGAGAGAACCGCGGCAAGAGAGAAACATGATAGCATCAACGGGATAAACAAAATAAAACAATAACAATAAAGCGAAAAGTAAGTAAGAGTATGGGAAAAGTCATGTGCCCCAACACAAGTGGGATGACATAAAAATGGCACTGCACAAGTGCCTGGACAACGCATCTCTGTTTTTATAAACAAAAAACATTGAACAGAAAATAATTGTTCTCAACTTCTTTTATTGTCCAAACAGACTGTGTGCGCCAGGTTCAGGGCTGCTAATTTGCTGGCCAACTTGGCCCTGCCTCGTGGATTGGATCTACCTGTTTTTGACATGCATGGTTTCTTCTTGAATGTATTCCTGCTGTGCCTTACTTTCATTTTTCAAATAAACAAACCTCTAACTTAATCATCAATATTACACAAATAGTATATTTAATAGCCATATTTTCATCTTATTGAAGACAAAATCCTTCAAATGTGAAGCTGTTCTTGGATATTGCAAATGAAAATAAAAAAATAAGACAACCACGCAAAAACATTTGTTTATTAATTACAAACAGGTGTTTACTATTCTACCTCTTATTAATCTTAATTAATCTTAAAATTCCAAGTGTCTGAACGCTAACATGATTATAACCCCACATTTTAGCGTTTACCACGTTACTGCAGACTATTTGGGAAAGTGATTGTGCCTTTAGTCTTTGAAACAACAGGAAGAAACGTGACAACGATTTCTGTTTTAAGCGGTGCTGGTGCATCGCGGCTGAATAACACAACTAAGCACAAACTCTAAGGAGCTTTCGAAACACACCCACACACACACACACACACACACACACACACACACGTATATGCAGGTGCCACCCAGTGTTGCCAAGTCCGCGGTCTTGCCGCGGAACTGGGCTACTTTAACACTATTGCCACGGGTTGTTTTTCATGTCTTCTGGTTGAAAAACGAGATCAATAACGTGATATTTATCCCCTGGAATGCGAATTTTACCAGGGGAACCCCGCCAAAACTTGGTATTTTATCCCCGGAACGCGATATTTAACGGGGACCCCCTCGAAACGCGATTTGGCTAGTTTTGAGTAGCGATTGGGCGGGTTTTGATGTGAAAACCTGGCAACCCGGGTGTCACCCCTCTAGACAAGCCCCTGACTAATACCCGACAGCAAACTGCTGGCACTTTTAATTTATCATTTACTGATACAAAATTCAAATGATTTACAACGGTCGCGATATTTGTCATTTCCGGTGTATGGTGTCCACACGTTTTCAAGTTATAACTTAGCTGATTTTGATACGTCCATTAGTCGATGCGTAATTATTGTTTTAATTGTGTTGCCACTTAAATTTTAGTATCATATAATAACATTTTAGCTAAACGTCAAACATATTGATAGGTTTCAGCAAAATGATGGAATCGTGTTTAAATCATAAGCCTGAGAAAGTTGCCTCTTTTACTTTTGAGGACATCAGGAAAGATATTTCCTCCGACTTCTCCAAATTATCAGAGGTATTTATTATTATCAAATATATTTCATGTTTTAAAGTCCTCGAATCTGATTTAGGCTGTAAACTAGTTATTTCATGTTTCATATTTCTGTTTTCAGCAGGACTCAGTATTGCTGGAAAAAGAGCATTTACAGGTCTATCTCCGTGTACGTCCATTCACGACTTCAGAGAGAGCAGAAGGAGCATCACAGGTGCCAGCATATTTTATACATTTTTATAACTTTTTTTGTTGTTGAGAAATTCTGGGTGTGGTACAACATGGGGATGAAAAGTGATTTTCATTGTGGGGTGAACTATACTTTAAATGTGCCTAATGTAATTTGTTAATACTGTAATCTCTACAACAGGAGTGTATCTCAATTGAGCCTCCAGATACTGTGATTCTAAAGGCACATAGAGCATCTCTGACAGCCAGACACAGTGAGAGATTCGGCCCACAACAGGCACAACGATTTCAGTTCTCACAGGTATGAGGACGGCCACAGTCACCTCTGGCAATGTAATTTATTGCGAACAGGCTTCAGAGATGTTATCAAGTGTGTTTCTTTTGTAATATGATTGATGAATGCATGTTTTAGGTGTTTGGTCCAGATACAACTCAAAGAGAGATATTTGATGGAACAACCAAAAGCCTTGTGAAAGAAGTCTTGGATGGAGGAAATTCTTTGATCTTTACGTATGGAGTTACTAATGCTGGGAAGACATTCACTTTTCTTGGTAAGAATTTTGTACGAGATGTTTACTTTAATTCTGTATTGTATATATAGCTGTCTAATAGTGCATTTTTATGTCTACTTTTCTGTTGAGGCCCTGATTCAGATTGTGGAATTCTGCCCAGGTCATTAAATGTGATCTTTAAGAGCATAGAAGGCAGAATTTATTCTCAAAATAGCATTAAGCCTCACAGATGTGTCGACTTTATAAAACTCACTAAAGAGCAGCAGGATGACGAAGCTACAAATAAGAGAAACCTTCTTCGACGATTTAAAGATGTAAATTATTTATGTAAATAATTATAAATAGTTATAAAGATGTAAATTACAGAGAAGTACATTACTAATACTCACTTCATAGCTGTTTCTTTGTTTATTAGATTGACCCCCAGAAAACTCTGTCTAGCATGTCCAGTTCCAGTTGTTCATTATTTGAAAGTAGGCAATGTCTTTCACTCCACCTTTAAAATAGTTTATGAACATTCTGTTTGTTAATATGAGCATAAATACTTGACAAACATTGATTTATTTATTTATTTATTTATTTATTTTGTTTCCAGGTTCCACCTTTAATGACACAAACAGGGACAGTGTCTGTTTGGATGACACCTCTAATGTTAAATTCTCTGTGTGGGTCTCCTTTTGTGAAATTTACAATGAAAACATCCATGATCTCCTTGATGTTGTTCCAAATGGCTCTCACAGAAGGAATGTTTTGCGGCTAGCCCAAGATGAAGGCAATGCTTTTGTCAAAGGTAACCAAATAATTCACTTGTTTTCTAAGTTGAAAATACAATAATGAATCATTAAAATAATAATAATTAAATAAAGGTTTACATTTAAACATTTTATAGAAATAGTTTATTAGGGGTATGTGATAATGACAAAAATATTCTTGATATTTGAAATTTTGTCGATAACAATAATTAGACTATATTTTGCTGAGCGCGTTATTGTGTTGGTACTTTGGCAGGTTTAGGACTTCCTAAAGCTTTTGATACTCTTTGTATTCTGTGCGGTTGTTACAGAGCCTGAATTTCGTTTTGGAAAATGTGGAGAATTCCCCCTTTAGGTGGCTGTTATGGGTGGGGGAGTCTCAAAATCTAATTATGAGATAACAAGCATCAGAGTTTGATTTCAACCATTAATTTAAATCTTTGACATGGCCTTACTCATTCAATATTAAAGATATAAAGGTTATATTTTCACAGAATGTTCTACATCTTTATGAAGGATGATTTTATGTAGAAAACAGTAAATCACAAAAAATGACTTTAGCTGGGTTTTCACAGGCAGAGTCACATTTTGAAACTAAAATCATACATCCTAAATGTTTCTTCATCCAGTGTATTTTCTGTTTTACAATTTATAATGTTGTTGATTCATATTTATATTGTGAGGAAGATACTTAAAAATAATTTTGATTTCAAACTCTGAATTGAATTTATAACTAAAAAAGACAAATAAACAGTCAGTTATAAAATATAAATAGATAAATGACAAGCAATGGCAAAAACAAATACAACAAGATACAATTAAAATTAACTGCTTTAAGTTTGTCAGATAGGTATAACAGTAATATTCAGGTACAGAAATACCACAAAAACTGAGTAATCTTTTTAACTTTAAAATAACACTAGTTAGTCTTCAGTGTATAAATAAACAAACAGCAGCAGGTTTTTTTTAGGTTGCGGTCTCTTTTAAGACCTCATGCACGGATCTAACTGTTACATAATTTTGTTTCTCAACTGTTTACATTCATTTAATAGCCTATATACCACAATGTTTAATACAAATTGTCTGTTTACGTAAATACTCATCAAGACGGGGATCATTTTTTACATAATTTTGTGAGTATTTGGCCATTTACATGCAATAAGTCGCCACACAACTTAATTCTGTAGTTGTGCGCTCTCAGATGCGGCTCTATGTACACGCGCTTTGGGTGTGAGCTCACAGAAAAGGGATCTCACAGAGAGCGCACAAGTCCTAAGTTTAAAACTGTAAGACTCAAAAGCTAGTGCAAATGATACATTCCATCATCTTTCCCGAGCATTTTTTCATGCTGAAATATTTGCAGGAATTTCCCACGTTACAAGCGCAGTTTCTGCGGGAATCAGTAGAATTATGCGCAATCCCAACAGTCCTGCTCCAAAATTCAAGCCCTGCTGGTTAGTTTGCTGAAGTAACAGAAATGAACTTTTCCAATAAGTTTAAATTGGTTTTTACATTTTATGGGCATTTTTACCATTAAAAGGCCATTTTTTCTAACCTAAATTAAATGCATCATTTTGTTTGTGATAGTTTTAATAAAGTTCATATAGTTTTCAGTGCAAAATGAACAGTTTCAAGTCGGTATGTGAGGTTTACTGCTGCATACTTAAGATCTTTAATCACTCAGCAGTTCTTAAAAAACATTAGCATGTCCTCTTTTTTTAAGAGACAGGCAAGCATTGGTGAAATGTAGCCACACTTTTGATCTTTTCCACATCTTTTAGACCACGTTTACACTACTGTGTGTTTGTATCAAAATATGTAGCTCAGACAGAATTATAATTTCTGAGCATTAGCTGCAGCACTGTCTCTGTATGTTTTCTCTTCCGAGATCGCTGTTATGACTCAGAGGAAGCTCATTCGCTACTCATATGTCAATCATATTATGCATTTATAACCTGCCCAGTCTCCGGGGATGACTGTCCATTACATATTCGCGCTCAGTTCTATTCATAAGAAACCCAGAAAAACATTTTTACGGATGAATCATGAAGCTAATAAACACATGATTACAACAGTATATGATATTTGAATGTGATTTTCATAAGATTCTGCCTATTTTCATAACAATACAGTGTCTTTACACGAGAAATGCTAAGCAGTTGTAGCAATTAGCTTGATATAAAAGGCTACAAATAACATATTTCAGCAACATTATATATGACCAATTATAAATAAAACATAAATAACATAAAAAAAAAAAATCATAAATAAAAAAAATCTAATTTTGAATAAAAATGTAGTATAAATCTATATTTTAAATTGTCTTATGTAGCATGATGCTACAGTGTGCATGAATGGTCACAAAATGTGTTTTCAGTTGTGAAAATCTTTTCTGAATCTTTTCTGAAATGCAGTGGTAACACCAGTATGGACGAGGATTGTTTTCATTTTAAAATGCCGTTTTAAAATGAAAACACACTAGTGTAAACGTAGCCTTACATCTATGGGGGTTGGAATGCTTAAGGTGTGTTCACGCCATATCGTAATTACGAGATACCAACTTGTATAAAGTGTTCACGTACCCATAGAACTTGTAATTACAGCTTGTGAACTGGATGTTTTCTGAGAGCTGCAACTTGTACCACGTCAGATTCATTAGGTGCTATGTTTAGGCATTGATAGTGTGATAGTTCTGAAGAGTGTGAATAGCTCCAAGTAGAACGTCACTTGTTGTATTCTCCAAATTACAGTAATTACGACATAGCGTAAATGCAGCATTACACACTACAGCCTCACATGTAAGCCACGTCTCTGGGCATAACCGGCATAAACTAGCGTTTTTCCTTGATGCCTCGCCAGAGCCAATCACCAGCATTTGATTTAGGCACATCAAGCATGCTGCATGTTTACTGGCTGTCTCACGTTGAGACCTAACTCCTTAGGTATAGAAATTGGGTACCAAATGAAAAGACATTTTTCGAGGCAATTCGGTTGGTGCATGAATGCATTTAACATGTAGTTACAAATGCAAAATAATGTTTTGATGTTAAAAAAAAAACGCATTGAATACTGATATTTGAAATGATTTTGGGGGAAAAAAGGGGAAAATACCCTATACTTTAAGTATAAACTTGTAATAGCCAGTAGGTGGTGGCAAATCACAGACATTCATTCAACTGATTCATTTGAAGTTAGTTAGTAATAACTTCTTGTTTATTGAACTGTTTTATAAAATCAATATAAAATTTGAAGTCATGATGATATTTTTGGAGAAAAACTCTTTGTGTGATATTAACTATATCAAATGATATAAATATAAAAGATATAAAGTCATACAGGGCATTTTTGCCCCCTTAAATTGAATTTAGGGGGAATTCTGAATGTATTTTAATCTAAACGGGAACTCTAAAAGAGCACGAGCAGTAGTCTAACTTACATCACTGTATGCATGCACTCTCTGGGTATGTTTTTTTTTTTTTTTTTTTTTGTGACATACTCGGTCAAATTGCATATCGTTAAACAACAATTATAATATTATAACAGACTATATATATTGGACACCCCTATAGTTTATGCATTATCAGTATATAATTTTTATGATTATACATTTTTGGTTATTTATTCATTTTGTCTGAATATTTCTTTCCTCCAGATCTAAAATGGGTTCAAGTTAACAGTGCAGAGGAAGCATTAAAAGTTGTGAAAATCGGAAGGAAAAATCAAAGTTCTTCATCCACCAAGCTCAACAATGTCTCTAGCAGAAGGTGCTTCATTTTAAACCAGTTTAGCGTTAATATTTAACTTGATAATTTTATTAAGTTTTGAAATTAAATAACATACATTTTCTTCATAGCCACAGTATATTTTCCATTCGGATCTTGCGGATTGAAGATGTGGGTGTTCCTCGAGTTCAGACAATTAGCGAGTAGGTGACCTCAATTCCAATGTGTTTTAACATGGAATCATTGATTTATTCATTAATTAATTTATTTTTCAAAGGTTGTCATTATGCGATTTGGCTGGATCTGAGCGATGTGCAAAGACTCAGAACCATGGAGACCGCTTAAAAGAAGCTGGAAACATCAACACATCCTTGTTAACGCTAGGGAAATGCATCAATGCTCTGAGGCTCAGCCAAACGCAGCCCAAGTGAGAAAATGTTAATTTGTAGGCTGTATTAGTTCCATTTATCTTCTATTTTATTGGTTCTTTAAATTTCCTATTGAAATTGGAACTTAGAACTCAACTAATATGTCTTTTTGCACAGGATTCATCAGCATATCCCCTTCAGAGAGAGCAAGCTCACACATTATTTCCAGGGTTTTTTCTGTGGCCGTGGAAAAGCCTGCATGATCATTAACATAAACCAGTGTGCCTCAGTGTACGATGAAACCCTGAATGTCCTCAAATTCTCAGCATTGGCTCAGAAGGTTTGGAGGAACCTTTATTTGATATTGAATTATCAGGCATTTTACTCTGTTTGCTATTAATTAATTTAGTTGTTTTACATTTTGCCTTTATAGGTGGTGGTACTCAACCCTAAACCAGCTCCTAGCATTGCAGTCAAGAGATCTGATAGAGATGTGTCAATGATAATCAATAATGCTAACAAGAAGGATTGGACAAGGAGAAGCTCGCTCATGGGCTGGGAGATGAACCTAGAGGAGGACAACGTGCAGAAGGACAAAGATGATGAAGAAATGGGTGAGGATGACGATGAGGAGAGTGACGATGAGAGCATGGAGGACAAGTAAGTCAAACACTGTGTTTTACAGTTCATAGTGGTGAACAGATGCTGTACAGCCTAGCAGTTGGGGAATATCACTGTGCAAATTGCGTTCAGCTGGTGTTGCATAATATACCGGTACTAAAAAGGTATCATGATACCCCGGTTTTAAAAACGGTATGATTCCAGATTTTACTAGTACTGGTACTTTAAGAATGACAGCATTTTAATAAGAGCCGTATTTCCTGAGTTGTGTCAACATGCGACATCAGGACAGTGTGTGTTCAGTGCTCTGCTTCAGCTCCCTGCATGAAAACTGGCCGTGCCAAACTAAATAAATGTATGTTTCATTTAATACAGTGAAGACTATGCAGTGCATTACTTTTACATTTTGATTACTTTATTTCTGTATCATCTCTTTCTTGAATGCTACTGTTAATAGACCTGCTGTACCTAAAAACACTGTTTATTTCATTTGGGTCTGTTTTATTGTATTTGACCTTTTGTTTCTTACTTGCATCTATGTTCTTATTATTAATAACAAAAATGATTATATCATGATATAAATTGTTATTGTGAAATAAAATGACTTGCGTTGAATAATATTTTGGTCATATTTCGTAGCTCATGCCCTAAGCTAACTTACTAATGTTGCAAAGATCTATACATACCTGTAGGCTCAGCTGTATCTTCGTCATAGACAGGTAGTTGCTTAGCATAGGCCTATGAGGTGGCACTGGCATGTTTTTTGTTTTTGTTTTTTCGGGGGAGGAAATGCTCAAAAATCAGGGCAGGAACACACTGGTCAAGTGAGAGATTTCTTTCTTTTTTTAAAATACATTTTTATCATGTTATCAGTTCAGAAATAGTGAGATTTTTTTAGTCAGGTATCATATCAAAGTAAACATTTTGGTATTGTGACAACACTAAGGTCAGCATTTATTTATTTAATTTTTGGCCATGTTTGTGCCACTCTTTTATTTGCGTAATTCTTTTAGTGAATCAGACACTATGACAGTGCAGACATTGTGGTACTGTCAGCGGTGCATTTAATTTTTAGTGTTTATTTAAGATGCACTAATATATGTTGTTTTTTTCAATGTTTCAGTGAACATCTCCAAAGAGAGAAAGAAGTTGTTGAGGAAAGAAGGCTAGAGATACTGAAGAATCTAGTCAACAGAACTATTAGTGAAATGGCCCCTGTTAGCACTGACGAGAATGCTGCAAAGGTAATTGCAGAGGGTTTAATCTAATCAGAAAAATAAATAGGGACAAAATCAAGTGCCATTTGTGTCTGCTGTTAAGAGCCTGTGTGAATGCTGTTATTTCTTTTGTCTTCTTTTGGTTCAGAGACTGGTCCTTTTTAGCTTCATTATAATTATCAAACCTGATGGACCTAATTGGGTTTTAATAGTTAATGGCAGGATTTGATGACTGTAGATAGATTGATGTGTATAGATCTAGATGCATTTTATAAGTACAAGGGAAAAGTAGGGAATTCTACCATATCTGTATCAAGGCACACATTTAACACAATGACATTGAAATGACAGAAAAATAGAATCTTTTTTTTTTCTTCTCCACATCCTTCTAGATAGCTAAGATTGAGCATTTGGACAACATGATCAAGGCAATGCGAGATGATCTAGCTAAGATAAAGGGAGATGCAGAAGGAGTACAGATTTGCCTGACAAATGTCCCTGAATCACCCAGAACAATCAGTGATTTGAGGACACAGCTGGAGGAGATGAGAGAGGAGCTTCTCAAAAGCCAACAACTTCTCAGTCTTAAAACTATAGGTGTGTTCAGTTACCATGAAGGGGGGGGAGGATGACAGTGTTTTATGACATATGTCTAATTATATAATCTCTTTTCAGAGTTGGAAGCGATGCGTGTTCAAATGCAGGAATCAGATTACCAACTTCTCCAAGCAAATAGAGTAATCTGATCTAAAGTTTTCTTTTAAACGTCTAAGGTTATTGTCAGTAGATTGTTTACATGGACTTCCTGGCTTCTGTTGTGTCAGTATTTGTTTGTTTGTCTTTTTTAGAATTATGAAAACAAGAAACTGAGATGTCAGGAACTTATGTCAGTCTGTCAGGAGAAAAATGGCATGATCTCTACATTACAGACTGCTTTGGACCAAAATGTGGAGGCAGCTACTAAAGATGTAAGTTTATAATACACTACTGTGCAAAAGTAGTTTCACAAGTAGTTTTCAGCTTATGCTGACCAAGGCTTTATTTACGTGATCAAAAATACAATACAACAGTAATATTATGAAATATTATTACAATTGTAGATAACTATTTTCTTTTTAATGTATTATAAAATGTAATGTACTCTTGTGATCACTAAGCTGAATTTTTGGCAGCCATTATTCCAGATTTCAATGTCACCTGATACTTCAGTAATAATTCTAATATGATGATTTGGTTCTCAAAAACATTGATATTCAGGGCTCCCCATATTTCAAAAACTCTGGTATCTTAAGCATTTTGTAACCCAAAATGAATTTAGCTAGCCCAAATAAAAATTATAGTGACTTCATTGTCAACAAATTAGCATGTTCGAAAACTTCAGTGGTTTTATTTTTTTCTTCAAATAACAAGTCAAGATTGTAGGGCTGCAATGAATCACAAATCTCATGGTTCGGATAATATTTTGTGTATTGAGTCACAGAGCGGAATTTTTTTTATTATTATTATTTAAAGAAAGTGCTTCTTCGATACAACAGCAAAAACTAGTAATGTAACTAATAATGGGCAAACATTATTAAAGTCAAGTGAACGGTCAGTAATAAAATATGAAAAAAAAAACACAGATTACAAGCATAGATAAAATAAAACAAAGTTACAAATAAAGCTCTAACATTAGTTTTTAGGCACAGAGATGTAATAAAGTGAGAAATAACTGCTTAGTGTTCACTGTATAAATTAAATATAGATTAATCATTGTTAAAGCTGTGTTTTGTTGTTTAAATAAAAAGACACAGAGAGGTTTTATAGGCTGCTGTCCCTTTAAGACCAAATGCATGGAACCAATACACATCCAGTTTCTTCAGGGCTTGAATTTCGGCATGGGATTGCTCATAATTCTACTGATTCCTGCAGTTTCAGCACTTGTAACATGGGAAATCATTTGCATGTGCTTTTGAGTCTTACAATTTGAAACATTCAAGTGCTCAATTCAGTATTTGTGCGCTCTCTGTGAGAACCCTCACACCCAAAGCACGTGCACATAGAGCCGCATCTGACAGCGCACAACTACAGAATGAAGTCGTGTTGCACCTTATTGTGCGTAAATGGCCAAATAGACCAATTTGATGTTTGTAAACAGTGATGCTGTTTTTTTGTGGGCGGAGCCTATTTGGTGGCAGAAAATGACAGTTTAAAAGTTGCAGTCTGTTGAAACCATAGAATAAAAGAATAAAAAAATTAATTTTGAGTTTATATTTCAAAATTCAGACTTTTTTCTCGCAATTCCGAGATTATATTTCACAATTCTGAAGCTTGCAGTTGTTGAGTAAAATTGGGTTATAAAGTCCAAACTAAGAGATACTAAACTTGCATTTGCGAGAAAAAAAGTCTGAATTGTGAGATAAAATAGGTAAATGTTATAGGTTTAAATAGTAGGCTATTTCATGCTGTAACTGCAGCGCTAATACAATATGTCCCCTATTAACTGCATATGTGGATATTATGTACATCTATTTTTTAAATAAAATTTATGCTTTAAAAGTAATCATAGTCTGTCCATTTACACATCTGCTTTTAGCTTCAAATGGTGTATTTGACGACAGTATTCTATAAAAAATTATTTGCATTCTGATTCTGACATCCAAAGGCACAACAATACATAACTGTGACATCTACTCCCAGTTGGTCTATACGTACAAAATTATGTCAAAATGCCCGTCTTGATGAGTATTCACGAAATCAGTCGATTTGAACTAAACATTGTAAGTATATAGGCCATTAAGTGCATGTAAACAGCTGAGTAACAAAATTTACATATAACAGTAAGATCCTTGCATGAGGTTTTAAAGAGACAACAACCTAAATAAACCTGCTGCTGTCTGTCATTAATGTTTATTTATACATTAAGACTAAATAAAGTTAAATAGATTATTCAGTTTCTGTGGTATTTCTGTACCTGAATATTACTGTTATACCTACCTGACAAACATAAAGCACAGTTAATTTTAGTTGTATCTTGTTATTGTATTTGTTTGCTTTTCATTGATCTATTCTTATTTTATTATTGAATTTTTACTTGTCTTTTATAGTTTAAATACATTCAATTCAGAGTTTGAAATCAAAGTTCTTTTTAAGTATCTTCCTCACAATCTAAATATGAATCAACAACATTATAAATTGTTAAACGCAAATAAACTGGGTTACGAAACATTTAGGTTGGATGACTTTAGTTTAAAAATTTGTCTCAAATTAAAAAATCCCCCCCATAAGAGCCACCTAAAGGGGAATACCCCCCATTTCCCAAAACAAAATTAAGGCCCTGTTCTTTATGTTTACGTTCACTTCATTGAAGACATAACTGACTGTTTAAAGCCCGGAACACACCAAGCCAACGCCGACGAACTAGTGGCCACGTAAACTGACTGTGGGGTCGGCTCACATCTGCAGTATCTGGGTCCAAAGTTGCCCTGACACACCAAGCCGTATGGCAAGCCGTTGTAACATTTAATCTATAAACTGCACCAGTATCTAATTAAATGTTACTAGTACTTATTTTTTAGATACCAGTATCTTTTCCATTAAGTACTAGTACTTATTCATTAACTACTAGTGCTTATTTTTTAGGTACTAGTGCTTATTCTTTAGCTACTAGTCACTTTTGTAAAGTTACTAGTACTTATTCATTAGATACTAGTACTTAATTTTTAGATACTAGTGCTTATTTATTGGGTACTAGTACTTATTCATTAGATACTAATTTTTGCTATTGACTTCTATGGGGATCCATCATTGAGATATCAACTATTCAGTTTTAACTAGTGTGTATTCCACTAGTGACTAGTACTTAATTTTCTATGTACTAGTAGTTATTCATTGGGTACTAGTATGTATTTTTTAGATACTAGTACTCATTCATTAGATACTAGTACCTATTAAATAGACACTAGTACTTATTCATTAGATACTAGTACTTATTATTAGATATTAGTACTTGTCCATTAGATAATAGTACTTATTCATTAGGTACTAGTGCTTATTTATTAAAAACTAGTACTAGTACACATTTATTAGATACTACTACTTATTCAAAATGTTACTAGTATGACTTTTTATTTTACTAGTAATTTTTTTAATTGAACTCTACTGTAGCCATTTGGACTAGTCATAACATAAGACGAGTAAAAAAGCAGATCTGACAAGTAAGATAAGAATAGTTACAAGTAGTAATTACAAAAGATACTAGTGTCTAATAAATAATAACTAGTACCTAATGAATAACTACTAGTATCTATTAAATAAGTACTAGTATCTAATGAATAAGTACCAGAATCTAAAAAATAAGTACTAGTATCTAATGAATGCTTACTAGTAATATTTAAATAGATACTAGTTACTATTGCAATAATTACTAGTCAGAAATTAAAAGATGATATCAAAAACAAAATAACTACGAGTCCCTGTTCATTTGGAGATATCTTCAACCTCATAAAGAACTAGTGAGAATGTATTTGGAGATATCTTCAATTAAACAGATCATTAGAGTCCACATGGTAATACAATACACAGAATGAATTTGATTGTTAAGTAAGGCTTACTGGCTTTGTATGTTAGCCTAGATATTGCTAATTGGTTACCATGAAAACACAAGTAAAGATTACAAACCTGTTGTCCATATATATATGACAGTATAAGTCCAAATTCACTTCACAACATCAGTCGAGTCTTTGAAAGAACGTATTATTGTAATCTGACATGGTTTCAATAAACAGAATGAGGCAGAAATCATGCCACTTTATATTATTAAATACAGTGATAAAGGCTATGTCAATTAGGATTGCATTTTTAACTTTATTCTTATAAAAATATGCGAGATGGCTTGAAGAGCAGAGATAAAACCATATATTGTCACAGTCATTGTTTATTTTCATCATGTTTCATCAGTAAAACAGTATCTGCATGTTATTCAGCTACTAGGCTACATCTAATTTCCTAGAACTTCATCAGTGAGTCTCACTTGTTGAGTTTCTGCACGAGGGCGCCCTCCAGCAATGAGTATGAATGAAACGTAAATTAATTGAGTACTCATTATTGATCACAAAACCCTAATTTGAGTAAAAACAGCTAAAATAATTACAAACTTTGAGGTAAACATTTGCAATTCCTTACGTTCTTCTTTTATTGATATATAAAAAACAACAATTTTGGCCAAATTGTGCAGCCCTACAAGTACAGCAAACCTGGTGTTTTATTTTTTTTATTTTTTTTATTTTATTATTATTATTTTTTTATTAATACCTTTTGGCCTTTAAAATAAAGAAAATGTTTGTCTGAAAACCACAAGGTTTGGATTTTGGGTGCCCTGTACAGAAAATTAATGTAAAACAATTCAGTGTCTGCAGCACCAGTGTGCCCTGTACAGAAAATTAATGTAAAAACATTCAGTGTCTGTAGCACCAGTGTGCCCTGTACAGAACATTAATGTAAAAACATTCAGTGTCTGTAGCACTAGTGTGCCCTGTACAGAAAATTAATGTAAAAACATTCAGTGTCTCTGTAGCACCAGTGTGCCCTGTACAGAACATTAATGTAAAAACATTCAGTGTCTGTAGCACTAGTGTGCCCTGTACAGAACATTAATGTAAACACATTCAGTGTCTGTAGCACCAGTGTGCCCTGTACAGAACATTAATGTGTTTGCAGCACCAGTGTGCCCTGTACAGAATATTAATGTAAAAACATCCAAAGTCTGTAGCACCAGTGCTATATGCAAAAAACAAGTTAACATACACCCCTGGTGTGATTTGGTTTTACTGGAGGAAAAACAGGAAAATAACAGATAATAAAATTGGTGTCTTATCTCCATCCTGCCACCAGAGGTCACTCGATGACTAAATAATTTGGTTTTCTCAAAAAAGTACATCCATCTCCTTGTTTCAGTTTCCTATCTAATATCTCTCCTATATGTTGCTTGCTCATTAATATTCAACATATGATTACCATATTGGGCAGAAATGCACATTTAAAAAGTACTAGTATATATTAAATTCAGGATATCTCTGGTTTAAAAAGTTACTAGTAACTAAAAAATAAGTACTAGTTCTATTTCTTCTTAACAAGAAGAATATAATTAAATACTAGTCACTATTGGAATAAGGACTAGTATCTAATGAATAAGTACTAGTATTTAATGAATAAGTACTAGTAACTTTATAAAAGACACTAGTACCTAAAGAATAAGCACTAGTACCTAATGAATAAGTACTAGTACTTAATTGAAATGAGACTAGTATCTTAAAAATAAGTACTAGTACCATGAAAAAAGATATTAGTATGGCTTATAGATTAAATGTTACAATGGCTTTCCATACAAGCCGACGCTCGACACCTGACCAAGTAGCATGTCCGTTCTGCGTTTTTTTTTATCATGCACTGGTTCACCAGTTGAACAGCCAATCAGAATGATCAGATGGCCCAAATGACCAATGAGCTCCGATGCCAATTCAACATGTCAAATCGGCTGGAAAAAAGCTGACGAGGACCAACTTTACTCTATTGTGCAGAACACACTGAGAAAACTTAGTCGACCAACAGACAAAAAGTGCCCGACAGCCGACCGTCGGCTTGGTGTGTTCTGGGCTTAAGAGAATACTTTCCGGGATATATAATATATATATAATTATATAAATATATAATTTTGTGTGTATTTGTCCATTCAAGCACGCTGAAATGCAGCTCTCTGTGTGCACAAATAACAGCACGCAATGCAGTTAGCATCTAACCAGAAGTGCAAACAGCAATATGCATTTAAATGAATATAATAAATAAAATAAACATGTATGTTTGTGTGTGTGTGTGTGTGTGTGTGTGTGTGAGTGTGTGTGTGTGTTTGTATATACAATAGGATTTTTATGGAGTGCAAAGTTTGAGGTACAGAGACCAGCTTGATGCAAATGGTTGTAAATACAAGGTGCAAAAGAGGAGCTATAAACACAGTCGATGCATTATCCCCGGGCGCTGGATATATAGCTGCCCACTGCTCTGGGTGTGTGTTCATGGCGTGTTCACTTCTCACTGCTGTGTGTGTGCACTTGGATGGGTTAAATGCAGAGCACCAATTCCGAGTATGGGTTACCATACTTGGCAAATGTCACAACTTTCTTTTTTCACTTTTTATACAGAATAAGGCCACTTTCACACAGCAAATGGCATTATGAGGTATAAATGCAAAGGAATGTGCAAAACAGGAGGCATAATAATAAACATTGTAAATGTGCAGTGGGGACAGGTTTTTGTACAGTCTTTTTTTCTTTTCTTTTTTAAGTACACATACATGGTCAGAGTGGGATGTAGTGTTCGGTTTAGAGATCAGTAGGCAAACAGCTGAGTAGGGATGCCTAATATTATCGGTACATTATTGGAATCAGCTGATAAAGGCTTAAAATATAAACATTCGGCATTGACCGATTTGTAAAAATGTATGCCGAGCCGATAAGATGAATAGCTCACATGTGCTCAGGGTGTGTTAGCGATTACATCAGCACTGCGGTCATTCTTGAAGCGAACATTTGCCTGAATGATGATTACATTCACAGTTTTGCATTGCCGCATTTAATTTTAGAATGCACATACAGTATGACAAGTCCGGTGTGCAATAGAGTTAACAGTCACTAGTGCCTGCAGCAGCAGCAGTTAGCCTACTTGTAATAAAATGAAAAATAAAATACACAAATAACATTAAGATACTTGTGTTTCAGTATAAATAAATCAGTAATTGATGTCATAAAATCAAGAGTCTGTTTTGATTTAAAGGTCAGAAACAATAGCTTACATGAACAAAAATCACGAACATGACACTTGTAAATTAAATAATTTAATATATACAGATTTATTAATTAATATGCAATATATTTTTTTCAAATGGACTACGAAAACTTAAATTCAAGGAGCTCTATAAGATTTTAAGAATTTTTTTGAGTTTGCATTAGACCATCTATTAATGTTAAATACACAAATAAAATGTTAAAGTAAAGAAATAACAAAAAACAGCAGAGATGAATTTTATTACAGTTATTTTCAAAGCTTTCAATATATTTATTAAAAAGAGAACTTTAGAAAAGTTTAGTATAGTTCTAAGAAATAAGTTTTTGCTCAAAACTAACCAAAATTCTAAATAATTTGTTTATAATTTCTACACAGGAGAGAGTTGGTGTTGTTTCAAAACAAAAAGAAATATATCGGCTAACAAGCCAAAATGAGTTGTTGGATATTGGCAAAAATCTAATATTGTGCATCCCTACTGCTGAGGGAAAGAAACTGTTCCTGAGTCTGCTGGTGTGACAGCGAAGACTCCTGTAACATCTCCCAGATGGGAGTGAGACAGTGCAGTTGACATACCACACTGTGATGCAGTTTGTTAAGATGCTTTCAATAGTGCAGTGGTAAAATTTCAACAGGATGTGGGGGGACAGGTGAGATTTCCTTAGCGTCCTAAGGAAAGAAAGGTGCTGTTGTGCCTTTTTGATAAGAGTGGAGGTACTGAGGGTCCAGGAAAGATCCTCAGAGATATGAACACTAAAGCCCTATTTGCAAGGGATTAGTATTATCTGGGGCCTTGTGTGATTTTGAAATTATCCCCCCACATCTGAATTTCGTGTGGTGCATTCGCACTGGATAAGAGAAGCCTGTGATTTTACTCAAATTTACAGACTTATCTCCCGTATACCTGGATGTCAAGGCTTTGAGAGTCTGTTCTATGGTCCAGATGGATAAAAAAAAGAAAAAAAAGAAATTAATATAGTTTCTTGTGCTGTGTCATTTACATTTCCCCGGTTAAAATAATATCTCAAGCTTTATGCTTGATTTATTTGTAACACATTAACCTCAAAACCTTTTCAGCTTTCTCTTTCTTTAAATTGTATGGCGTAGCGATATAACACCAAACTACTATTAAACACTCCAACGCAGCTACATTATTCGTGAAAGATGGATAAAAAGGCGCACAGGAAACAAAAACCTTGAAAAATGATAAACGACCTGCCAAATCACAGAGATGTCAATTCGCACGGGACTAATATTATCACAGGACCTTGATGTTCAGCGAAATATGGTACGTCTTTTGCGGGGGAATTTTTACTTTACAAATTACAGACATGACCGATTCGCATGGGATTAAGATCACAGACAACCTCCGCAATTATTACAAATGACTGGAGGTCACCAGGTAATACTAATCCCGTGCGAAAAGGGCTTAAGTTACATGATGGTGATTAAGAGTGGTGATCTACAAGAGAGACTGATTGAAAATTAATTCTCTCATTAACTTATTTAATTTAAAACCTGTATACTGTTAGTTTTGTGTGTGAGGAGAATTTAAGTATCTTGCCACAAATCTTTTTAGCAAACAAGGGTTTATCGTAATGAATAAAGCCAAAATCCAAAAAGGACTTTTAAAAACACCATGAAAGTAGCTCCTAGTAGGCATAATTTACCTGCATACATTTAGTTATACATTTGCACTGTAATGGTGGGTTTTTTTCTTTCTTTCTTTCCCAATGTACAGCAGGCCTTAAATAATAATATCAAAGAAGTAATCCTAAATTTCAGAAACAACTGTAAGTGTATGCTGAATGAAGATGGTGAACCTAGAGGGGAGGAAATGACAAGTCAAGAAACTCAACAGCTTCTGCAAGAACTGAAAATGAAAGATGAGCTGCTGAATGAACTTAAACTTGAGCACTGTTCACTTGAGAAAAAAGTATGTGATCTCTCCGATAGACTGGCAGAGCAGACTCATGCACATGAAGCTGCTGTGGCGATGGAGAGAGCAGAGGTCAACAAAGTCACAAATGAGAACAAGGCTCTTGCCAATGAGCTACATGTACTGCAGCAGGCAGCCATTGAGATGAGCTCAAAGCTCAAAACTCTCCAGATGGAATTGAGGACTCAGAAAAAGATTGCCAATGAGCTTTCAGAAGAACTCGATGCAGCCAAAACTTTGATTAAGGGACATCAAGCAGAGTATTGCAGTCAGTCCAAATCTATTGAATCCTTAATGAAAGAGGCAGATCATTTGCGTCAGGAACTTAGTGCCCGCCAGCTCTCACATGACAAAACAAAGGCTGAATGTGAGAGGATGGTGGAGTTGTCTCATGAGAAGAGCCGACAGATCAATGACCTGGAGCAAGAGGTCAGCCAGACCAGAGCAAACATGTGTCAGCTGGAGGAGCTCTGCACTCGGCTTAAATATGAGCATGATGCACAGGACAAACTCATTCAAACACTGAGCAAACTGAACCAGCACAATGAGGTTCAGAACATTGTGAGAACAATTGTAGAGAGTGAGATCTCTGAGGTAAGAGACAAGGCCAAGAGGAGAATAACTGCGATGGAGAAAGATCTGGCTCATAAAGATGCAGAACTAGAGACTAAAGCCCAAGAGCTTTCGAAGTAAGTTCTCATTTCTCAACCAAGCTTTCTTATAACTCCTTATTTCTGTTGAGTCAGTGTCTTGTTTTATATTCACTAGATCTTACTACTCATTCTTTTCAACTGTTTATTTGTAGTTGGTTTCAGTGAGTTCTTGGTCTTTTTATAGGGTGAGAGAACTTGTGAACGATGGACGTAATAAAATCAAGACCTTGAGTTGTGATTTGCAGCAGGTGGAGAGGGAGCGAGCTGATGTCAGAGATCAATTGTGTGAGGCTAACAAGCAGAAAGAACAGTTAGAGAAACAGGTTGGAAAAAATCACTGCTTTTTCCTTTGTTAGTGTTCTAAAAGTGATTTAAACAGGTTTATTTTTAAACAATCTTTTTTTTCCCATCAGATTTTGATCTTAAGTGAAGAAAACAAAATGTTTCAGCAGAGGCTATGTGAAGCAAATGAGCTGAAGGGTCAGGCTGGACACAGTTTGAGCTGTACAGAGCAATCTATTGACCCACAGCAGACTGTGAGTGCTGCTCCTTCTCTCAGCTTTGTTCAGTTTGTTATGTTATCAGGTATTAGTTGCTCGATTGTTCTACATCTTTTCACTCACAGGTGAAGTCTAACCATGTCATAGAAGAAGAAAACATAGAGCCTTTCCAAACAACCTGTCAAGGTAACCTATTTATCTTTTCATTTAACCCTCTGGGGTCGACAAACATGGATACACTTTTTGTGGCATCTTCTCCTGATAACATCGAAAAGAACTTAAATTAAACTTTCAGATTTGATCATACAAATAAGAGCAATACATCAATTGAATCTGTAAAGTCTTATCGAAAACTATATAAAACTATATAATATTCTGTGATAAAGTAATCCATATGAAAACAACGCGATGTCCCGTCTTTCACGTCTCTCTTCATTATATCTAATGCGACCACGCCCACGCTATAGATATTATAATCATCCACGTGAAGCATGCAGAGTGTAAATGCCCACATGACAGCAAACAAAGCTGCGAGACTATTCTTCAAGTTAAAATTTTTTTAAATTTCTTTTTAATTAAAAAGGCCCCCAAAACCCCCTTTTTCCCGCAGTACCAACTAAATCGGCTTACGTTTTGTCCCTAAGTAAGATTGGTTTTGTTTGCAGATCTTTTGGCAGAGCAGAAGCTGATTGAGGAGACTTGTGGTAACGTAAATAAGTGCACACAGACAGATGAGGAGGAATTGCTGGAGGCCAGACTGAATGAGACTAAATCCATAACTGAAGGTGGCTGAGTCTGTTCTAATTGTAATTCGTATAAATCTTTGCTAGACAACATACTGTAAGAAATCAGCAAGATTCAGTTTGGGGAATTCAAAACATATAGTTACTTCAATGCCAAGTAGATACAAGAATAAAACAATCCCAGACTTTCACTATTAACAGTATTCATTTATTAGTCATATTAATCTAATTATGTTAACATTAATTAAATGTTAAATGGCAATATTGATTTTTTAATTCTCTATTTTTAATTTAAATGTATCACTTATGACTGTTAAATGATTGTTAAACGTAATAATTATTTTTATATTATCTATTTCTAGTTTAAATGTATTCATTTATATGAACACATTTTATTTATATTCTATAATTATATTTCCTTCATTTAATACTAATCAAACAGCAATATTTACAAGGAAAAGGGAAAAACACTGCTTTAAATGTATTCCTTTGTTCTTCACTGACTGTTTACATAAAGTAAATTGTTTTTGTTAATATATACACTACTTGTAATTTTGTTAATATATACACTACTATTTTTGTGTGTTTCTTTTGGGGGGGGGGTAATGCTTTTATTCAGCAAGAATGCATTAAATTGATCAAAAGTTACAGTAAATACATTTATAATGTTACAAAAGATTTCCCTTTCAAATAAATGCTGTTCTTTTTTTCTTATTCATCAAAGAATCTTGAAAAAAAAAATCATGATTTCCTCAAAAATATTAAGCAGTGCAACAAATTTGTCAACACTGATAATAAGAAAATTGACCACCAATTAGCATATTAGAATGATTTCTGAAGAATTATGTTATACTGAAGACTGAAATTTTACTGGTATTAGTATAACCTACTGAAATTCTGGTGTCATGGTAACACTGCTTCCGTTACACTGTTCAGTTCACCTGTAACTGAAGCTAAGCTCAGACATATTTGTTCTTCTCAGATCTTGCACAACTGCAGGAGATGTATCAGAAACCAAGTGTTGGTGTCTCGGTTGAAGCTCAGCAGGAAGAACAAAGAGCTTGCAGACCTGCAGAAAACAGAAAAGTAAGAACCTGGAAGTCTTTGATCCCACCAACTTTTCCTCAACTGGGTTTTGCCAGCAGTAAAATATATATATATATATTTCAGCCTAATGAGGAGCGGGCAGATGATAAGCAGGAAAAGGGGCTGGATGGAGCAGCCATGGGGAAAGTGGCTCAGGCAGCAAGGCAACTAGAGGGTGACCAAAGGGAAAGGCTGCAGCTAGAGCTGGTAATAGGATCAGCTTACCATCTCTCTCTCCCTGCCTCATTATTTTCTTTTTCACAGGCTTGAGGGCAGGATTTAGCTCTGAGTAGTAATTTATTTACCCGCAGGTTTCTGAGTTAATATAATTTTTGTAGTCCGAGTGACCTGTCAGTGACCAGTAATATCACTGCAGAAAAGTGGAATGTGCAAAACTCTATTTTCTTGAACCACTAGTCAACTAGCACAGGTAGGATCATATAAGATGTTTTGCATGCAAACGCAGTGGAGAAGGATTTAGAGGTCTCAGGCACAATTTTAAAAAGTCGGGCTATTTCTATTTGACCTGCCACCTTAGTGCAAGATATGATACAAGAAAATTGATGTCCATCTGAATAGTGCTTTAAACAGCATTAATTTCATGATGCATCTTCTCCATCTGCATTTTACTGAGCACTACTGCCAAAATATATACAAGAAGTAATCTAGATTTTTTTTAATGGTTGATACCACTATCTAGTGAGCAGGTTGGCTGGTACACTAATTAATTAATTCAACTTCTTTTACACAGTATTTGCTCAAAAATTGTAAAATTGCACTACTCTGATTTTGAATTTTGAAACTGACACTAAGTGTTATGACCATTTTTATTTAGCAAGTTGAGGAATGTTATTGGCCAAAGCCCAATTATTTCTGAATGACTAAATGTTGCCTCATTGATCATTCTGACCAGTGTAACAGCCTATCACTAGTTAAAATGTTGAATTATCATTGCGAATTAAAGGAAACTGAAGGATTTTAAAATCAGTAACAATGTTTTATGATAGTGCTAGTATTATATTAGAACATTTGAATATAATATTTATTATTTAACATAATATTTTTTTCTTCTTCACTTCCCTGCATACTGATTACAGGAAATTTTAAAGCAGCAGCTGGCTGAGAAGCAGGATACCACTGTGAAATTACAAAGGGAAAAAGATGATTTGGCTGTTTCTTGTAAAGCTGTTACCCAGAAAGTTGACCGTCCCAAACAGACATCAAAGGTGAAGACAGAGAATGAAGGCAACTCTTTTAGTCAAACACAAGAGGTCAGTAGAGTGATATTAATGCAAAATGCATAGAACTTATAAGAAGCAGTAGCAGTAAAGGGGAATAGCTCTGGTCTGTATGATAATTGATTACTGTAGATATACAAAATGCAATGTTATTGCTCGAAGCAGGTAGCAGTACTCGACAACTCCATCCTGTCCACAAAGAGTCTCAGAGAAGAGCGCTTCCTCAAACCTGGGCTAGAAATCAGCTTTACACCACTTAAACCTGACCGAATGAATGTCAGGAAACCAGGAGAAGAAAAGTCTGTCACGAAAAAACTCAGAAGTACAGCCAGAAAGAGAAAGAGCCCAGAGTTGGAGGTAATCAGACACTGTCTCTAACATTTTGTTGTGCTTTCTAAGCAATCAAAAATATCAAAGGTTCCCATGGTCAGGAAATTTCAAAAGTGCGAGTTTTCTCATCTGAAAATGTCATGAAAATTTCTATATTTCTTTCCCCTTTTTTTAATTATGTTAATTTCTCAAGTATTTCTCAGGTTAGAATTTACTCTTTGTGAGTGCAATATCTATAAAATGATTTTCAGCACAAATTACTGAAAAAGTAATAAGAAATTTTTTGGGAAAATTCCCTGGTCAGAGCCCTTAACAAATCCTGCATTAATTTAAAAACTATACATGCATTTACATTTTATAATACATATAATAAAACCTCTTAATTTATTTAAATATGTCAGTGTGTAAATATGAGTGTTAACAATTTTTCCAGTTAACACACTCAGTTCCCTGTTAAGGAAAGATAATTTAAACATTCTAATGTCATGATAATGATTACATTTCAAAAGAAAAATAATGCAAATTTGTTTACTTTTGGGATTAATTTATAAATAAGTAAAAAAAAAATGTCTGTATTGCAGCTATAATTAGTTGCAGTAAACTATGAAGTTTCCAGTCTATTTTTAGAAAGCCTTGTCAAATTGCAAGACATTTAAAAAATTAACAATGACACATTAAACAATTGTACTAACGCATTAACTTGGTCATCGTACATACAATGCAACACAATCATATAACTAGTGTTATATGTGTTTGTTATTCTAGAGCTCTGTGGAGTCAGAAAATCGGAAAAACCGACGGCTGAAGGTGAACAACAGGGAAAACATGCAGTCTATTGAGGTGACTTTCTGTCCATCAATACACCTGTGACATCTCACATCTTTCTCTGTAATGTTTATTCGATAATATGCTGAGCTAGTTGTATTCTGTATTTTTGCACCTCACCAGACTCCCACAGTGCAAGGGAAAAAGGTGAGTCAATTAAACCAGAAAGACTCACTCAGCCTGAAAGGGAAAAAAGATGGAGCCCTGAAAAAGATTGGTGACTTTATCCAGAGCTCTCCAACCCTCTTTGGGAGCAAAGGTCAGCTCTGTCTCTTAAATTTACACTCAGGCAATTGCACTGATGGGCGCTCTCTTCATACTGTATCTCAGCATGACCCAACTTTTAACTCCATCCTCAGCCAAAAAGATCATGAGCATGGTGAATGTTAAATCCCCTGAACCGCTGAATCTTTCTGAAAACAACAAACCCAAGAGAATCAAACGAAAGCTCTTCAAGACTCAGTTTTCCTCCCCGCTGGACATACCCTCTCAACATGTAAGTGGTGTTTCCTTTGTGTTAGTCACATAAGAGTGAATCATAAGTATGTATGTATGAATGAATGAGAAGCATATGATGTGTTAGAGATAATGTTTTGACAACTATATGATATTTTTATCTTTAAACCTCAAAAAGACAAAGGGCAGGCCTTAAAAATTTGTTTAAAAAAAAATTAAAAAGCCATGCAGCAATGCTGGTAGGTAAATGTGTTAAATTTATTAAATAATTTTACAGATCATTGGGAGCAGTGATGATGATCAAGAGAGCAATCATTTCAAAATCAAGAGAAAACTCAGAACAAGAACTGCAAAGTGAAAATGTAAATATTAATTTGATGGGGAAGTGTAATTTTTTGTACAATTTTTTTACAAAAAAAAAAGGTTTTTGTTCTTCTAAATTGTCATAGATTTTGTTTACTTAAATGTTGTTGAACAATTCATATTTGATTCATTAACACTGGAAATGTTTGTAAATATTTTAGAAATGTACCTCACAAACTTTTAAAAAAGAAAAAGTCATTTTTAAATTTCCTGTGGTTATTGGACAAAAAGTGACAAACAAAATGCTGTTTATTAAAAAATGCTTAAAAGCAGATATCATTTGGGTTCCATTTCTTATGCTTAAGAGATAAATATTAGCTCAATATGCTCAAAGCATTACTGTCCCTTGATGTTGGATTTCATATCATTATATCCTTTAAAAAAGCCTCCGGTGAGGAAAACAGTTGCAAACAATCAAGGTGAAGGGGATGAAGAGAATGTTCCAGATGAATGTTTGGGGTCAACTTCTTGTATGATAGTCATTTATTTCTTCTGTCAGTAAATGGAGGGTGGCTGTCATAAGAGAAGAGTAAGTAATACATTTTATTTCCACCTCTTGATCTCTGCACTCTACACTAACACAGGTCACACCTGCACTAATACACTCCTCACTTTGCGAGGTGAAATAGATGTGACATTGAAAATTTATTTATTTAAATTTTTTTGTCTATGTGTTTGCATGTCATCACTGTAGCAGCTGCGCTTGTTTGCATTTGCAACTTCCTTTGTGGCACTTGGTTTTAAAAGTGTGCTGTCTTTAATGTGCTCAATAACACATTCAGTGAATGTCCTCTGAGGTATCACCATTTTCTGGGGACAGTCCTGGTTTTTGGTGTCCTGTCCCTGGAAATGTCTCCATTTTATCGCATGACAACACCACCCAGCAAATACCCTGCAAAAAGTCAGAGCAATATAATCTGGTTACCACAGAAGCCATGCAGTGATTTTCACCAATAAAGGGGCACACTGATC
This sequence comes from Cyprinus carpio, assembly GCF_018340385.1. Taxonomy (NCBI): domain Eukaryota; kingdom Metazoa; phylum Chordata; class Actinopteri; order Cypriniformes; family Cyprinidae; genus Cyprinus; species Cyprinus carpio. The sequence goes on from NC_056583.1 coordinate 9,876,765, forward strand.
ATTTGGTTGCACGCTGCTACTTTATAAACCTGAACAGAGCACCATTACAATCAGTACTATCATCAAAGTACACCCCAGTGTGAATAAATAATGAACTAAAATACTACACTTGCAACAATAACCTTTGCAGAAGGTACTTGTGCTCAAAATGAGCCTAGAATGCAAAATTAAGGCTTAGAGTAGTAGTAGTGAAAGTTAGCAAGTTATAATTACTGTATATAGTACATTTACTGTTTGTGAAAATGATTTTTTAGTTGTATGTTCTATTTATTTTGTTTTATTTTTGTGTTTTTATAATTATGAAGATATATAATTTTATGATATTATAATGTTTTGATCTGTTTGCTATTTGCAGTGGTTGCTATTTTTCAGTGTGATTATTTTTGTGTGTCAGTGAGTTTTATTAAAGCCAGTTAGGATTGGTTTGACCCACAAACATGATAATTATTAATTATAATAATAGTGCATGGAGCCCACAACAATTAAAAACCAAAAACATAAAACATTTTCAAATTCATAAAAGCAAGTGAGATTTCAGTGATATTGTGACTACTGAACTAGGAAATGTCGTTTTCTTTTTTTTTTCTTTTTTGTGAAACATGCATGAATGAATTGCTCACAGTAAGATCTATAATATGCATTTAGAAAATTGGGTGAATTTTCATTTCATGCCAACTTTAATTTAGTAACAGTGCAATGTGAGTTTTAGCATGTGTAAATGTCAATACAGTGCTCTATAGTGTCATATTAAATTTAACACCATCAAACAGAAGTGGATTTTAATCGGCCAGGCTTGGCTTTGGTCTCAGCCCCTGCCACAGTGTGATGAATTGATTGACATCTTCACTCTGTCATGGCAGTTCATCAGCTCACTCTCTAGGCAGCAAATGGTCCATTAAGGGAATGTGCTTATGTTTTTGACCACACTTTGTCTGTATTATCGTACAGAGAAAGGGCAATGCTGCATGGTGCCATGTGCTTATATGGTCATTTGGAGGTTGAGGGATAAATTTGGTGGCTGATGGCTCATTTCAATCTATTCTGACCCAAATTTATTTTATTTAGATGAAATAAAGTCAGTGTGAAATTCCTTGTAACTGCTGGGGATTTCAGCCAGAGGTGACAATTATTTCAGGCAACACTGGTATTGTGTTAATGTCTTTTGTTGTCTGTGGGTGACAAACGTTAGGGAAAAAAATTAATTCAGAGAAATGGCTTTGACTATTAGGATATGCTCATCTACATCCTTAGTTCTGACAGGAGTAAACAGTATAGTGGACTCACAGTGCTTTCATGGACAGGGTGCTTTGGTGCCCTAATGTAAACACCGTCATGATGCCTGATTTTAGAGACAGCAGCAGGCGAAATGACTTATGAAAAGTGGCATTAAATATTGAAATTGGTGCAAGCATGTCAGCTTTCATTTTCTACTTCATTTGTTTCAGAGTGAAAATCCCATACTCCTTTCACCAGCCTTATGAACGTTTTCAGGACTGCCATATTGAGCTTCATTACTCTAATATCAGAAGGGTCACTGCACCAGCCCAACAACTCCACTTATCAATTGCCACAAGATCCCTAAGCAAAACAAGCAACACATCATTCCTGTGGCAAACTGCTTTTTAAATGCAATGGCATATTGAACATCTAGTAGTATCTCTTCTTGCCCATGCAACTGCAATATCACACAAGCAAGTTCAGCCGAGCATATGATGTTCTTATACGTTCTGTAAACAAGTAATCAACATTGTACATCCTTATGACTTTTCAGACAAAAATAACCAGATAGATCGTATTTCCACAAAAAGCTAAAGCTTTGTGTGTCAACGAGCAACACAGACCAAAAGCCATTCTGAAATAGCCTATATGAGTGAAGAGAAGTGAAAGGGATTTAAAGAAGTCATATGATGTTGCTAAAAAGAACATTATTTTGTGTATTTGGTGTAATGAAATGTGTTTATGTAGATTAAGGTTCAAAAAACGCTTCGGTTACTTAATGTAACCTCGGTTCCCTGAGATAAGGGAATGAGCATTATGTATGGAAAAACAACTTTTTTCCTTTCTGCTGAAGCCTGATTTGTTCACATTTGTGTAGCTGCACAAACCAGTTGCGCTTCAGCCAGCCAAAGGGGGCGGGGCCAACCGCTATATAGGTCGGTACATAGCGCCATTCATCAATGAATCCAATCACACCGTACTACGAGCAACAATTATATGCTGCTCTGCAAGCCCAGTTTAAGATCACTAATAAGGGCCCTAAGGGACCTAGGCATTATCTCGCACCCAACTTAGCTGAGGGAATGAGAAACTACTACCCACATGGGAGGTTTAAACAGATAGAATCCGTGCCTACAGGGCGGGGATATCTAAGTTATAGAATCTGGCAAAAGTGGACAGCGACGACCAGCCAGTGGCCGCACAGATCTCACTGATAGATATGCCACTGGACCACGCCCATGAGGAGGCCATTCCCCTTGTGGAGTGGGCTCTCACACCAATAGGGCATTCCAGTCCTTCTGATGCGTAAGCCAAAGCTATTGCATCAACAGTCCAGTGAGGCAGTCTTTGCTTGGTAACCGGCAGACACTTCTGTCAGCATCCAAAGCAAACAAACAGTTGTTCAGAGACTGCCTTAACAGTTTAGAACATTCCAAATAGACGCTCAGAGCCCTAACAGGGCAGAGAGCGTTCGGTCCCTGCTCGCCGTCTGCAGCGGGGAGTCCCAATAGGGATATTACTTGCGCTCTAAGGGAGTAGAGAGCACTTAGGAACATAGCCGTGTCTCGGTTTCAAAATGACCTTGCAGTCATTGAGCCCAAACTCAAGACACGAGGCACTGACTGAAAGCGCTTGTAAGTCACCCACACACTTAACCGACGCCAAAGCAAGGGGAAGGGCCGTTTTAAGCGATAAGGGCTGCAAGTCAGCCAAACTGAGCGGCTCAAATGGGCCTTTTTAGGGCCCCTAGGACCATGGATAAGTCCCAGCACGGCACAGTCCGAGGGCGAGGAGGATTCAGTCTTCTTGCGCCCTTCAGAAATTTAATGACCAAGTCTCAAATGATTCGCTGCAATAGCCTGTCCGGCCTGTCCGGCTCCTGCATAAGCCCTGTAGGCAATAGCCGAGGTGGTCCTGCAGGGCTTAGATGGATGCGCTGCATGGCCCTTTAAGCCAAGGGGGGGGTTTGGTGTAACCCCTTTCGTCAGCACCGTCAACGGTGGTGAGAGCTGCTGCAGTAGAGGGGTTCACTTGTGCTGAGTAGGGGGCTCGCCACGTCTTGGTGAGCTCGTCATAGACGGCTGGCAAGAACGGGGCTGGGCGCTGGTGCGAGGATTGCTGGCGGGTCTCTGGCAGGAACCATTCATCCAATAAGCCATGGGCGGGCTCGTCCGGAGCCGACCACTCGAGGCCCAGATCCTCCACGGCCTTTGCGAGGACACTGATTAGCTCAGCATCTGGCTTTGGCCTCGGCCCTTCAGTGGGGCTGCTTTGGGCACCTTGCCGGAATCACCCCATTCCTCCGTTTCTAATGCTCCCAAGGACACAGAGTCGTCGGCGGTGATGTCATCAATGACGATGTCCTCGGACGCGCTGAATGAGACCAGCCCACTTGCAGCTGAAGAGGGGCACTGGTCCTCATGTGCGAAGCACATCGGCGTGAGAGGACACAGGGAGGGCGGGGCACGCAGGCACTGAGCCGACGTGACACTGTCGGAGCCCGCTAGAAAAGATCCACTGCCCCGCTGTTTTTTCCTCTGAGGGGAGGTAAAAGACTGGAAGGCCTGGCAGAGGGGATCACCTTGATGGAACAAAAGGTTCATGCTTTTGCAAAAAGAGCACGAGGCAGAGGCAGATGGCGCTCTCGCTGTGCTCGTCTTCATCGTGCAAGAGTCCCTTGCACGAACCACACTTGTGGCGCGACATTTGAATCAACGTGCGCTGAAAATTTGCTCTTTAGGAAATTTGCTCTTACCCGGATGCCAGATGCCTGCAGTGATCCTTCCGTCGCTGCTTTCGGCTTCTTCAGTGAGCAGAGCTTCTTGCAGTAGAGTCAGCGAAGAGATGATCCTCATCGCTGAAGGAGAATAATCTGATAAATGGCGCTACGGACTGACCTATATAGCAGTTGGCCCCGCCCCCTTTGGTGGGCTGACGTGCCATTGGTTTGTGCAGCTACACAAACGTGAACAAATCAGGCTTCAGCAGAAAGGAATAAATGATTTGTTCAGATTCGTTCACTGATTCGTTCAGTGACCATTTCTTCATATTTCACAAATACACCAGCAGGTGGCGAAAAAGAGTGTCTTTTGTGTTATGTCTTAAATCAATGAATGTATTCACTTGTTACAAAAACTGATTTGTATGGAGCCCCGCACATAACATGCAAGAAAAAATAAATAAATTGTGCGCACGATTTACTAATTCGTTCCCTCAATGTACTAAAACATGCACGCGATTACTATTGCGTTCCCTCGATTTACTATTGCATTCCCTCGATTTGCTAAATCGTGTGCACAATTTATAAATCGAGTTAACGCAATAGTAAATCGAGGGAACGCAATAGTAATCATGTGTACATTTTAGTACATTGAGGGAACGAATTAGTAAATCGTGCTCACGATTTAGCCTACTATTTCTTCCTGCATGCCATGTGCGGGGCTCTCCGTAGATTTGGCTTTATAAAAATGTGTGCATAATCGCATTAAATAAAGTCTAAATAAATTGTTCAGATGAACAAAGCACAAGGTTTTCTTGCATAATTAACATTTTAATTGTTTGGTCAGACAGTTCATATATAATATATTCACATTCATAAATCGGGGATTAAACGTGGAGTTATGTTCTGTATGCTAAATATGAAAACAAGTGTATGTGCACAGTACCTATAACTGCGCTTTGCATCTGCTGATTGCTGATCGAGATTGACATGCTAAATGGCCAACTATACCCCGGTATACTCTCATTCATTTTGTTGACGACTGAGATAGGCTATGTACCAGTTCATTTCATTCACGAACGAAATGTATCAGTTCATTCAACTCAATCACGAACGACATATGTAACAGTTCAGTCATTTCATTCACAAACGAGATGTACCAGTTAATTAAACTCGTTCCCAAACATTCACGAACGACATGTACCAGTTCAGTCATTTCAGGTCTCTTGATCTCGTTCAGACTCAAACGAAACTTGTTCAGTGAAGGGCATATTCGTTCACTATATTCAACAAATCACATGCTCCGTCACATCTCATACTCAAAGGCTATTGGCTCGAGGTTGAGTAATTCTTTGACATGATGTTAATCCCTAAAATACAAGATATTGGTGCAAAAAAATGCCTCTGTATGAGTTTCTGTCTCATATTTATATCAAGCGATAGACTATCACACAATCAGTGAGAGCAATATCACACAAGTGATATCACAGAACAAGTGCAAATGTGATTTTATACAACAGTTCAGTAAATAAGAAGTTAATATTGCGCTATATTTTAAACACAATTTTGTGAGTTTTTGTTAAATTTTGCCAATGAAAATATTACCTAAAAGCCACAGCAGAATTGTTGTATCTGAGCAACACAGCTGTGTTTAGTTTCTGAACGAATCGTGTCTGGATTTCTGAAAGAAATATGTTTAATCAGGTTTATATGTTTTTGGTTCAACCAATGGCCATTTGAAATGGGTGAATATTAACCTTTTTTCTCTCTTACCCTTTACCCTTCCATATTAATTATTTACCAAATCTGCAATTGAGCCTCTCATTAAGCAGACCTTGTTACAAATGTTAACAGATGTTATAAATGTATCTCTTGCACTGCCTAATTTATTTCTTGGAGTGCCACAGTGCTGCATTACCATGGCATCTGCCTTTGCTGAAGTTGAGAGACTGACTTACATAAGCATCTATGAATAATTTTTTGAGCATCGCAGTACATGCCTGTGCTTTTTACAGTGAAGTCCATCCCATTTAGATGTAAAATACAGCCAGAGTGGATGGGGTGACCTAACTTCGGTCAGGATAGGTTTAAAATGGAAATGAACTCTTGCTTGAAACAAGAAGAAATATTTTGCACATTGTGAACAAGAAGATCCTCTGATTTTGAATGTGCAATGTCATCAGGGAGCTTAATGAGAAAGAACGAGGTGTAACTTTGAAAAGACAAAGTCAACTGTGTCTTTTGATTGCAGTTTGCACCCTGTGTTCCAGGCTGGCACCCCACCAGTCATCCTTCTCACATATATAAACACAGACAACCTGCAAGGATAAATTATGAGTCACAGGGTTCTTTATTTACCAAAACATCCTCAACAAACAAAGCCAAGTTGAATTTTAATGATAATTGTTGAGTCCCCTGTTGATTGATTTTAGAGTCTAACTGAAGTAATGCATGTTTGAACATAAACAAAAGCGTGTGAGATGACCTTTTTATTTTAAGGATTTATGGCAATCTCAGACTTCATTGAAAAACATGATGTGAATAAATCCTCGGAGGATTTCCAATTTAGACAATAAACCTGACACCTGACATTCTGTACAAATCCTTGGCACCTTGCTACATGATGAAGAGTCCTTGAAGAGTGTTGCCCTGGTGAATAACAGTATGTCAGCTGAAGGGTGTGCTCTGCAAGTTTATTACTGGCGAGAGTGAAATGCATTTTCTCCAGTTACATGTCAGAGTATGAAGACTAAATCCAGACTCTGTCAGCCAGGCCTCAATATTAAACTAAAACCATTACATTTACAATTATTTGACTTTGAAATGTATTTTATGAATTATTTAAAATGTTACTTTTATTGTAAAGAATTGACTTATTAATCATTACTAAAAAGTATTTCTTGAACAGCATACAAAATCCTGAAAAAAACAATTACAGTTGCTTAAAAAAAAAAAAAAAAAAATCTTTTAGAGAGAGATCCCCCTTGTATGATTAACCATATATTTTGCTCCATGTAAATATCAGTCAATAGTGTGCCATGTCAGTCTTGTTAAATGAGAGATGCTTACCTACGATCTCAATACAATAATGCGCGACAGAGTAGCTGTGTCTTCAGGTTCACTGGAGAGTGAGATTAGTGCAATGGCAGCAAGCCTCTCCACATTAGCACAGGCCAAAAGCTAGTCCTGCTGTGAAGCTGGCAAAAGCTGAGGAGCTTAAAATAACCACAAACCTAACAAATCAACCTCTTTACCAACTTAACCAGTCAAGAGGCAAAGTTCTAATAATACACAGAACTTATGTTCTAAACGTCTGATATCACAATAGAGAAAATGCTTATATTTAGCATTTTTCTAATTTCAATTTTCTAATTTTTCTATTTAGCAAACTAACAGAGTAAAAATTTAATAAAATCCCTGATTTTCACCTCTCTTTTTGGACCTCTGAATATTTTAAATCAATGAATTTATTAGCACACTGTAGTTTATGCAGTGTTCATCAATTACATTATTTTATTTTATTTAAATCAAAGTCATATCTACATTGCTATAAAAAAAAAATCATTTTTTATACTATTATCAGCAGAAAGCATGGAGAGAATATTGATGGCCTCTATCAGTTCAAAGTCATTGCCAGATGCAATTAAGCATCACGTCTTTATTTCCTGCAGCTCTTATCTGGTTCTTGTGACAATTGTATTCATTCCCATTGGGAACATTTAAACATTTCACAGCGGCCAGTGAATAACGGCATAAAACAGTTGAATAAATCAGTCAGCATTTACAGAGGTTGTTCCCCCTCTCCTTAATACCTGTTCTTAATTGCTGTCATTTATTAATTCCTGACTTCATGTTAGTAATGGTACCTGCTGTGGAGAAACCTCTGAGGTGTTATTCCTGACTGCTTGTGAAGTTCTGTTAATGATGTAGTCTGACTGCATCAAACTCCAGGACATCTGGTCAATTACAGCTTCTCATCAAGGAAGGAGAAGTTCAGGCTCCTGGAAATAGAGATTCAATGTCAGGCACCATAATATTCAGATTTTTTTTTTCTAAAAAAAAACCCTTGTTAGCCTGTACGTCCAGTTTGTGTGCCAGAGCCCCAATGATGTTGGGCTAATAATATCACCTCCTCTTGCTTTCAGTGCGTTTGGACTGTCCTTCAGGGCTGTATGATTTATTAGTCTTGAGACTTCTTTGTTTCAGAGGTAGCGGAGGGAATCATGTTCACATGGAGTGATGTATTGCGTGGAATCTGTTCGGGGCGTGCAGTGTACTAAAGAACAGCAGACAGGGGTTCCAAACACTGACAGGCTCATTCTTACTTTCCTTTGTAAGTTAAGATTGCAACTATAATGATGCCAGGTGGAATTTTTGTGCTTATGTGATATGTCTTTGATAAAACACACCTAAAAGAAGCAAATAGTATGGGCGGATAAAGTGTTTTTATGTGGAAGATCTCTTTTTGAGCAGTAGGATGTAAAGCATGAAGAATGTTGCTTCCAGAGCTTGATACCCATATAGAAGATCAGTATCTTAAGTGTATTTCCAGGCTGGAAAACATCACTCTTTCTTTGTACATGGTGTAGGTTGAAGGACGTGTCTCTCTGATTGAACTGATATGTGTGTTGGTACTTCTGAAACTGGTGGCAATAGATTCACCTTGAAATCTTCCCTGCACTGATGTATTGGAATCAATTGCTGAAATATTTATTTATTTGCAGATAGCCTAATTCAAAAGGAGGTTTTATAGATGATTTGAGTTAAAACGTACAACATTTATAAGGTGTGCAATTAGTAATAAATACAGTTATTTTTATTAGGCTGTTGCCATGACATTCGCGACACTGTGAAAGAAAGAAGACCAACTGTAATTTAGTATGTAAGTACTACAAAGATGCCAACACTGTCAGTAAATTTTTAATTAACTGAATCAGTCAACATCAATAGGATATTTTCTTAAATATCTTACATACTTTTCTTAAATATCTTACATTAAAAGGAATATTAATATTAAAGGAATATCATGACAGTGCTGCCTTGCAAACACTGATATTGTTTAGATATTCAGATTATATTTGCCAGACTGCAAGGAGAACAAGAAAAAGAGTGTCATCAGTAGCAATAAACTGTTTCAAAGTTCATTTAATAGTGATCACTGGTAGTGTTAAAGTTACCATTTTAAAATGACGCTATACATACATAGAATTAAACTACAGGACTACAGTCTTTAACCTCATAATTTACAATATTAAACTGACAGATGTCCTCTGTGAATAAAGTACACTGCTATTGCATATCACATTGAAGCCTGAAATGTGAATATATTTGCAGGTACATTGATTCTGACCAAACAGCCCCCTGGGAAATGGACAGGAACCAGCCCTCATGCTGTGCCGCCATAGATGGAAAAACAAGACTGAAAGACTCAGTGGGGCAGCGTGTTACAGCATTCAGAAAGAGGTACAATTTACGGAACAGTCGTTGGTCGTTCATGTTCAGTTCAGGTATAACATGAGAACAAAACTTCTTGACCGGTATAGGTTCTCTGAAACACTTGGAAAAACACTTTCTTGCTTTTTTTTTCATTTTTAATGTGGCCTAACTAATAACTCCTAAATAATATTATTTGCTTTTTAGGCTTAGATGCTTGACACGTTCCGTTGATGACATACCCTTTTATTTCCCGTTCTGTTTATAGAACAAAGTACAGTATGTGACCTCAGATGCTTGCAAAGCATAACTTTCACATCCTTGTACTATGAAAATCAGGCCAAAAATAAAAGCATAATGTGGACTTTGTTTCATGTCGAATAGCATGTCCATATACTAAAGCAATCACAAGTTTAATCCTAAATAATTAATTGACCACAGCAGTTTGTTTGGTGCCCACACCTTTTCTCTTTCAGGCCTGTTACTCTGTTTTAGGTAGGAATGCATAGGGACAATATTGATTATTGGTCAGTATTCACATATTCATTTGTATTCATTGGTCAGTATTAACTTTATTTGTCCAGGTTATTTTCTTTATTTTACATTTAAATTAACTTTGCTGTCAACAGTTCACTTCAAGTTAATCTACTTTTTTACCTATTATATTTTTATATTATATTTTATATTTTATTATATATTTACTGCATATTGGCCATGAAATACAACTTTAACATTGGTGCTATTTTTGGTTTTATACTACACAACCTTTGTATATTTATGTTTTTGTTATATGTTTATATTTTGTAAAATTTCTTTAAAAATAATTTTGAAAGGAATTTCAACATTTAATTTTTAGATTTAATTTAATAGTTATTATTATTATTATTATTATTATTACTATTATTATTGGCTGAATCTAATATTTTTGTTACCACATGACTTTTACCAACCTATTTTAATCTCTACTCATCATTCATGTTTAGTATTTTTCTTACAATAATAATTGTAACTTTATATGCGTAGACGTTTCATATACAAGAACGTGGTCACAGAGACACTTACTGCATGTTGATATATTGTTTATCATCTGTTGGCTAAGCATGCTGACAGAAATTAAAGGCACCTGCCCACCTGTCATTTTCACAGCTAGAAGAAAATAAATGCCTTGCTTCTAATAATATGATTGTTGGTGTGACACGCTCAGCTTGCTGTCACATTATTAGTGGCAATCACTGATGATGATTGGGAGGGCAGAAGGGATGGGACTGCAATGAAGTGGAGTGGTGAAATCATCTTTATGGTTGCTCGTACACTGCATACTTTATTCTTGTGTTCTATTATGCTTTATAAATTTGTCATTAGGTACTTAAAGAGATTCACCCCAAAATTAAAATTCTATGATCATTTACTCAACCTCATGTTGTTTCAAATCTGTCAAATCTGTTTTTTTTTTTTAATGTCTATATGATGGAAGTCGGCGGGGTCCAATGTGACTTTTCAAAAATGCTGAGGAAAGTCATACAGGTTTGGAATGATATGAGGGTGAGTAAATAGTGACAGAATTTAAGTTTATTGGTAAACTATCCTTTTTAAAGTAATCAATAACAAAAAAAAAGTTACTTCCATGCCGTGCTTATATTATATAGCCTATAATATAAGCACAGAAATAAACATCTAAGAATACTGTATGAAATACGAACATGATACCGGTGTATTAATCACTCTATGATTTTGATTACTATTTTTCTCATTCATTAAGCACATTCTACAGCAATACGTTCTAATTTATAAAGCCTTTTATAAAACATTCCATGAAGCTTTACAACCATTCCAATTTCACTTAATTGAAGTCATTGCAATTTGACTTAATTGAAGTGACTGAAAAGCTCTTCTGTGAGAGCAATAAAGAATTCATCAAAAATCTCTCAGTCTGCATGTGATTGCATCAGTCCCTAGAGAGACGTGAAGGGTACGGACAGCCTACACCAGGTCAGGTCTTTCAGCTAGTTTCAAAGCCTCGTGCATGCTGGCTGCTGATAGCTTGCGGTTGATGTTCCGATAGCGGCAGCGGATGAGGTTGTGGTAGGTGGTCCTGAGGTCTCTGTTGAAGAATGCATAAATAAAGGGGTTGATGAGCGAGTTGGCATAACCCAGCCAAAGCAGCGTCCTCTCCACCCACAAAGGCACGCAGCTACACTGCACTCCACAGATGAATGGCCGCGCGGTAGAAAGCAGGAAGAAGGGCAGCCAGCATACAGCAAAAGCCCCCACAACAATCCCGAGGGTGGCTGCTGCCTTCTGCTCTCTTTTGAAGATGGAGATGTTTTTACGGTCATTTTTGAGAAGGCGAGAAAAGCTCACACACACCTCCACCTCCCTCTGCAGCTTTAGGACCGCAGTCACGCAGTTTACGCTTTCCTCATCTTCGGCTTTGGGAAAGCCAGAGATTGTGTGTTTGGCAACACTCACCTTTGCCACTCTGTATATCCGGTAGTACATAATGAGCATCACGGACATGGGGATGTAGAAGGCCACGGCGGTGGAGTATATAGTGTAGCCCAGGTCCTGGCTGATCAGACACACATTGTCATCGTTGACATTCTGAGCCCATCCAAACAGTGGGGGCAGGGTGATGGAGGCAGAGAGAAGCCATACAGACAGCACTATTTTGGCCATGCACTTTCCACTCTGTCTCACAGGATACGTCAATGGCTTAGTGATGCCCAGGTACCTGAGAAAATGGAATGGAGAATGGGAAAATATGAAAGAAGGAAAAAAAGAACTGTTAAAGTGCATCACTGTCAAAGAATGCCTAAATGTGGGCACTTTCGCAGTGCCTTTCTTTGTCCTTCTTTGGAATATTACAATCTAAGCTTGAAATAAGTCCTTGAAAAGAGACCGGGGCTAGTTGTCATAATGAATAATTGTTTGTTTGTTTTTTAAATATTTGTTTGGTAAACAAGTGATTATAATAAAATCACAATGACATACATTCGGACAATAGTCGAATATATATAAAAAGGGGGATTTCTATAGCAAAGTTCTCATGACAAGTGTGTTTTTCAAAAATGTTACATACACTGTAAAAAGTGATAACCTTTAATTGAGATATACCTTAATGAGATATATCTACCTGATTTAACCCATAATTAAGTTAAGTTCAGAAACTTGAAAATAACTAATGTGAGTGATATTAAATAACATTGATTTTGACTTGAATAAAGCCAGTTAAGATGTTTTTAGATGTTTTTTTTTCAGTGCATAATTCTCTCTCTCTCTCTCTCTCTCTCTCTCTCTCTCTATATATATATATATATATATATATATATACATATATAAATGGTATGACTACTTGTTTTATTAATGGTTTACTGATGGCGTGACATTTTTTGCACGTTACTTTTTACATTTTGGCTGGCTTTATAAATAATTTTGTGTTTCAGAATTATTTAAGTGTTTACATTTTCCTGAAAATGTGTTTAAATAAGGCTGTTTAACAACATGTTCTATTGTTCTTTTGAAACATACAGGTATAGGACACTAAAAGTAAATGCAGTGGCGGAGCTAGAGTTTTATACATGGGCTGGGCAGGGGGTGGCCAAGATTAATTCAGGGGGTCCATAGACCATGACAAAAAATCAGTGTATAACTCCAAACTGGCATAAAAAAAAGCATGAATAAATCCTATGATTGCTGATTACTTCACATTACCCCACATTAGCTTTCTTACAGAAAATGAATGTGTGGAGTGAGCGTAAGCAGAGGCAGGAAGGTACGCCGGACGCGATGCGCACACCAAGTTAAGTCTATACAGAAACTGTTTTTCAAAAATTAACCACCCTGAAAAATTTTCAATGGGGTAAAAATGTAACAACTTAGCCCTGTCTCCTATACACACAATATACTGACTGAATGAAATATTTAAACTGTATACAGTAATCTATCACTGATTAATTTAACCAAATTATGTTTTCATGAATTTTAAATTACAGCACCTATATCTGGGAGACTCACCTGTCTATGCTTATGACACATAGTGTCATTATTGAAGCGGTGCAGCACATCACGTCCATGGCGATAAAAACATTACAGAAAACACGACCAAAGATCCACTGTCCTCCTATGAGATCAGTGATGCTGACAAACGGCATTACGACCACCGCAACCGACAGGTCTGCAACGGCCAGAGAAACGATTAAGTAATTAGAAGGTTGCTTCAGTTTCTTTACAAAACACACTGATATTACCACCAGCAAATTCCCGCAGATTGTTAAAAAGGTAAGCAAGGTCAGAACCCCTCCAATGAGCACTTTTTCAACATGTCCGTAACTCAAAATCGTCTCTCCGCATCTGGTCTCGTTATCCATAAAACTTGGCGTCGGCAAAGGTGTAATGGTATCATGCATCTTGTTAATAAAGCGCACGTCCATCACTTCAGATGTCAAACTAGTCATGAGTGCCTGCACGCGATCCTTCGTCAGTGTCGAGATCATATTTACTGTTGAGAGCTGTCCTTGGTTCTGAAAAGATGCTGCTCTCATTGTCCATCAGATATCCAAGTACATGATGTGTAATTACACACATGTACTGCACTGGGCCAACAGAAGGACTTCCTATCTACACGCGAAGAGCCATTCAAGTTGTCAAGTTAACGCTCACAGAACGAACCGCGCGCTCTTTACGGCATTCATTTTATTGGCGTCTTGACTGTGCGTAATGACGCGAGATGTTTATGGGCGTGACTCTTTTTAAAAAATTACAGAATGCACCCTATTGTGACAGTATGATAGTCATCTTATGAGACAAGTCAAACAGGACAATATCACCTTGTAAGAGAGAAAGAGGGTATAAGCGTCACAATAAATTAAACTTCCATTCATTTAAGAATTGTGGGCTAGTGTAAACAAGAACAGCAAAAAAAAAAAAAAAAAAAAGCCAATAATATTTCCTGACACTTTGATTAAAAAATATTTTCTCTATTACCATCTCATGGCCTAACATAGAAATACGATAAGCCTATTAATTATTTGATCATAGTGTTATTCCTACAATATAAAAAATTAAGCCACTAAAATTGAGTTTAATATTACCTTAAGTGAAGTTGCAATTCATTGCATTTATTTGATCAGTTTAAATTTTATTCCTCTTAAAACTCAATAATAATAATAAGCTGAACATATTGTGATAAGATGTTCCTACAATATTGAATATATATATGTATATAATATATATATATATATATATATATATATATATAATGAAAAATTAAGAAATTAAATCTCTGAACTGTGTGTAGCATTGTATAAGATGAATTAATGCAGGATAATTTCAAATCATTTAGATTTGCAGAGAAGGCTAAGGTATTTGTGAATAATGAGTATTTGTGATTAAGACTAAAACTGGAAGAACATTGAGGTACAGGAACAGTAGCCTGTTTGGCTTCCAGTCATCATTAACTCATCGAGGTGGGATATGATGGAGTCTTCTACCTCTACAGAATGACTTCAGTTCACACGACGAGGGAGAACGGCGGTCCCAAAAACCCTGCAGGAGAGAAATAAAAAGGTAAGGCCATGTATTATTCAAGAGGAGTTAAAACAAAAAAAAAACACTGGACAGAGAGGAAAAGAAAAGGGTAAGAAAAAGAGAGGGATGAGTGGCTAGAGAACAAGGAGGGGGGAGGAAACATGAAAGCCAGTAGAGAAAGTGGGAGGATAAAGACAGTGACAGGAGATACGTCAAGGACAGTTCAAATAGGGTTATTTGTATGTAAGTGCACTTGCATTGTAGATTTATAATTTATAATGTAACTGACAGTTGGATTTTATTAACAACAGATTATGTAGTATTGTAATTATCTATGCGTACAATGAGAACAAATATATATATATATATATATATATATATATATACATATATATATATATAATACACATAATTTTCATTTTCTTATTAGTCAATGTGTGTTCTTAAAGGGATACTCCATCCCAAAATGAAAATTTTGTCATTGTCATTAATCACTTACCCCCATGTCGTTCCAAACCCATAAAACCTCCGTTCATCTTCGGAACACAATTTAAGATATTTTGGATGAAAACCAGGAGGCTTGAGACTGTCCCATAGACTGCCAGGTAAATAGCAGTGTCAAGGTCCATAAAAGGTATGAAAGTCATCATCAGAATACTCCATCTGCCATCAGATGTGCAATCTGCTCTGTTTCTACGTGTATTTAGCTTTGATTTGAAATAAAACAGTGCATCTTTGTAGTGCAGATGACAGAGAAGAGCATACACAGCATACGGTGATATGGAAACACAGAGGAGACCACTGAAAAAGGAATTATTGAATAAAGTCATTATTTTTGTTTTCTTCGCTTACAAAAAGTGTTCCCGTCGCTTCATATAACCCAGATTGCACGTCTGATGGCAGATGGAGTATTCTGATGGCAACTTTCATACCTTTTATGGACCTTGACACTGTTATTTACCTGGCAGTCTATGGGACAGTCTCAAGCCTTCAGGTTTTCATCCAAAATATCTTAAATTGTGTTCCAAAGATGAACAAAGCTTTTACAGGTTTGGAACGACATGGGGGTGAGTGATTAATGACAAAATGTTCATTTTGGGGTGGAGTATCCCTTTTAGCACACCTGTTTTTGAACAGATTCATTTTGTACATTTCCTGTTTTAGGTGGCTTCTATTACCAAATATGGACAACTCCAAAATGCACTGGATGAGTCTCTCAAAATAAAAATGTTTCTTTATAATTACAGATATTACAAATATACATTGGCCCACAAAATCACACCTGGACAAATGTGGAAGAACCAGCATCTTGGCATGAGCCACTCAATTATGGAGTGAAAACAGTATCAAAACCTTCTACAGATGCACGCGAGAGATCCACAGGCGCGCACACAAATCCAAAAATGCACACGAGAGATCCACATTCGCGCACACAATCCACAAACGCACACGAGAGGTAAATTCGCCCAAACAAATCCACAAATGTCGAGAGCGCACTGTTGTAGCGCAAAAGTACATTAATATGACATGCAAGTGCGAATCTCCACGCTCACACGCGGATTTCATTTGCTCTTGCATTAAACCGGATGCACGCTTTCGGGCGCACAAAAGGTTGTGCAGGCACTTAAAACACTCAAAAGTGTGCACGCTCAAACTGCGCCCTTTGCACTCACAAACCTATTCGTGCTGGTGTGCTAGAAATTAATTATTTTCACACCTGGACTAAACGTTGTCAAAAGTTATCAACCAATTAGACTTCCACTACTGACAGATTAAAATACTACGTGAAATTGAATTGGCTGAGAGAGAACTGCACCTGGAATTCTTTTGACAATCAAAGATGGATCTTTAATTTCGTTACAGTTCAATAATATTTAGCAATATAAATCAAATGTATATTAGATTGCTGGGACTGGAGTGCTTGGATGATTTGTACTAATAAATAACCTAGTCTGACTGTCTAACTGGTTGGTTAAACCCCTATGAGCGATTTATCAAAAAATAACATATTATAGTCTATATGACTCTTAAAACACTGCATATAAAAAAAAATCAATGTTGTCATATTATGTCAGATACCTCAAAAAAAATTTAAATCAGTGCAATGAATTCTCAATCTGTACAATAATGCCAATAATAAGTAACAATTATAAAGTTTGCTATCAAATCAACATCAAATGCTAAATGTAAATGATGCACATGATATAACACAATAACTGCTGTGATAGAATCACTGTTTGGACATTTATTGTTTTTGAGGGGTTTTTTTTTCATCCAGAGTTTGTTTTCAGTTCTGATTTTAGTTCTGACCCACTTCGTATCAGCTACACATTCAATGCCACTCTCCCATAGCATATAATGATGTTATGATAAATATAAGAAATTTGTTATGGTTGTATCTTTGTTCTCCACATTTTAATTATTTAGGGAATAGTGCATCTGACCCTGATCTAAATAATTCTGTCTTTAATCAGAATATGTTAGAGTATTTTTTATTAATTGTTTTAGTGCAAGAGGGATGGCTCTACACACAGTAT
The DNA here is from genome assembly GCF_018340385.1 of Cyprinus carpio. Classification (NCBI taxonomy): domain Eukaryota; kingdom Metazoa; phylum Chordata; class Actinopteri; order Cypriniformes; family Cyprinidae; genus Cyprinus; species Cyprinus carpio. The sequence continues at coordinate 9,894,198 of NC_056583.1, forward strand.
TATATTCTCTAAAGGAACATTTTATTGCATATTTCTCCATGAATGCATTATACTGAATTAACTGGCCATCTTAATCTATTAAATCGATAATATATAGAACTTTTTTCTCAAACCATTCTTGTTTAAATAGTGTCCACCTATTTATTGTAATAATTTTAATATTCCACAAGGAGGCTTCATGTGGTGTAAAGTTGTGGGTAAATATAATTTATCCAGTATTGCAATCTGTTTGTGGAAATTTGAAAGTTTAACAGGCAATTTAGGAATCTCAAAGTCAGATTTCAACAAAAATTCTAACCCACCAACTCTTTTAAATATAGCCTTTGGTATACCAAATCAAATTGAATTAGGCTGTGTTAAATAAGATTGGATCTAGTTCAATGATCAGGCAAGTTTAATATATGATGGTGGTCCGATGGTGAGCATGAAGTGGTGGTCTGATATCTGGAAATCTAGTATCTGGGCTTTTGCTTACAGTTTGGTTACTGTATTGGTTACACTGACTCATCAGTCATGCAATAAATCTGACATATGCAACCAGTTAACAGATCAAATATTCACATATCCCTGTGATCTCCCAGATGATGGTTACTTTTAAAGTAATCAACAGTTCAATGTTTAACAGACTGCAAATGACTCCTATTTTGTATCCTTTTTTAGTTACTTGGTGTTTGGTAATGAAGGGCCTACTTTGCATCAGCAACACTGACTCAATGTCATTCATAAGAAGACAACGGATGGCACCTGTATTCATAGCAACTAGTTTCTAACTAATTAATCATTTGATTGTTAATCATAAATATTCAATATTCATTGAATATTCATGCAATGTTATGCAAAATCATGATCCCACTAAATGTCAGGAAAATGGAGAGAGATGAGACGTGGACTCAATTGCAGGATAAATGGCTCTTTGTTAATGGTAAAAAGTAAAACAAAACTAACAAAAACTACCCTGAGGGAGAAAAACAGACAGGCAGGCCAGGACAGGGCACAGCACAGTAACATACACAACGAATCCTAACTGACATAAAACAACGAACCAGCACAACGACTGCAGACACAAGGAGAATAAATAGGGAGACATCGGTGGAGTTACTTAAACAATAATGAGATAATAAGGGCGGGGTCAGACAATAGAGAGAGAGCACATGGCATCAACAACAAACAGCAAGTCATGTGCCCAACAAAACACACAGTGACATCTGGTGGCCAACTAGGGCACACCCGCAGAACCGTGACAGAATCACCCCCACCGCTTTAAGGAGCGGATTCCAGACGCTCCACATATAAAATAAAAAACAAAAAGTCCAGGAGGGAGGTGGACCAGAGACGGATCAGGGGAAGGGATGGTGGGCCAGGCCTGTGTGGCGGAACCTGTGGAGCTGAAGCCCTCCAGGGCGGAGCTGAAGTCCACAACAGCCACTCAGATAAGGCTGAAGACCTCCACGGTGTGGCAGAAGACCACCACAGCAGAGCAGGCATGATTTAACATCCCTATGGTGGAGCAGATGACCACTACAGCAAAGCAGATGGGAGAGAGGGCCACCATGGTGGATCAGGTGCAACTGGAGATCCACACATTGGTGCAGGTGGGGCTGAAGACCACCACAGCAGCACAGGCAGAACTCCTGACCACCATGGCTGAGCAGATCCACGTGCCAGAGGCCTCCATGGCCAGACAAGGAGAGCGGGCTGCTCAGTGACGGCATTCGTGGCAGCAGCAGTAAGAGGGGGCTGCTCTGTGAAGGCCTTCGTGTCAGTGGCATGGAGCTTGGGCGGCGCCAGAAGGGCAAGGAGCTTGGGCAGCACTGGGATGGCAAGGTGCTGCAGTATCATCGGCCACCTCTGGGGGCGCTGCAGCTTCTTCGGCTGCAGGGTTCCCCTAACGAGCTAGACAGTCGACAAACCCCACAAACATCAGGTGATCCAGCCCTCTCATCCTCCACCAATTGAGGGGCTCATCAAGGGCATAATTCAGAAGGTCCTTGAGAGCAGCATCATTGAATCCCAGTCCCTCAGTAGCTGCACTAAACTCCAGCGCAAACTCCCACACGTTGGTCCCCTGTTGATGCAGTATGCACTGGTAGTGGGGGCTAGTGGATGACTAATGAACTAAATCAGCACCCTGATAAAGAGGTTGACTGTCTGGCACAGAGTATTTTATGTATTTTGAAAATACAAAAATACTCATCCTAAATGTGTTTAAATACAAATTACCAAAGGCTTTAAAATACAAGACTCTGCTTTGGAGTGAGTACAAAAACGGTCACTTCTGATTCAAGCTGTGTCAGATTGCTCATCCAGATAAACTCAATCTGGTTTGGTGAACAATCAGGTCCCATAGTTTTGTTGCCAGGTCGTTGTTTAGGCTGTAGTGACTTTTTTCTAAAGCATCATATCGGGGTCCTGAACACCCTCTCTTGATTTGTTGTGTGGTAATGAGTGACGGACTGTACATTATTCCTTAATCTACATATTCTTTGAATATAAAGACTCCATTCCTGCACTGAACCCCATCTCAGGGGTTTGCTAGTTATTGAATAGGATTGTCTGGGGAAAGTATAAATGTAAATAAGATCTGGAGCCATCTGTCAGATGAATTGAGTAAAATGGATTAATCTCTCCTAAGGGCATCCATTTGTATAATATATGTCTGTGCTGGGAGACGCATAAAAGAGAAAGGCAGCTTCAGAAATCTACTCCTGCTGATGAAAACTGGGGACTTCTACCTCCCTGTGAAAAGTGAAAAGACCCAAGGGATTGGGATTATTTCAAAACCTAAATTATAGTACTGGCAATGGTTTCTGAATTTATACAGCTGAATAAATGTGACTGTCAGAGTCAAGGTCAGTTCTTGTTACGGAAGCTATTTTCCACCACACCACACCCCACAACATTCATCCTTAGAATGTTCTGTGTTAAGATCTACACAAGGACAGGTCACTGCTAAGGAGAAAAAAAAATATTGCCACGCTTTCTATAATACCACATTGGTAAAATGTGTGTGCCAAGAACATAGATAAAGTCAAATACAAATAAACAGACAGAGAAATGTAAACAACCAAAAGAAATGAAGAATTATGGCACATTATAAGAATCTAACAGTGTTATTAAACCTTTAGATTTCCTTATTATTATTGTTTTACAGTGCCATCAGTTTCCACTGCTACCTGATCTTCAGATGCATAGATAGACAGTTACCACAGTAATTCTATCTGCCAGTCACTATAAGTCCAGCAGACATAAATTATTCCTTTAAGTTAAAAATCCTCATTGTGTACATTTGTTAAGAGTCCAGAAGGTGTGACAGCCCTATTGTTTTATTCTTATTCATCTTGTTTCCAACACAGAGTAAAAAAAAAAAAAAAAAAGATAATTGTCAAACAATGTTAAAAATACGACATAATTTGGCATATAAAGTTACAGTTATTAAAAATGAATTCAAAATTTTGATATTCCAGACTTTGATATTCACACCTGTAATGCATCAAAGAATTGCCGTGGACATATTAGAAGTTTCAAAAAAAGCAACACCAAGTGGTTGAAGAAACATTAAATATTTAGACTTTAACTTCCTTTTGTCATATGAAGTACAATGATGCCAGTCTTCCCAAGCTCAATCATTTTTCCTGTCTGCCATTTTAAATTAATAGTTAACGTTTTTTTTTTATTTGTATTTTTTTTAATACAACATGCTAGCTAAGCTGATGGCAACAATGTCAAGCTTGAAGAGATCTTAATTTTGTGGCTTATAAAGACGAAAGTTAGATTGTGATGATTGTGGTGTATAGCTTGACAGAAACCTAAAACTGGTATAATATAGCTCTGCAGTTGTTTTATTCTTTGGGTCATGCTTGATGTGATGTCTATGATGTTACTAACATGCTTGACCACATAATTGTTGCTTATAGCTATATTCTTAATTTAAATGTTTAGCCCTATTTGAACATTCAGAAAGCACGCCTGACCATTTATAGTTGGCATTAAATAAAAACTCACCCTGTCTATTTTCTAAATGCATTTTATATATGTTATGGATTTATACATGCATCAGGTATTTAGTGCAGAAAGATTTCGGCAGAAAGAAAACACCTGTGTATCCTCATAGCACTTCTGGAAGCTTCCTCGCGTCTTGATTTGCCTAGGTGATCATTTCTGAGCGTTTCTTCATTGTGGACTGTTTATCTTTGTTGGATTCTCTGCTGCCTGTCCTGATCTGTATCTGTTTATTGGACTGTGGTTCTCTGCTGCCTGCCCCAATCTCTTGCCTGTTATATGGAGTCAGTTTGTTTGTTGCCTGCCCCTACTATTGACCGTTCCTTTTTATGCTCTTATATCACCCTTATGCCTCTGGTTCTGTCTAACGTGAATCTGTTGTTAATAAAGCTGCAGATGGATTCTCACTCCACAGACTCATCAATACAGTTTGTGTTGTTGTGATTTGAAATTAGAATACTGCTTACCATTCAATGCCATTGATTAAATATACTTATTTTCCTAATATATTTCTGCACTAAGAATAAATTGACTTCCCGATAAAATGCATTAAACACATAAGGCAGCTGGCTGAATAAAAAACCTTCAAAATAGTTATAGCTATAAAATTAATTATTTATAATCTCTCTTTTTTTAATAATACACTCTTTTGTGTTTGTTTTAGCTCAGGGACAAGATTATTAACTAATCTAAGCCATGGCATTGCGCACGTTCTACGGCTCAATCACGTTATGAGAATGATGTCACCGAGTTGAGCCCTGCTATTTGAGGCTGCTTAAATCTCTAATGAATATAGTCTTACAGAAATAAAAGCTTTGCTCACAAGATGTTTTTAATACTATTTTGTCAACAACTGGACCTCATGGACCTTTATTGTACTGACAAAAAAAAAAAAAAAAAAAAAACCTTTTTAAAAAATACTTTTTGTGTTACATAAGAAAAAAATTATACAGGTTTGGAACGTCATAAAAGTGAGTAAATGACAACGATTTAAATTTTTGTTTTTGTCAACTATCCCTTTAACAAATTAGTGTTTATGCCATCTAAGTGTGCATCAGTTTAAACATTGAAAGTATTATTAATTCCTTTATCAAACTTTTTAATGCTAAATAATTTAAAAGAGTAAGTGCATATTTTAAAAGAGGAAAAAAAGCCTATATTAGGAGAAAATTATTGTGTTTAAAAGGCTAATTAGCCATAAGTAGTATATATACAGTATATATATATATACACACACATACACTAAACTAGGTTTGACTAACATCAGTCTTTTTGTTTCATTATTTTATGTTGCTTAGGGGAGTTATGTTACTTCCAGTGGTTGCAGGACATCAAGACACCGTGGCTGCACTACAAGTGCTTCTAATGTGTCTTGTGTTGTATTATAGATGTAATAGCTGATTGTAATGTTTTATCTGGGCTGACACTAGATGATATTAACATTTCTGAAGAATGGCTTTAGAAAGCACCTTAGAATAATACAAATCAATAAGTCTCCTACATTGAACAGAATGTTGAATTTTACGATTTATTAAAAAATGTGTGAAAGCAGCATTGACAAATGTTTTTTATGTTTTTCTTGTTTTTATATACAATAAAAACAATAAAAAAAAATGTATTGTTTTTATATAACAAATGTGTTTTTATTGCTGCTTTGAAAAGAGATCTAACTTAACCTTCACTATATTCCAGAAAGAATATAAAGGGCGGAAAGAACACAAACATTCTCCTTTGTCATCTTACTATATTTAATTTTTAAATGAATCTGTTAAATTAATGATTCAAAGATGGTAACTTGTTTTGTTTCTGAATGAATAAGCATTTTTTAACAAATCAGCTGAGCGAATAAGTCATCGACTCATTTAGTTGATTCATTATTCACTTATAGACACCAACTTGCGTAACAATGTAACCTGCAGAAAGAGTCACTTAAAAATGCTGTAATAATAGAAGCAATGTTTAGTCGATGAACATCCATTACTGGTTGCTCTTGCCATAGTTGACTTTTAGGTGAATGTGACTTGTGTTTATTTAGTTATCAAACTTGTAATGTAACTTTTGTGGTACTGTAATATTTTTTTTAAGCCTGTTAACAACTCAAAGTAAAAAAAAAATAAAACGGGTATTTGTGAGGTAAAAGTTTAAAATGATACATAATAGAAACAGCAAAAGAAAATCTATAAGATGTTCTGAAATTAAATAAATGTAATAATGATGATACCATACACTTCTCTGTTACTCAGTTTTGAGACTTTGCAGATACACACCCCAGTCAACACATAAACCCAAATGAAAATGTTATTGATTTTGAATGGAACCAAACTGAACAACTAGTTGTTATGATGATGTCATGAGAAGCACGCCGATGTGTGTTTATTGTCAGGCGTCAAGTGTTTACCTCAGATCTGACAGGATGGCAGAGAGAGGTGTATTGTGGACCGAGCAGTTGCAGTTAATAGCTGTTCAATAACAACAGTTTAAAGAACAAAACTAGATTACAACGTCTCTCCTGAGGCCAATTAAATAATGTTTTGCGGATTTTCTCATGTCTTTGCACTCTAATATTTGATTTGTCAACAGCAGCTAACACAAAACTAGCTAATCTGCGGGCCTCCATTCTTTCTGAGATGACACAACGTTGCTATGGTTATCACGCTGCCATTCATGGAGTCGTGTTCCGTACACACATAATTTACAGGACTCACTCCCATATTTAAATGCAGTTATCACTCCTGAAACTTGCAGTGTGTATGTGGCCCCTTTCATGTCAATGGTGGTACCTGATGGTACTGGCCTCTTTCAGCAGGATAATGCACACTGCCACACTGCAAAAAAATGTTCAGGAATGTTTTGAGGAACATGACAGTGAAGAGTTCACTGTCCCCAGATCTCAATCCAATTGAGCATCTATGTGCTAGACAAATCCAATCCATAGAGACCCCACCTCACAACTTGTAGAACTCAAAGGAGATTGTGATAACGTCTTGGTACGTTCAGAGGTCTCATGGAGTCCATGCCTTGACACATCAGAGCTGTTTTGGCAGCACAAGAGGGACCTACATGATATTAGACAGGTTTTTTTTTTTTACGTTGTGGTTGACAGGGCCTCTGAAGATTAACTTTTATCATGCTCATAGCGCCCTCTTGAGGCAATGCCACTCAAAATGCTAAAGGTTTATTTTCCTGTTGGTGCACGTGCAAAATTGTAAAAATTTATATTTTGATTTTTTTATTTAATATGTCTAAAATAAAAAAAAAATCATTATGCTAACTGTCAGATTTTCAGTAATAAAACAATGTAAATTAATTTTGTATGTAAATGTTCACCTGTTTGTTTTAGTATAAACCTAGGGACCACTTGTGAAGTCAGACTATAACAGTGCTGAAACAATAATCAGGCTTTACTTGATAAACCTCTAAGCCTGACATATGAAATAAAATAGTGTTTTTCTTTTTTTTTTATGGAACCATTTATTGAACCTTTAGGCAATATATCAAAGCAAATCTTTGTTGTTGTTGTTATAATATTTGATAAACCAGTCTCATATAGTATGATATAGGAGAATATGGAGCTCATACTCGAGGATGAAAAAACATTTTCATAATTTTATTTAGAGGTCCGAACTGAGCAAAAATATGAAGTTTGGTGTAGATGCTCATATATGGCCAAAATATAAGATGCAGTTCTGATAGCTTGTAAATTCAGTGAGATATATAATAGTACAGCAGACTACTTAGATAAAATGCATATAAATAAATGTCACTTTATATTTCAATTTCAAAAATATTAAGGTCCCAGCATGCACTGCAGCTTGAATAACTTATGCGGTTAGTATACGATCATTGTTTCACTGTTAGCTTATTTAAAAATGTTGTTGTTGTTTTGTAGTGTTGTGGTTTTATTGTGTTGTGATTTTAAGAGCTCATCTTTTTACATTTGTTGATTGTCACCATCGTAAGGTGTTAAGGTGCCTTTTCATAGTAATCCATATCTTAAATATATTTGCTTTAAGTTAATAGGGTGATATGTATTGTGTTAATTTGCAGAACTAATTTGTTGAACACGAAATATGCATTGTTTTGAATTTGTTAGCTAAATGAGGCATTTTGCATTTAGTGAATGAACAAATTCAAATTGACATAACAAAGTAGTGTTACTTTGAGAAAGTTGAGAAAATCTAAATGCATCAGGGATTTTTAGGTTTTCATAACAATCCATTTTTCAGTGTGAACTGCATGTAGGTAAGTAGAATCCAGCTAAAATGACATAATTGTTTGCATGTTTCTATTGAACATAAACTTGTTTTTCTTTCTTATATTGGAATTGCGGAGAATAATAAATAGTTAGTAAAATTTGTTCACTTATGTTGTGAGCCAATAGCACTGACGTCCATGTAAACCTGCTGTTGTTAGCGCTTAAACAAATTTTCCACCCACACATTAGAAATAAAAGGCATCATGATGACTGATGCAAAAGATAAAGAATCTTGCCCTGAATACGAAATCAATTCAAAACCTGAACAGGGCAAACAAAGATATATCTCTTCACCTATTTATTAGTGTACATTGTCTGCCAGTGTTGCATGTTTGGTGTTTCCTCTTACCAACGTAGCCTATTACGTTATATTGTTCATACAGTTTTATTTAATAACTGGTTTGACCACACAGACATAGTGTATTCTTTATTTCCCTATGAGGATAAAGGAGACAACATTCCGTCTTTGAACAAGACTTAGCCTAACAGGTGTTTTAAAAAGGACTTTAACAAAACGTATTAATGTAACGTGAAAGCTTTGTGCGCTTTTAAATACCTGTAGGAAGGAGTAATAGTACGTAGGCTAGTCGGCTCTAAAACGTGACGTTTCAACAAGAGGGAGTGAGCATTTTCCTTAATGACGTTGCATATACCGGCTGTTTGACTCGGAAGCCATACAAGCGTGTAGAGAAGAAATGACCGACAGTGACCTCAAATAAGATGTTGAAGACCTATCTTTTGTCTTCATCTCTTTACAACACTTCAGCATTTATGTAGAACTGTGATAAAACAATTGTAAATTTTGAAGCGCCTTCGAAACGTCGAGTCGTTACGCATCTGTCTGTCTCCCGAGCGTTCATATTTGCTGCGTAAAATAATGGAAAATGCTGAAACATCCGATCAAAACGGAACGACGCACTACACGAACGGTTTAGTAAACGGATTTCACACCCTACAGTCCGATGACGGGGAGGGTATTTCATCTAACGGAGGTGGTCTGGGTGCTAGTGACAGTAGCGGTGGCCATAATGGTATTGACAGTTTCCACCATCTTCATCAAGATGTACACAACAATGGTTCGCCTACGAAGCGCTGCAGACTCCGAAGACGCATGGATTCGGGAAAGAAGAACAGACCGCGTAAGTAATAAATGTTTTAAATGGTACCTTAAATCGAACAATGACAATTAGCACAATATACAGCAAATAGCTATTTTAAGGTAGGCTATGTTTCGTTTAAAAATATCCCAAATTTAAGCAGCTAAAAAACGATTCCAGCGCTTTAAACTCTTTTATTTGTTTATTTTTCTTTTGCACGATCAAAATCTTGTCAGACATTATTTTACACATTCGTTTTTCGTTCGACATTATAAATAAAGGTTATCCCACTGTACGTTACATTTCAATTTTATTTACTAACGTTAACTGTTTGGTCAGTGTTTGTAGCGAAGCATCAGATTTTTTCCCCCAGCATTTCGCTCTTATTCATATTTGTAACAAGAATGTAAAGGATGAGATTTTAAGTGTCCTGAAGTCCCGGAAGTGAACCAATTTTTGGTTTTCTTTTTTGTGTTTTATTCTACGCAATTCAAACAAAAAATAAATAAAATGCCTATTTAAAAGAGAAAACGCTTGAACTGAAAACACATTTCCAATTTGCCTGTATTAAGAGATTTGTTTGTTTTGAAAGACCGGTTATTTAGTGTTGTGAAATCAATGTGTTGTTCGTTGGGCGGATTTCATTGGCCAGATCAGGATGTAAGGGTGTGACCAAAACACGCCAGATATGAACGACATGAGATTTCATCCAATGAGAGGGAAGGATCGCACAAAGGGGTGGGAAATCGAACTGGCAGATTTTACAGTACTTGTGTAATTAACATAAAAAATCCATAGCTGTCAAGTGACATTAGGACGTTTATTCTTCTGCCAGCAGCATTTGTTATATATACATATACTGAGTATACTGCTGCGTGCTTCATATTGTTGTCTTCATAATCCTGTCTGTCTCACCTGCAAAGTATGAAACTAATTGGCAAGAAGCCAGGTAAGGTCCTGCATAATATTGTTTAATCAATAAAAGCAGTAAACTACATTAAACTCGACGAGATTCCGTTTTCTTGGTATTAATTAGTCAGCATCTTTTTACAGTCTAGTGTCAAACTATCAAGAACTAGTTGAAGTAACAGTAATTGCACACTCCAGAATCCAATCAATTATATATAGTAATTCATAATTGATTTTAAATATTGATTTTAAATATTGTTTTTAAATGCGAATATAAATCTATCTTAAATATTTCTTGCATTGCTTAAAAAGGTTGCGTTGTTGGCGGTAAACTGCTGTGACTTCACTTTTTGTCCATTAACTGCTGTAAAGTTACTGTGTTCTTGGTGGCTTTGCAGTACTTTGCTCTTTGAGACAAGGAGTACACACACCTTTCACCTACATGTATATCTGCCAGAAACATTATCATCACTGATCTAAACTCCCTTAACTAATCAATGACATAAGAAACTGCTTTCTCACAAATGCTGCAAAGATATTTTACTGATTCACTAAGGCTGCTGTAGAAAATACTGAGGTTGTGTCAGAAAGGTCTGAATGGTTTTTACCGAGAGATTATATTGTATGCTAGACAGATTATGTGAACCTGATGTGTCACTTTTATTTTGAAGACAGGATGTTTCTCAGAATCACCAGGCAATCTCTTTGAAACCACAGTTACCATGGCAACAAATGGGCCTTTTTCCCCTACCAAAGCAGTCATAGTAATTTGCAATCAGACAGTATTCATTAATAAACTTATTATAACACTAAAATCTTTTAAACACAGACACAAACACACAAAAGTCATGTAAGCATTATATTTTAATTATTTGTTTATTAGATTTTACATTATAGAATTTTTCCACACCTATCATATTTATTTCACACCCATTAGTACCGCACAGAAAGATGCAGGTTATACTTGTTAAGAAAGAATGGCAAAATTTCCATTTCTAAAACGAGATTTTTTTTCCAGCCTTTCCATGGTTTGGGATGGATATCGGAGGCACTTTGGTAAAGCTGGTTTACTTTGAGCCCAAGGACATAACTGCTGAAGAAGAACAAGAGGAAGTGGAGAGCCTGAAGAGCATCCGCCGCTATCTGACCTCCAACGTGGCCTATGGAAACACAGGTATCCGTGACGTTCACCTGGAGTTGAAGAACCTCACCATGTGTGGCCGGAAAGGCAACCTGCACTTCATTCGGTTCCCCACGCAAGACATGCACCGCTTCATCCAAATGGGCAGAGACAAGAACTTCTCCAGTCTACACACCACACTGTGCGCCACGGGTGGGGGAGCATACAAGTTTGAGGACGACTTCAGAACGGTGTGTGATCCACAGAGGAATGGTGACATAATAATGGAATTTAATGGAAAAACTATGTTGTTTTGTTAACATATTGTAATGTCTTGTTATCTTACTGCCACTTATACTATTACTGTTGTCAGGACAATGAATGACTAACATTAGCTATGTCTGCGCGTTTGTGATTTATGTGTTTATGTGTATTTACTTCTTCTTGCAGGTGGCTGGTTTGGAGCTCCAGAAGCTGGATGAACTGGACTGTCTTATTCAAGGTCTGCTGTATGTTGACTCAGTCGGGTTCAATGGCCACCCCGGGTGTTATTTTTTCCAAAATCCCTCTGACCCTGAAAACTGTGTCAAGAGGCCGTTTAGCCTGGAGAACCCCTTCCCTATGTTGCTGGTAAACATTGGCTCGGGGGTTAGCATCTTGGCTGTCTACTCCAAGGATGATTTCAAGCGAGTCACAGGCACCAGGTGAATTGTGGCATTATGTTTTATCTTGTGCTTAAGCACACAGGTTAATTTCAGGTTTATGCTCTTCATCCTGCTTATAAAGAAAACAGGATCTGGCTACTACAACAGCAGATATGCTACTTACTGACCAGATGAAACATTTCTCAGATATATTATCAAAGAACCATAGATATAGTTCAGACCTGCTGATTTATTCATGCAGAAGTACAGCAGATGACAGTCCCGCATATGGGAAAAAAACAAGATATTGTGGCCATGAATTAAGAATTTGTTGCCACAACTTATCAATTTTTTTAATCGTGGCAATGTTGTACTAAATCGTTTCCCTTTTTAATTAAATGTCGCCTACAATAAATTTTTGTGATTTGTGGCCACAGTGTCAACATCGTGTGGTCTCCTATTCTACAACAACTTACAATTTTATATTTCAACCACAGATGGCGATAAAGAGCCTAAAGTTCTGTAGTACTGTAACTGTAAAGTAAAAATAATAAATGACTTATTTTTTATTGTTTTTTTTTGTATTTTTATTTTGTAATGAAAATTGCTAAATATGTTGTAGAAACAAGATATCTAATCTACCTAAATTAACACAAAATTTTTTAAATACACCGCCATTCATTTTCTCCATTGGTTGTGATTCAGTTTAGGAGGTGGTACGTTTCTAGGCCTGTGTTGTTTGCTGACTGGCTGTGAGACATTTGAGGAGGCTTTAGAGATGGCAGCTAAAGGGGACAGCACAAATGTGGACAAACTAGTGAAGGACATTTATGGAGGTGATTATGAGCGCTTCGGTCTCCAGGGTTCCGCCGTTGCATCCAGGTATAGACAGATTTGCCATCATCCATATGTAAAATGATCATGTTTGTGATTAAAGAAGATCTTCAAGTTTTTTTTTTCCTTTAATTTGTTAGTTTTGGTCATATGATGTGCAAGGAGAAACGTGATAGTATAAGTAAAGAGGACCTGGCCAGGGCCACTCTTGTCACCATCACAAACAACATTGGTTCCATCGCCCGCATGTGTGCAGTCAACGAGGTTTGAAAACATTTTCTCTTAATGTAAAAGCTCATCTATTTTAAGAACTGTTTTTGCAGCCACATTAATTGATTTTTGTTCAGAATACATACGTTAAATTTAGTGGCCATTACCCCGTGAAATAATCTATATAAAGACCAAGTCTGTGGTGCTAAAGATGACCATGAACTCTGTGTGCTTTGAGCTTCTTTACAGTGTTGTCTTGTGGCATGGAGATCAAGCAGCATTGTACAGGGCTATCACAGCACACTGAACAGCCACAAGATGGATAAACATGTTTTTCTTTTCCTAAAATACTCTGGTGTAAAAGTCAAAAACAAGTGCAATGTAGATATTTCCGCTTTTATATTCTTCATAATTTAAATAGAGCAATATTACTGTCTATTCTGACCGTCTGTTTTTTTTTTATTTTTTTTTTTATTTTCTTCAGAATATCGATAGAGTGGTTTTTGTTGGGAATTTCCTTCGGATCAACACAGTATCAACTAAGCTGCTGGCCTATGCCATGGACTTCTGGTCTAACGGACAATTGAAAGCCCTTTTCTTAGAACATGAAGTAAGTCTTTTTCCTTTTTTATCACTTTTAATTCCCTTCAAATCTAGAATCAGTTGCATTAATTGTGTTTGTTTATCTTGGACATAAACCATAACCTTCTTTATAGTAGTCAATCAATATGTCAGCCAGCCAAGTATATAGCATTTTATGGTGGAAATATTAAAAAAATTACACTTAGGTGCTTTTAAACAGCCAATGAAATCAAAGTTTTAGTTTTGTGGCTTTTATACAAAAATATTGTTGGGACCAGAAAAAAAAAATTGTGGTGTGTTATTGTATGAGGTGTTTCTGAAGATGAATGTGAGGATGTAAATATTAGGGAGCAAGAGGAAAATGAGCACCTGTTGCATGATGATTTATATAAAATAATAATAGATGAATAACAGATGAATAGGCCTCCTGCTCTAAATTTGTTATTTATAGGTGTACAATAAATGAGAAATGTTTAAATATTGTTAAAAGTAAACAAGGTGTTAGTTCTGTTTACTTATCAGTGGATGGATGACCACTTTGCAGATTAACAGGACCTTTAGCTCCCCCTTGTGTCAGTTCCAAAGTCTACCACAGACACCTCAATGGACAGTGTTGATTTCTGTTGCCAAATATTGTGAACTTATTTATCAGAAAGTATTAGTAAGAAGTATAGTAAGTATTATGCAAATTAAAATTATTATAAATTATACACTGATTTATTTTGCTAAAAATACAGTAAAAACAGCAATATTGTGAAATATTATTACAGTTTAAAATTACTGTTTTCTATTTAAATACACAGTAGTGTATGCAAAATATCAGCCATTGATTGCTCATTAGGTCTCAACAAATGCCATCATATCATATGATATAAGCATGTATGCAAATATAATGAAATGCTTTGCTTCTTTACTGCAGGGTTATTTTGGAGCTGTTGGTGCCTTCCTAGAGCTACTAAAGATGACTGAAGACTCCTGAGACACTGAGGAAAACCCAACCTTCAAACCAGAAGCTGCTGTAAGATTTCAGGAAAGCCACATCCCCTAATAAGGAAAAGCCATTTAATAATGTGATGAGTTTCCATTTCTCTTCAAATCATCTACATGTTGGCCCTTCTATGCTCATGACAGGAGCAAATGTTCAAGAGGTTGTGATGCAACAGCACACCATTTTCAGTGTGTGATGAGCTTCACCTCATGCCAACTGTTTCTTGTCACCATTGCCATAAACCCAGCACAGCTTTGCCTTTGCCATGTATTGATGATTTGAGTGGAAGATGATTTAGGATACTAATGCTTGTATACTTCCTCTGCTCTCCATCTGTTTGTGAGCTTTATGAAAACAGTCGTAACATATAAAAAGGGTTTGGAGGTGAGTATTATGTGTATTTGTGGAACAGCCTGCTGTATAAAAGTAAAAACAACCTTCCCCAATCCTCTCTGAACAAATCATTTACGCTGGACTTTTTTGTCTCCCAATTCCAGTCACATATTAGCATTTATAATATCTGTATTACGTTAAAAATGCTACAGTAAGTTGTATTATTATTCGTAAAGTAATTTTGGACACTAAAGCATGAGTCCAAATTCATTCAATTTTTTATAATAATACATCAAATACAATTTGAATTTTTAGTACTTTTCAATTAGATCAATCTTTTATTTGAACACTTTTACAGAATTAGCTAAATGTTGTCAGGTAGACCTGTTTTATCCACATTGGGCCTGATTAATGGAGTGTTGGCATGAGTATCTGTAGTTTCTAAAATATCTTTACCTCCTTTTAACTGGCCTGTGTAATGAACAGTGAACATATGCACCTGAGCTGACACTGATTGTATTGGGACCAAATTGTCTACATTGACTGAAAAACAGTATCTTCATCAGATGGAGAATTCTCATACTGTAGTTCACTACATACAGTTCAGTAAGTCTTTTCTTACGGTGATAATGATTTTTATTTGGTTTTGCAGTCCCAAATGCTGAGATTTCTCTGATCTGAATGTGTTAACAGTTTACCCTGTGTATATACACTGTAGTGTGTAATGTTTTGTTGTTTTGTTTTTATTTTATTTAACATTTGCACAAACCATCTCTTGTCATATTCATGCCATTATGCAGTGATGTCTTAAACTTCATTTGAGACCGCTAACCAAGACATATATTTACTGTCAAACCTCCTCACAAATGCCTTCATCCTTTCAACATTTTCATCTTAAATGTCATCTATTACTGAACATATTAGCCTTTTTTCCCCTCATGTATCAACATGAGAATCTCTATGCCTAAACACCTTTTAACTCTCTGTGTGAATGCTGGACAGCTGGGTCTGACTGTGAACGCTCCAGGTTGTTGTTCAGGACCAGATGTATGTTAAAAATGTGCACCTAAAGCTGGAATCAGAAATTCCAAAAAAGTTAGTCCAGTCACTATAATCTGTCTAAATATGTAAGATAAAAAAAGCCTTTTTTAAAAGAAAATGTTTTGCTTTTCCCTCCCTTTGAGCCACAGCATGACACCTTACTGTACATTTCTACCAATTTCATTTTCTCATTTTGCCTTGACACTGTAAATATGAACTAAAAAGACATTCAATGTTTATTTTTAACAGCACTGAGAAAATAAGCAGTTTTCAAGGTGTTTTTTTTTTTTTTTTTTTTTTTTTTTTGCTGATCATCATGAATGCAAGCAAGACCAAAACTCCTAAAAGGAAGTAATAAGAGGAATAATTTCATGATGCAATTTCTATTAGAAGATTCTGTCTTTTGTGTCAAAAATAATCATCTGTTGTGTGAGTGTACTGAACCTACTACATGTTCATCTGGTACTGTAACTCAACAACATACCTGTGCTGATATCAGTGTGTCTTTTAGCTGCTGGTAACATCTGTAACAGCATATTAAGCACATTGTCTCTACTTCTTTACCTTCTGTCTGTTGATTCATGCTTTACTTCTGCTCAGTCCTTAGAATTGCCTTATGCAGTGGGGTGCCATTTTGTCTTTGGATGTCTGGATTATGCACAATGGCATCCCAACATCTCTCTGAGCCACAAAAGTAACTTCCAAGTGTTACGGGGTGCCTTTTACTGATAGAGACAAGGCTTTATCTCTGTATCCTCTGTATTGTTGCTTATGCTTAATCCAGATGTCACTGTATAGAGTAAACTTTAACAGTATATTTGAGGTGTTTTCTTTTTCTTTTTTGGGAGGGGGAGGGGGAGGGGTATTGCTCTACCTGTATGCCACAGCAGACTGAATGCATGTGTCGGTACATTGTATTTTTACTGAGCTAATGCAAAGCATGTAAGCAATTTCTGAACAGGTGTGTCACCCCTTAAGGCAGGGGTGTCAAACTCAATTCCTGGAGTGCCGGAGCCCTGCAGAGTTCAGGTTCGACCCTAATTAAACACACCTGATCCAAGTAATCAACTAGTCAAACTGCCTTTGTCGGGTTTTGTTCTTGTAAACCAGCATAACGCTTGGATCTTATGTCAGCGCATGTTAATTTCATTGCGCTGTATATGTTAAATTGTATGAAACCTTTCTCTCCTTTCATAAATGTACTATGTCTGTCATGTCTGATGACCAGTTTTCAGGAAGCATGTTCTAAATTATAAACGCTGAAGAGCCATTATAGCTGAATTATAAGCTTTTTCTAGAGATAAATTGCTTCTTTATAAATCGTCTCATTGTAGATAATTGGATGTTAATTTTCCTTGCTAATACCCCTCATTAATGAGCTTAATCTTCTGACAAACTTGTCTAATGTATGTGATCTGAGTGATTATGTATAATTTCATACTGAACATTCTTTTAACTTAAGTTTATTCAGTGTTCAAGCAATCATATGAATCTCAAACAATATCACTACACAAATTTTAAGTGTATTTCTTATGATATAACGTTTGATGTTGATCATAGATGAATCCTTGATTTACTTGTGTCTCCTAGGGAATGAAGAAATCATATTACTGGCTCTAAAATGTCACTAAGAAGTTTTTATATTGGTTTTGAGTTATCAGGTGAAAGGCTAACTTCATTTGTCAATAAACTATTTTGTAAATATCTAATAAATGTGTTAATTATGGAAATTGGTTTACTGTTATGACTTTTTATTTTCTTTCTTTTCATCCAAAAATCTACACTTAGACCAGGTTACTGCAGATTCACAAACATGACAAGAGAGACGTTGCACATATTATTATATACTAGTATTTTACTAGTTTCAACTGTTATTGGAAACAAACTGCAATTCCATGGGGAAAAGTATAAGGTTGACCATCAGTTTCCTCCTGTCATTCCAAACCCATAAGACTTTCATTCATCTTTGAAACACAAATGGAGATATTTGTAGACAAGAGAACAACCATGTTTCTTGCAGAAGCTGAAATATTTGTGTGACAAAAACTTTTTAATTTTATTTATTTATTTTACTTTTACAATGTCTTTATGGACTTTTTTTTGAATCATGGTTTGAGAGGAGGGACAGAAATCTCAGGTTCAATAAAAATATATTAAGTTGTGTTTCGAAGATTAGTTAAAGTTTTATGGGTTCAAAAGTAAATTATGGTAGTATTTTTCATTTTGGGATGAATTAACCCTTATTTCAGATTGGTCACAAAGGGAATCCAGCTGTTTGATATTTCCTACACTGACAAAAAAAAAAAAAAAAAAATCATGATGTAGGATTTACATGAAATGTTGTACACAAATAATTACCAAGAAATGCCAAGAAACACGTTGAATTAATTCTTGAAATTTTGAAGAAAGCCTGAAATAGTATTGTCTTGTAAAATGTAGACCAGTAATATTTAATTTACAACTTCGAAAAATCTTGTTCATTATCCCTTACGTGTCTATTGAATAGTTCCTTCAGAATGTATCTGCCAGCAATTAAAAATAAAGTTGGCCTGATAGATCGTACTTGTGAAATGAGAAATTGCTGAAATTGTAAACTGGTGTGTTCCTCACCAGCAACTGAAACTAGGGTAAGTCCCAAGTAAACAGTTTTGCAAGTAAGAGAGAGAAAACCACACTTCTGTCCTGCCATGTCTATACTTGCATAATTTTCTTTCACGTGTAGGGAGGGGGAGTGGAGACAGAGGCAAATAGGTTCACAGTTCACACGTCTAAACCTCGTACCCCCGTCTTGATGTTCCGACAGCTGCAAACTTGTTTCGCTGGTGTGAGCGGCAGGATGTTGATGAACATCCTGCAACAACTCAATTAAACGAATGTGCAGAAGAATTTCAAACGTCTGGACCAGTTCATGCGATTGCAGAGGAGTTGAATGGGGAAAGTTTGGACCGTGTTTGCGGTTGTTTTATAAAATGGTAAGTGCCTCTATTTACCACTTTGAGAAGTTTTTTTTTTTAACCCTCGACCTACCTTATCAACATTTTCATTCACATTCATTTTTTGTTAATAAAAAAAAAAAAAAAAAAAAAAAAAAATTAATAATTGTGTGTGCGTGAGTGTTCTTGTAAAATTTGAGAGAGAAAAACTCCACTGCAAATCACAAATCCAACCACTGTGTGCATGAGTTTTACTGGCATCTAATGGGGAAAATTTGGTACTGTGCCCAAGATTTTCTTGCAGGTATAGAGTTTAACATGTTTCATAAAATATATTTTTTTATATAAAATATTGTTCATAAATCATTTTCATAAACTTAAACCTCATTCATTTTTTTTTTTTTTTTTTTACTTCAATAATAATTTGCCATTGTTCTTCTTTAAAATGAGACCAAACTTAACTCTGTGCTCCCAAGCTCCACATTTTTATGACAGTTTTTTGACATGGAGATTTTTGTCCACTATGGACCTATGTGTAACTTTTTTTAATTGACGGACAAAGGTTAAACATCTGGTTTCAACAGGAATGACTGGTGAATTTAGATTCCATTTTTAAAAACAAAGAAAAACAAAACGTCATTAAACTTTCTCAGTTTTCTTACTTTATTATTAGGCCTATTAGAATAAATTTATTTTGTTACGATTGGACGCATTCCTTTAAAGACAAAAAATAAATCTCTAATAATAATAATAATAATAATAATAATGGGTTTTACTATGCCAAATGTAATAATTTGCAATAATTTTTGACCTTCTAAAAATTTTCTAAGGTTTAACCTATTTGATCATTAGGTAAATTCATGACAAGTGTCTTTACAAAATATAGGCTAATTATAAGTAAAACTATTATTAATTGGGAGGGAGTGGGGTGCACTTCTGAAGGAAACCACTTTAAATCTGAGATGCATTTACACACATAAAATTTGCTATACTATACTGACAAGGCATATTTTGAATATAGGAAGAGGAGAGTAAATAATCCCACAAATTAACAGTTAGACAATTAGACAAGCCTACCTTCATAGAAATCTGTTAAGTTGATGTGTTTTTCAAGTTGCATTGAAACAATGTGCAATTTGGACTGTTCCCACAGTTGAACGATATCTAGATTAGAAGAGTCATAAAGTACAGTACATGTTCAGTTGCATAATAAGGGGGACAAAAACTGGTATCATCTTATCCCGACAGTGTACATTGTGTACATGGCCACATTTTATTGTTTTTTCTGTAGCTCTTCATGGCTCTAAAGTATGCATGTCATTTTCCACACCACTGTCTCTTATTTTAGTCAAGGTATATTTTTTAGGATGCCGAAAACTGGATGGTATTTAGGTAGGGGAACAGCTTTTTAATTGGGACAAAGGGGTAAGAAGGGTCAGGGAGGCAGACTGCAAGGTCTCAAGTTAATATGGCAACCCGTCAAGCTGGGCTCTCTCTCATAAACACTTCCCATGAATGCAGTCATGCATCATTTCACTCTTTACTGTGAATCATTTGTAAAAGCAAAAAGGAGCCCCAAACCCTGGAAGATGTCACATTTTCTGAGAATATTTGCATCGCCCATTGTGCCTGTTAATCATTTTAGCTGAGATTGTTAGTTATTCCTGTCTGTTTTGCTGACTGTGTCATCTTGTGCTCAGCAGAGTCACTGAACGGGCCTCACATCTGCAGAAGGAATTCCATGACGGTGTGAGTGTGGCGGCAGAGAGGTGCAGCGTGTGTTTGAGACTGGGTGTTTGGAAGGAAATAAAGGTGGTGGGAAGGACAGACTCCATGGCTCAGGAAAAGAAGAAAGGAGGCGTCCTTCCACCTGATGGAGGCTGGGGATGGATGATCGTGGCTGGCTGCTTTGTGGTAACTGTTTGCACCAGAGCTGTTACGAGGTAAGCTTTTTGGAGGGTGTATGCTGTTATTCATACCTGTTTTGATAGGTGGGGTTTTCAGCTATACCATAGAGTTTAACTTGATGTTCAGTACCTAAAGAATATTGTATCTTCTTTAAATGTCAGGATTTGTTTCTCAAATGGGTTTAACCTGTTAAATAGTACATATTTTTGTTTATTACAGTACATGAGGCACAACTATATTTAGTTCATTCCACGCTGAGAATTACCTAGAATGAGTCACTGGTTCACAAAGTGACAAGTGCTATCTGGTGTTTCTGCTGCAGCCTTTGAGGTCAGGTTACATTTGACAGACTTGTAAACAACTTTCAGGCCTTCACACATGGATATAGATAACACAGTGTTGTTGATGTTGTTGTTGTTGTTGTTTTGCATCTAATGGCCAGCCACTCTATGGTGTTTTTACTCCTTTGGTTATGTTATAACACACTTGTGACATTTTTCTGTAATATGTTTAAAGATTTACTCTTTCCTTTTATACTGCTTTGAACAAGCTGTTCTATTTAGCAATATTTTGTCTTTCCCCTCAGGCAAGGAACGTCCTGAACTGACCATGCTGTATAATTATTTGAATGTTCAACTGAAATGTACATTGGCTGACATGGACTGGTGTGAAATGCAAGAACCTGAAGAACAGGTCTTCAAATCCACTAATGATGTAGGAAGGATGAAATTGCAAGCAGGATGGGGAAAACAAAATATTTTATGTGACCTCTCACCTCTTAAACAAGGACTCTTTTGACCATTTTTTAAGTCCTGTTGAGATAAGTGGTAATAATCAACCAGAGAGGTACAAGATGATGAAACTCTTTTAGAGCTTAAAGGGCAGCCTGTGGTCTTTGGATTAAAAAAAATGCCTTTTTAACCTCTTCTTTATCTTATGGATATTCTCTTCTTTCTCCTTAAACCCTTCAAAGCTCTTATCATCCACATATGTGCATGTTATTCAAGTTCTAGATTAAGAATTTACCCTTTGAGACCGTAACTTGGCTTTGTCGACTGGGTTTTTTCACTGTCTGTGGAACAGTTGACTGAAGCACATCTCCTTCGTTGATGGCTGATGGCTAGACATGTCTGTCTCAGCGGCGGAAGACATGAGAGTTGCTGGCTGTCATACCCACACTGAGTACTCTGACCCAAATGACCTGCATGGTGATCTAGTTTTGTTTGTTCAGGTGCAGAACAGGCACTGCAGAGGCTTGTGCCTCATTACCCTGTCTCAGCCTTTCATATCTAGACACCCACGATCTGCACGGCTGTTCATTGTTACTGGCTGTGAATGGCACTGGACTATAAAACGTGTTGTTAGTTTGAAGCATCACAGTATGATCCTTCAAAACCACAACTTGTGTTGTCTGCGTTTTGTCTGATCAGTTGTCTTTTTCTCTTTTTCAGATGCATCTCCATATTCTTTGTTGAGTTTCAGATGCACTTTGCAAGAGATTACTCTGGGACAGCATGGATTCATTCATTAGTGGACTGCACAACCATGCTGTGTGGTATGTAATAATCATGTTGGACACTAAAATCATTCGACATTAGTATATAACAGTCATCATTATTGGCCCAGTCTGAAGTAGGGATTCCATCAGCAGAATTCAATTACCAGTTCTCTTTTCTAGATTGCTCACACAATTGGTTTAGACAGAGTTTTTGCCCATCTGAGACAATACTGCATAAGACACTAAAAAAAGACCTGCAGTCTGTGGGAGGCTGAAAACATTCTCTTGAAGTCAGCGACACACAGCGAACATCTTGAGAGGAGTCGTTAGTGTCGAAAGCTTGACCCCCCCCCCCCCCCCCAAAAAAAAACAGGCCTGTTGGCTTCCCTTACACCCAGTGCTGTCTGCTGTTGACAGTACACCGATCTTAAGAATTACATTGCTAAGGAACGGCCATCTTTAGGCAGCTGTCAAGTAAACAAAAGACATAAGAAATGCTTTTATTATTTAAAGTTTTCCAATAAAGAAATAAGCCCCAAAAAACTGTGGTTTACAGTGAATTCATAACAGTTAAGGGGTGTTGTTAAAACCCCCTAAACTGTTATAAATTCACTGTAAAACACTTACGGGGCTTATTGCTTTTATAAAACTGTTATTCCATATACATAGTAAGGTTTCACGATATTAAACAGAGCAAATAAAGTGTAATGATATAAATAAAAACCGTATTCTTCCACCAAACAATGTAGTTCCTTAGAACGCTTGTGTACTTCAAACAAAGTGATTGCCGAGCAAAACACAGAAGTAAACAAAGGTGTATGTTTGTAGTGTAATTTACAACAACTCAACCAATCAGAATCAAGGACCGGAACTATCCGTTTTATAATATTGTGTTTGGCTGACATGTTCTCTTTTATCACATGGGTGATATGTTTCTGGGGCTGTGTAGGAGTCTACAGAGTCACATAGTGGTATTTAATGTAATACTCTATGATCTCACAATGTGAGAGAGTGGTTCATTAGCGGAATAATCACAATATAGATGATTACCAAGTAAAGCATTTCCATCCCATGTGTTCAATAAAACAAAATCGTCATTTCTGAGGAAACTGATGCAAGATATAATGGAAGTTATTGCGACTGACTCTTTATTAAATTAAAAAAAAAAAAGTTAAATATTTCATTTAATTAATATTGCAAAATGTGTAATGTAATTAAAAAAAATAGTGGCTGTTTAAAACACAGACAAACAATCTGACAATATTGTTTGCTTAGTGGTCAGAAGAATATGTATGTAAATTTGTAAGCAAACAGGTTTCCAGAAACAGCAGCAACTTTTGAGCATATGACTCTTTACTTTAAATAGGCTAGTTTTAGTATTAGAACATCTTCTTTCAGGCACTAGAAGAGGAGAATATCAGGGCTTGACTTGGGCTAAAATTTACGATAGCCTTGTGGGCAGCTTATCCACATATTGTCACAGAATGCTCCTAAACAAGCAGATCCAAGTGCAGCATTTATTGTAAAACATCCAAAAACAAAGAATAATCCAAATCAGGGCAAACCGGATAATCAGAAAACACATAACAGAAAATAAACCAGCAACCAAAGACACAGAAAATCGGGTTTATAGGAGGATAAGTTAACAGGAAAAATGAGACATAGCTGAACGAAATGAGACTTGATTGTCAAGGCAAAGGGTGATGGGAACTGAAGTCCAAAGAAACAAACAACCAAGAAGCGTGCCCTCTGGTGGCCTTAGATGGGCACACCAACCAGACATTGACATTACCTCCTCTCTAAGGAGTGGATACCAGACATTCCACCAGAAAACATAAAGTTCTGGAGGGAGGTGGAATGGAGACAGATCGGGGGAGCGATGACAGGCCAGGCCCGTGTAGCTGAAAAGGGCTTGGAGACAGAGGTATGCCTTGTCCAAATACCCCCACTTGTGGTCTTGGCCACTTGAGAGCGCGTGTGTGGGACAGGAAGTAAGTGCACAAGACTGTCCAGATCTTAAAAACCTCCAAAGCGCAGTGCCCTTAATGCACACTAAATCCAGAGCAGTATTCAAGGCTTAGTGTATCCCATCATGCATCATGTTGTGGAAATAAATCACAAGACTTTTTGCCAAGATCACAAGAGATCACGGAAACATTGCCAATGTAACTTAAATATTAATAATAATAATAATAATAATAATAATAATTCGATATTACATAATTTGGTAGTAAAACAAAGTGCTACACGTTTTATTGGTGCAGAGGTGTGTAGCCTATATTTATTTTGTACATCAATTGCAACTGCTTTTTAACACTTAATTAGAAGCACCATAAATTAAAGTGTGTCCCATCATGAAATGAAAAGTTGTACACACACTTGTTGTCTTCATCCTCACTTGAACACTTGGGCCAAATACAGGATATACGTCATTCAAGTAGTGAAGTGATCAAGTGCAAAGACCGCAAGTGTGGGTATTTGGTCAAGGCAGTAGACAAGGGTGCCAGGATGGCGCCAGCAGGGCAGGAGGCCAGGGAGGGGCGGAGCCGGCAGGCCTTGAGCTTGGGCGGCAGCGGGCCCTGTAGTGGAGTCTGAGGGCTCCCGGACTGGAGCAGACTCTGGAGAGGATTCTGAGGACTCCTGGACTGGAGCAAGTTCACATGTGGACTCTGAGGGTTCCCGGACTGGAGCAGGCTTTGGAGTGGACTCTGAGGGCTCCCGGACTGGAGCACGCTCTGGAGTGGACTCTGAGGGCTCCCAGACTGGAGCACGCTCTGGAGTGGACTCTGAGGGCTCCCAGACTGGAGCACGCTCTGGAGTGGACTCTGAGGGCTCCCAGACTGGAGCATGCTCTGGGGTGGACTCTGAGGGCTCCCAGACTGGAGCATGCTCTGGGGTGGACTCTGAGGGCTCCCGGACTGGAGCATGCTCTGGGGTGGACTCTGAGGGCTCCCGGACTGGAGCACGCTCTGGAGTGGACTCTGAGGGCTCCCAGACTGGAGCACGCTCTGAATTGAACCCTAAGACCCCCCAAACTATATCACCCCCGGAGTTGAACCCTGAGGCGGTCCATGCACGCAAAACAGCCCTGAAGTGAAAGGCAAAGACGACCTTCTTGATTATGGCAGCAATAGTGAAATCGGGCGGCTCTGTGGCAACATCTGAGACCACTGGAGTCGGGTCCTCCAGGACCACCGGAGGGGAGGCCACTGGAGTCGGGTCCTCCAGGACCACCAGACTTGGACCCACCGGGGTAGTCTTTGCTGCCCTCTTCCTCCTTGACCTTCGTTTGCGAGACAGAGACTGTGAAGATTCACTATCAGCTGGAGCAGACTTGGGGATCTCTGCAATTGGCACTGCAATTGGCTCAGATCAACATGACACTGCTAAATTGTGATAACAGAATCAATCAATGAAGCTCCAAAAGTCGAGTCTTAAACCACTCCATCTCCCGAGGAGTCAAGGGATTGTCTAAGCAGTCATTAAAAACCTGACTGAGCTCAAAATCACAAAGTTCTAATCCTACCGCCAATGTCCAAAAAGTCTGTGCCAGTCCACCCACTTGCATCCCCTGTTGCCGAAGATCCACCGACATCCTAAGCCGAGCTTTCCGCTCCTTCTTCAAAACAGTAGGAAGAATTCAAATGCCCATGGTCCACAAGTTGATATCTCAGTCTAGCTGCTGGATCTAAATGGCTGGTTTATTTTGTCATGGAATGCTCCAAAACAAGCAGATCCAAGTGCAGCATTTATTGTAAAACATCCAAAAAACCAAGAATAATCCAAATCAGGGCAAAACAGAGCATCAGAAAATAATAAACCAACAACCAAAGACACAGAAAACCAGGCTTATTTGAGGATAAGTTAACAGGATAAATGAGACACAGCTGAATGAAATGAGACTTGATTCTCAAAGCAAAGGGTGATGGGAACTGAAGTCCAGAGAAACAAACAACAACCAAGAAGCGTGCCCTCTGTTGGCCTTACATTTGCACACCAACCAGACATTGACACATATAGCACCATTGCTCACCACTGAGTTCAAGTCCCAGATATAAAAACTAAAAAAAAAAAAAATAACAACCACACCACCTCCCGTCAACTAACTGTACTATCAAAATGAAGGCAATGCCAGATATAAATATTAAAAAAAAAAATAATAATAATCTGACCATCTGGCAACACAGTCCTCCATAAATGTTTTGCTGGGGTTGGGGCAACTGGAATAAATAAATAGTTTATAAATAAATAAAAGATGGAAACAAATAATAATACATATTTTTGAATATACTGCAAAGACAAAAAACAATTAATTATTAATATTCCATTAATAATTAACAATTAATATACCATTATATTGCAGGCTTAATGATTGAATTCAACATTTATTAGAACTATTAAAATCTCCTTTGTAGTTGCCTTAATTGAATGCTACTGTAATGCCTGAATCCAGAGTTAACCTTAGTATTAGTAAGATCATGAAACGCCAAATACTCCTCATTATTGTAGCTTTTTATTAACTAAAATAAAACATCTTTAAATGTAAGTAGCCAATAATAATGACATTAATAATAAATACCATAATCCCATATTTCTACAGTGTTTGTGACTGGTAAGAGTGGTGCTGTGTGGTTTATAATGCTTGTAGTTTTACCACAGAGCCTTTACTGTTCACTTAATACTGTAAGTGTCGTGTGTCAAAGTTAAATGGATCAAGTGCTGGTTATCACTTCAATAGACTGATGAAAGCATTGGACTATCTCCTACTGTGCGGGAGACACCGGTCTGGTAGCACCGTTTCATCACTTGGCTTTTGGTGTCAACATCTCATGTGCTCCAGTAAAGACAAGGCGATTAAAAGATACCCTAAACTCTAGTTTAAACGAGTTCAAGGACATTTTTATCGCTTTTGGAAAGAAATAACACAGACACTGGACATGGATTAGTGTGCATGTGTCGAGGGCTAACTTAACGTGTAAAAAATGACAGTATAGCCTACTGCAGCGCTTAATATGTAGTGGTGTGGGTGAGGTTTCGGCAATCGGCCCACCGGGAAAAGTGCGGGTGCTCTCAGTGGCCAATCAATCTAGGTCTACTTTCCCTTTTCCTCCACTGCCAATCATGGGCCCCCTCCATCCTTGGGCCTCAACCCCACCTAGCCCTTATGTTAATCTGGCCCTTGCCATTATTTCGGTCTTTAGTTTCACATGATCCTTCAGAAATCCTTCTAATATGCTGGTTCGGTGCTCATGAAACATTTCTTATAATCAATTTTGAAAACAGCTGATTAATATTTTTGTGGAAACCATAATACATTTTTTAGCATTGTTTGATGAATAGAAAGTTCACAAGAACAGAACATTTATTTAAAATAGAAATCTTTTGTAACTATGTAAAACTGTCACTTTTGATCAATTTAATTGCATCCTTGCTGAATACAAGTATCAATTTCTATTTAAAAAAGGCCCTAAATTGTTTGTATAGTAGTGTACATGGATGGAAACCCAGCTTACAGTAAATATTATTTAAATATTTACTCTATTTAAATTTTTTTTTTTATGATTTTTATCTTAACATATTATTCAATATGATTTGCACAACATTTATTCACATTACCTGTTGCAGCTCCACTCGGAAGCCTGATCGGGAATCGGTTGTCATGCCGTGTAGCTGTAATACTAGGAGGATTCTTGTCCTCCATAGGTTTAGTCCTCAGCTCCTTCGCCACCAGCCTGGAATATCTTTACCTCACCCTGGGAGTGTTAACTGGTAAGAGTCTTAAGAATAAAACATTGACCTACAGACCCATATTCTGTACTTTGTATGTAGTGGTTTTATTTTATATTCTTCTTTTTTAGGGCTTGGCTTTGCCCTTTGCTACACTCCTGCTATTGCCATGGTCGGTATCTATTTCTGTGAGAGGAAGGCTTTGGCGTATGGCATTGCCATGTCTGGGAGTGGCATTGGGACCTTCATCCTTGCCCCAGTAGTACAGCTACTAATCGAACACTACTCATGGCGGGGAGCCCTCCTTATATTAGGGGGCTTTGTGTCTAACCTGTGTGTATGTGGAGCTCTGATACGGCCCATCATTCTAAAAGAAGAGGAGGCCCGTCCACTACCAGTGGACTCTGAGTGCGAGTATGGTGTTAAGCCACCCATGGTGAACGGCGTTCCTTCAGGGAAGGCTGTGGGAGATAAATTAGAAATAGATGCTAAACAACGTTGTCTTCGGTCCATGCAGGAATACAACTTTTTGCTCATACCTGACTTCTTGGTGCTGGCAGGCTCCTTCCTGTTGCTGGCCAGTGGGTGCAGTCTGCCGTTTGTGTACCTAGTACCGTATGCACTGGATGTAGGTGTCAGTCATCAGCATGCTGCCTTCCTGATGTCCATACTAGGGGTCATTGACATCATTGGCAACATCACATTTGGCTGGCTCACTGACAGGAGGTATGTTGTTTTGTGTTGTGTTAGTATTGCATTAAGGTCAAAAACAGAAATTTATTGATTATTATTAATTTAATTTATTGACTGAGCCACATGTTGTTGCTTTTGTTAAGATCTGATTATCAATTTTTCTTAGCACAGATTTTGTTTTTCAATAAAAAGCTGGGTCAATGACATGGCATCTGACATCTTTTTTTTCTAGATCTTAATACACATGTAATGACTTTTGCATGGATTTTCTGATTAGCATTTTATTTATTTATTTTTTGTGGTGATAATACTGTCATGATATCATGAATTCATTAAAAGAACATATTTGAAAATGGAAGAAAATAATATTAATGACCAATAAATAATAAAATAAATAATGATTAAAATGTGTATACTCCCATTGTCACAAGTACAGAAGGAGAAGACTCCTTAGTCAACAACAAAGTCTTTATTCACAAGTATTTTAGAGAAGGAGGATGGTAAACAGGTGAGTATATAATCAATGAATATAGATTGCTCTTAGCTTGATCATAAATAGTTCTTTGTTGCAAGTACAGGTGGTTTGAAAGCATAAGGAGCCGTCTGCTCTGCTCTCTGTAGCTCTTGTGAAATAATGCCATACAACGATCGATCTGGATACCTGGATATTTTAGGCAATATAGAAATCCTGGCAAGGGTGCATCCCTTAAAAATGGCCTGTGTGGTCACCCTACCGGAAGGGATGCTGGGAAATGTAGTTCCCAGTGGACTGGGCTGGTGACTGAAGACAGTACTCCCTGTCCCAGAAGGTGTGACCTCGCACAAATACAGGTCCAACTGGGGAGCAGAGGGATGATGAAACCAGGATAATATGAGCCAGGGTGGAGCCAGCTGAGCAGGAAGCCAACAAGGCACTGAGCCCCTCCAGTGCAGAGCCGAAGTACTGTAACTGAAGATCCCCATGGTGGAGCAGATGCCCACCAGAACAGTGTAGACTAAGGATCCCCATGGTGGAGCAGATGACCACCAGAGTAGTGTAGATGGGCTTAAAGAACACCACAGTGGAGCAGACGACCACCACAGCAGCATAGATTGTGCTGAAGACCTCCAAGGTGGAGCAGCTGACCAACAGAGTAGTGTAGATGGGCTTAAAGAACACCATGGCAGAGCAGATGACCACCAGGGCAGATGTGGAGGGACTGGGATATAAAGCACAGAGAGGTTAGCAATGGCCCAAGGTGCCATCTCCGAGCAGGATGTATGGCTTGAGACAAACTGGATAGCTGGCTGAATCGGGACTGTCTGGAGGGCTGGTTGACTTGTGACTGTCTGGAGGGCCAGCTGGGAGATGGGGGTCTGGAGGGCCGGCTGAGGGATGGGCATCTGGAGGGCTGGTCTTGACAGACAGGAGATGGGAGAACAGAAGATTCCATTGGCCACTGTGGCCGGGACACAGAAGACAGACGAACAGGAGATTTCATTTGCCGCCATGGTCAGGACATTGAAGACAGGAAAATAGAAATTTCCCAAAAAAATTCCATCAGCCGCCTTGGCCAGAATACAGGAAAACAGGAGATTCGGTCCACAGCCACCTCTGGGTAACCAAGTAACCCAAGGTTGCCTTCTTGGGTTGCCGACTGACAGAACGAAAACTCAAGAATTAACACAGACATCAAACAAAATGTGCAGCCCAAACACATAGTATGGGTACTGCATTACAGATAAATCAAACAGGAGTGTGTGTCCCAAACACACAGTATGTCTACTGCCGTAATAGGAAGAATAATCAGTGACAGAAGGAATTCTGAATCCTCCAGGCTGGGAACAATCTGATTGGGTACTAACCTATGGGCTATGACCTCAGGAGACTCAAGTCTAGCACTCATGATTGCTGGAGATTCTGACTTGGTTGCCCTGTTAATTGAGGTTTCTGGTGGTTGAAAATTTACTAGGCTGAGCTCAGGGATGAAAGCAGGCACTGGGCTGTGCTTGGGGACAAGAGCGGGCACAGGGCTGAGCTCAGGGACCAGAGCAGGCACGAACTAGGGATAAGGACTGGGGTCATCACTGGACTCTGGTCAGGGGCTCTGGAGTGGGTTTACGGTCAGGAAGGAATTCTCATATGGACTCAAGGACTGGACTTCAATGATGAGTTATTACAAAGGCACGAGCGGGCTCTGAGCCAATTCAGGAGTTAGAGGGGGCTCCCATTTAGATTTAGAGAAAGCAATGGCCTTGGCACTGACTTCTAGGGCCAGAATGGGCTCGATACAGATCACTGAGACTGGGGCAGACTCGTTACTGAACTCCGGAAATGGTGCCATCTCTGTATTGTGCTCACTGGTTGTAGCCAACACTGGAGCGGACTCAGGGGCTGGAGCAGACACTGGAGCGAACTCTGGAGAGCATTCCGGAGTGGACTCTTTTACTGACTTCGAGGGCTGAAGCAGACTTTTGGTTGAGCTCCAGGAATAGAGCCATCTCTATACTGTGCTCCTTGGCTGGAGGTGACACTGGAGTGGACTCAGGGGCTGGAGCGGACTCAGGGTCAGTGGTTGGAGCTGCTGAGGACCATCTCCTCTTTCTCAGCCTCCTCCTATGGGCTGAGGTTAACTGGCATCTTTGCTTGAGCTTGGGGGATTGTACAGGCTCTGAAACAGACATGTGGCCTATAGAAAATACATGAAAAGCCATGAAATAGGCAAGGGTATACTTATTAGAAGTGGACAGACCTAGCATAACTCAACTGGGTTTCCTGGCCCTTTGAACAGATCTGATAGGGCGGTAAGTAGTGATGTGACCTTTGGCACAGATTCTTTGAAGCTTGTATCAAAAAAATCTCTCAGTAAAGTACTGTACCGGAGCTTGATACGTTTTTCCACAACCATGTGACGTCTGAAGCTTAGTTTTGGCACACAACCACGTGACTTCTTCATATTCTGATTCAAATAACATGAACCCATTGTGCAGGTTTAAGTGTCATTCACTTCTTTGAAAAGAATAAATCATAATACCTGGCAGGTGAATTTGTGTGTTGTGCTGTATGTGTGTGTCAGGGTGTGATCGTTTGTATACATTTTTTAACTTTATAATTCTTATATTTATTGTGTGCTAATAATTCTAATTTAACCCTTATTGGATGGGTTGGCTGTAGAACTGAATTGCCCCCTTGGGGACTAATAAAGATATCTGAATCTGAATCTGAATCTGAATCTAATACAAATAAATATTTACATTGTAGTTTTGTGCATGTTCAGTTTGTGTTAATCCCCACTTCACAAACACTTCAACTGACCATTCCACAATAATATTCATTCATTTTGATCATAAATGACCCATACATGAGCTTATTATTTCATAAATTTATTCACAGACTCATTTATACATACATTGTATAAATACAATGACAT
Source organism: Cyprinus carpio (assembly GCF_018340385.1). Classification (NCBI taxonomy): domain Eukaryota; kingdom Metazoa; phylum Chordata; class Actinopteri; order Cypriniformes; family Cyprinidae; genus Cyprinus; species Cyprinus carpio. Next base: position 9,926,379 of record NC_056583.1, read on the forward strand.
TTTTATTTTTATTGCCTTGTATTGTTTTCGTAGCCCAAATTGATTTATTATATGAAACAGTCCAAGAATGTCTGGACACAAAGGCACCTTTGACCACAAGATGTCATTAGTGTACAACGTGTTGAAAAGCTTCACCATCACTATCGGTAAGTATCCAAGGAAGTAGCTAATCCTCATATGTGGAGGAACAAGACCAGACAAGGAAGAAGTGGAGAGTAACCGCTCTTATACAGGCCTTGATGACATCATCTGTGACAGGTGTGGTTGATGGCTGACTGAGTACAGGTGTTGACCAGAAGGGATGCTGGGAAATGTAGTTCCCAGTGGACTTGGGTGGTGATTCAGGATAGTGAATAGACTGGTGACTTGGGGTTGTGACACCCATGTATTCAAAGTGTATGGAAAATATGGTGATATTTTTGACACATTTAGAGTCATTAATCTGAAAGTTTTCTAAAACATTTATGAAATGAACATGAAGACAAAGTATACTTTTTAATACCTTTGAACATGTTTTTAGATTTTATATTTTATTTTTTTGTCTTAATTTATCATTGACCCAGCTGTCAGTTTAGAGTTGAGATTTACAAGAGTGTACATGTCATGGTTTCTTGTCTGATAAATTAATCATAGAGGACAAAAAGCTAAAAAAAAAAAAAAATGCTCAGGTTGTAGGAAAATAAACAAAAATAATTGATTGTTTGCTTCTGATCATGCTGATTAACACTTTCTGTATCTCTCCCAGATGTCTGAAGAAGTACAGGAACATATGCTACATGTTTGCTGTGGGAATGGAGGGACTATGCTGTCTTTTTATCCCCCTCTTACGCACATTTGCCTTGCTGGTACCCTTCTCTGTGCTCTATGGGTACTTTGATGGCGCCTATGTTGCCCTGATTCCTGTGGTAACGTCAGATGTTGTAGGGACAACATACCTCTCTTCAGCTCTTGGGGTTGTGTACTTCCTCCACGCTGTTCCCTATCTGGTCAGCCCACCCATTGGAGGTAAGAGCCTCAGAATATTTATATACACATTACTTTGTCACTGTGATGAGTTGTTATTATTTTCTGTGGTAATCAGTACATAAAAATAGATTAAAAATTAGAGTGTTCTTTAAAGACAAAAAAAAAAAAATGGACAGAGATACATTAACAATCCAAACTGCTCTCATTTTACCACATTAAAAGAGTTATTTTCTTGGAAGGATAAAGATTATTTAAAAAAAAAAAAAAAAAAAAAAAAAAAGCTTATGAGGTAATCATGTAACTTTTTTTGCATAGGTTGGTTGGTAGACACCACAGGGACTTACACGGCAACATTCTTTCTGAGTGGGTTCGCCCTGATCTCCAGTTCTCTTCTGCTGTTTTCAGTCGCTGTCATTCGTCGTTGTCAGAGAAACCAAAAGAACAGCCTGAGGAAAGACCCAAAATGGGTATCATGTGAAGACAAACAAGTAGACTATTATACTTCTAAAAAAAAAGACTTGATGATAATTATACCAGCCACTTCATAGTGCTGGGATAGCCATTTGAATTTTATTTTTTTCATTTGTCTAGTTATTTGTTTAATCCAAATTTTGTTAGCATATATTGAGTCAGTAATAATGTTTAATTGACAGAGGAGTTGTATGTGTATAAAAATTATCATGTGCCTTTTATTGACTTTCTGTTTGACAAAAAACAAATCTCATCTACACTAGCAATCTTTAAAAACACACACATCAATACTTACATTGTATACATTTTTTTCATATATTTTCTCTATCTCTCAAATTTCATGGTAATGTGTAAGCAGTCAGTGAGTTTTCCTTTAATTACAAATGCAGGTTATGATAACTAAAGCTCCAGTTGTAGTATGTTATTTAAGTCAGTAGAGGGCAGTGCTGATCTCTAAATAGCTGGACAATCTGAGCTGTATAATTCAGATACACTGTAAAGGGTACGTGTCATGGTCTGACATTTTTGACAAGTTATGTGTTTTGTTATAATCATAAGTTTGCTACAACTAAGCAACAATTCAACAATTCTTTGGATGACAAATAGTTTCTAGAGTTTACAAAAGGCTGAAGATATTGGCTAATATAAGTTTGCATGCATGCTACTAATCAAATCAACCAGCAGATGCTCATAAATAATTACCATTATAAGAATTTGTCAACTTTGTCAAAAGGTTAGAAAACAGGAAAACAACAACAACAACAACAGAGGGGGAAACATTTACTTCTAAAAAGAACAAATTACAACTGCAATATCATCTATATATGAACCACTGTTAAAAGCCATAGTGCTGCTTTTAGCCACTGTAATCAAGAACCTTTAAATAATTCCCCAGTAGTAGGAAAAATATATTTGAACAATATTTAATATCAGTAACAATATCAGATTCGATGGACACATACGTTTCTTTGAATCTTTAACTCCTTTAAATCTCATGCTTCATGAAAATGTTTTGAATATAAAGGTTTAAATACCCAGAGTCTATTATACAGTAAAGATACAACAATAAAAAACTACTAAATATAGCTAAACATATAATGATATACTTACAAATAATCTCACATGCAATTTATTTCACATCTGCTTCTGCAAATTTAAGCAACATTAGTTGGTAAAATCAATACCATAGGTTATCATGTAAATTTGCACAACACAAGATTTTCTTTCATATGAGTTTTAGTGTTTCCTGCAACCAGATAGTTTATTTGACAAAGTATTACAAGTTTAATGCTATAAAAAGTCAAGCTTAGATGGTAACACAAATTATATTTGCACTTAAACATCCAGTAATCCTACAGTGTTTTCCCTCTACAATGACAGATGATAAAACTACTCATTCCTCAACACCATATGCATCAAAATGACATTTAAATGAAACAGCATAATGACCTTAAAAAGTGAATTGTTAAGTGGCAAGGAAACTGAAATACTAATACAAAGAAGAAATGAGTAAAATATAATCAGAAGATCTAACACCTGACATACAGTTTCCTAAAAATAAAGTAAAACTGCAAAATCAATATATCAAGACTAACAGGGCTGCATAGTTTTAGTTTTTATAGTTGTTTTTTTTTTTTTTTTTTTTTTATGAGAAGAATTATTCCGGGTCACCCTAATTTTATTTCAGTTCAAAGTTCAAAGGACAGGCTCTTTTTTTATTTTATATACCATATATAAAACCAAAAAAAAAAAAAAAATACAGTCTTTCAGAATAAAATCTAATACAGTCTTTTAAAATAGTAGAATAAATAAAATGTAGTGCCAATATATATATACACACATACATATATACATATATATATATATATATATATACATACATACATATACATATATATATATATATATATAAAACTGAGGATTTGCTCATACTGATGGGTATGTTGCACCTGGCCCTGATCTCCAAGAAAGTAATAACACACCTCTTATATATATATATATATATATATATATATATATATATATATATATATATATATATTCTATTGTTCTCATTTGTAAGTCGCTTTGGATAAAAGCGTCTGCTAAATGATTAAATGTAATATATATATATATATATATGTGTGTGTGTGTGTGTGTCTGTGTATATTGGCACTACATTTTATTTATTCTACTATTTTAAAAGACTATATTAGGTTTTATTCTGAAAGATTGTATTTTTATTTTTTTTACAGCACAATATACTATAATTAAGACAACTGAGTAAATCAAACAGATCTGTAAGGTAAAAAGTTACATTTCAGAGGAGACAAAAAAGCATTTTAAATCCATGACAAAATGTAGGCCCAACTGAACGACTAAATAAAAAGTTTTTGTCTTTAACCGATTTTGAGAATGCCACACTAAAAGATGAGAGAGAGCAAACTAGCAAGAAAAGGAGAGATGTGAGACTGTATGGAAAGGCCTTATGTGGACATAGTTTGTGCATGTTTCATGCAAATTAGCTGGAGGGACTCGCTCCGTCATTTGGCATCAACCGGATTCATCAACAATAGAACAAGGGTAACAAATTTATGTGCATGTTTTCTGTGCCCATAAATACACAAATAAGGCCCTTTGTTTGTTTTTTTTAACAACTAATTATGCATCTTTGTAGAAAGTTTATATTTTGCAATTAATCTCACAAAGATTGCTGAGGGATTCATCCTCCTCTTCATTGTCAGAAGTGGCTGCATAGCTCTTGGTGTCCCCGAACATTTCCTCTTTCATTTGATAAATGAATCCCAGTATTTCATTGGCCTTCCAATCACCTGGATTATCCTTGATATATCTCTGGGCAATGTATTTCAGTTTCTTTGCACTTCTATACCCCTCACTAGTATGTGGACTGATTTTCAAACACTCCTTATAGTGTTTGATTGCTAACTCCTCGCATCTGTTGCAGTACTGTTGGAACTCAGCATAGTAAAAATGTACTACATGCACATTATCATTTTTCTCTCTAGCTGCTTTAAATGCTCTGTCAAACAGTTCCTCTGCCTTGGGCAGATTACGTTTCTCTCCATACTGAAGTGCGAGCTCACTCATGGCAAAGACAAAGGAAGCTTTTAAAGAAGTTGCCTTTTCTAAATAGTAAATGCACTGATTTCGTGCTTTATTTACCTCAGGCTTATTTCCTTCCCATTTTTCTTTCTGTAAATTAATTTTCTTGGTCTTGTAGCACATTGCCAACTGATGATTTATGAAGCCTGAGTTTGGTGATGTTTCAAGTGCTGTACTCAGCAGTTCAATTGACCGGTCTACAGATCCTTGATTCCTGAAGTATTTCCCAACATATCTTATGACATGTGGATGTTCTGGAGAGCCTTTCAAAGCTCTCTCTATCAGTTTCTCAGACTCATTCTTCAACTCTTTGGAACATAAGATAAGTTTAAGTCCTAGAAGAACTCTAGAGACATCATCATCTGGGTCGATGTCAATAGCCTGTCTCAGCTGCTTGATTGCAGGTGAATCCACAGTGCAATATGTGCCAGTTTCAGTGCGATACAGAGCTTTTGCATAACCAGCGTTCCACTCGCTATTTTCTGGATCCAGTTCCACAGCCTTCTGAAAAACTTCTGCGGCTTTGTCATAATATTTGCGAGAGAATTTAAGATAGGCCCATCCCTTCTCACCAAGCACCTCTGGAACAGATGAAGGCCCGATTGAAAATGTTTCATTTATCTTCTGAAGCTTCATCAGGTAACTTTCACACTCTGTGTAGTTCTTCATATGGTAGTTTATCCAGGCAAAATTTCCATAGGTGACAATGAGAGTCTTGTCACTGTTGACCCCGAGGTTTTCTTTAATAAGTGTCTCAGATTTCAACAGGTGAGTAAGAGCCTCTTCTTTGCGCCCAATAAGGAATTTCACATATCCTAAAGAGCAGTGAGTTCGTGCAACTCCTTGCTCCATCCCTAGACCCAACTTGACCTGTTCCTCAAGCCTATTGAGGATATTTGTCAAGACTAGATCATCTTTTTTAATGTCCCAAGTGAAGTGACACTCCAGCTGATCCAGTTTCGACTGTAAACTGTCCTGGATTGAACTAAAAAGAAACCAAATTAATTATTGTTTTAATATAATATTATTATAATTATATATATATTATATTACATTTAAGCAGGGTGTTCACATGACCCCCTTAACTATTTAGTTTTAAATAATATCTGACAAAAATACTGTATATTAAATATTGTTAATTAAATAATAATAATAATAATACCACCACAGAGAAAAACATCTGTCTCTAATGGATAATTTCACAAAGAAATTAAAAAACACACACAAAAAAATCAATCTATATAAATAAATCTTTCTACTTTAATTTCCTTATATATACATTTATTTTTAAAACTGTTTATGTATTTATTTATATATTTATTCATTTCTACATTTGTATGTTTCACTTTTTTTATTTCTACATTTCTTTGTCTATATGGCAATGAAAGGACGTGTTTTACTTCAGACATATAGAGCTCAGAGTTCTGGCTTAAGCAAGGAAGAAGCCTTGAGGCCTTTGAGCAGTTCAAGTCCATGGATGAATGGCTTAGAAGTGGGAGATATGACCAAAATCTTATACGCTGGTTTAAGTAATTAAATATCATAGTAACTGTATGTAACTACAGTATAGGATTAACATACATACTCTTTTCCAGATAAAACGTCCGGTTGGGATTTTTGGTATTTAGCTGAATATGAACAGAAACCGCAACTTCAGTAAATCAGATCTGATAACACATTTGACACAGAAGTGTGTGCACATTAAATCATCCAGTATTAATCCCATTTCATGTATATAAACTGGATGTGACTGATAAGAGCGTGCATTTATTGCTGATGAAACTTACACAACAGCTCAGTCTATGTGCATATTGATCAATGTATCTGAAACAACTTCACAAGCACATTAATGTTTCCTAATTTTGCAAAGCTTTTCAATGCTTCTTCCTTGCCTTGTCCACATCTCTGAGCTCGATTGCTATGCCTGAAGTAAAACACACCCCCTTCATTACCATATGGACAAAGAAATTAGGAAATAAATACATGTGGAAATAAATACATGTTGATTTAAATACATAAATACATTTGGAAATAATGTTTTTTTTATACTATATAAAGGCATAATCTGGAAAACCAAGCCTTGTGCATTACATTCTGAAATATTCTGAATATTTTACAGTTGGTTTGATACCTTTATCTCAAATGGTGTCAGAGTTTAATTAATTTAAGCGGGTACAGTATATAAAACATATGGTTTCAGTACTGTATATAAAAACAATAAAGGCATAATCTGAAAAACTAAGCCTTGTGCATTATAGGGAATAATATTTAGAGATTTTTACAGTTGGTTTGATACATTTATCTCAAACGGTGTCAGAGCTTAATTAATTTAAGGGGGTACAGTATATAAAACATGAAAAATATGGATTCAGTTCTGTATATAAAAACAATAAAGGCCTAATCTGAAAAACCAAGCCTTGTGCATTATAGGGAATAATATTTAGAGATGTTTACAGTTGGTTTGATACATTTATCTCAAACGGTGTCAGAGTTTAATTAATTTAAGGGGGTACAGTATATAAAACATATGAAAAATATGGATTCAGTTCTGTATATAAAAACAATAAAGGCATAATCTGAAAAACCAAGCCTTGCTCATCATAGCCAATAATATATTATGAATATTTTAGGGTTGGTTTGATACATTTATCTCAAACTGTGTCAGAGTTTAATTAATTTAAATGGGTACAGTAGATTAAACATATGAAAAATATGGATTCAGTACTGTATATAAAAAAAACATAATCTGGAAAACCAAGCCTTGTGCATTATAGGGAGTAATATTATTAATATTTTACAGTTGGTTTGATACCTTTATCTCAAACGGTGTCAGAGTTTAGTTAATTTAAGTGGGTACAGTATATTAAACATATGAAAAATATGTTTTCAGTACTGTATATAAAAACAATAAAGGCATAATCTGGAGAACAAGCCTTGTGCATTATAGGGAATACTATTTAGAGATTTTTACAGTTGGTTTGATACTTTTATCTCAAATGGTGTTGTCGTTTAATGCATTTTTTTTTTTTTTTTTTTGCATACATTAAAAGTTGTAAAATTATTATAAAACATAAAATGGTCATTCCAAAAACGGAGCTTTGTGCAATAACAGGAATGTTTTTCTGAACATTCTAGTATTGGATTTATATTATAATGTCACGTAGTTAACTTGTTTAATTAATTTAAATGGTTAATATTTTACTTTTTTTTTCTTTTTCTGGAAATTAACCCTTGTAAAGGGCATATATTTATGTCTATCTATCAGAGTTAGTTTGGGCTCAAAACATAACAGTCGCAAAGAGTTTAACTGGCATAAAAAATGAATGTCTAATGAATGTCAAAAGTCAAACTAACTTTACCGCCGTCTGAGAGCAAAGTATCTCATCTGAACCGAACAGTTTGAACAACAAACGTAACTTGAAACTCGATAGCTAGCCTCTAACGCTACTCCTCAGTTCTTCCCGGACAGATTTCCAAACTTTCCAGCCTTCGTTATCATTCCCGTTTGTCATTTAGTTTCACATAATCAATACAGACAAATCTTTAGTTCAGATTTAGAAACTGTGCTCACCTCATCTCTGACATCCTTTGATTTTTATCTTGAGGACAAGTATACGAGCGGAACAGCGATGTTTCACTAGCTCAGTATGAAATGTACGCAGTTCCTGAAAGAGGCGTCATGCCCGTTCACTCAGTTTACTGCCAGTTTCTGTTTCCGAGATGTACAAAAGGCATATAACATCTGGAAAACATTATGCTTTGTAGGAGATACTCATTACATACTAAAATAAACTTTTAAACAATTACAGACATAATAAATTGAATTTAGCTTGTGCAGCTTAGGTTTCTTTCTATTCTCCAATTGAGTTGTTGAATTGCTGATAAATCCTGCAATCCACTCACCCATAACAGTTTCATGAAACATTACAACAACCCTTCTCACCAAGCACTTTAGTGATGAAGGACATGTGGCATAACGAAAAATTCACATGTACTTGTCCTGCCTTTGGGCCTAATCACAGTTGTGCTCAAGTCTAATCAAATAAGCTATTTTTGTCTTATTTTCTCATATCCCATGTGATCCAGCTGGGTCAGTTTATTATTAATGTTTGTCTTCAGCTGCATTAAATAAGAAGTTTAAAGGGATAGTTCACCCAAAAATGAAAATTCTGTCATCAATTACTCACCAAGTTGTTCCAAACCTGTACCAATTAATTTCTTGTGCTGAACACAAAATAAGACATTTTGAAAAATGTTTTGGTCCACATAGACTTCCACAATATTTTCCCCCAGTACTATGGAAGTCAATAGTGAACATCAACTGTGTGCTTACCAACATTCCTCAAAATATCTTCTTTTTTGTTCCACAGAAAAAAAAAATACAAACAAAAAAAAACCTTACTGGTGAGTAAACGATGACAGAATTTAAATTTTTGGCTGGACTATGCCTTTAAGTGACCCAAAATCTACTACCAAATCATGGTATAGTCACAATTACCTTTTAACTGGACAGTTTATTTTATATTTTGTGTACTTTTTTTGTGTAGAAGAACTGTAAAACTCGTCATCATGATGCTAAAATACATAAGTATGGTAAATGCAATTGACTTATGGCATTGCCTTTTCATTAAGGACCTGCAGAAATTGTGCCACAAGGAAAATGAACATGAGTTTAAATTCTGCATGTCTCTATTAAAAAGAAAAACTTTTAATGCAATGCAGCCACTGTGCAAAAAATGAAATGTGAATAAAAAAATTAAAAAAAACTTTTAATACAATGCAGCCACTGTGCAAAAATGAAACGTGATCCACACCTCAAAATGTAATCAAATACACACAGTGTATATGTAATCAAATACAAACAAATATAATCAAATACGCCCAGTGTTACACTCTACAGCTCACAAATGAAATATTAAGGACATACTGTAAGTAAATGTCCTTGAGCCAGCTATAGTTTGGATTGTACTGCTGTCTAATGATTAAGGTGGCTGAATGATGGTTTAGAGGTAAAATGTATTATTTTACCAGTGCCTTATATTTCTTAAATGACATGTATTTCTTTCATGCGGGGAACATATAGCATAAAATTAAGTTTTATTTCACTTGTTTGCTATATGGAAGAAAATTCATGTCACACTGAAATGCAATCATTACATTACACATTTAATCTTAGGGATCCGAAAGGAAATTATTTACCTTTCTTATGGTCAACATTACCTTTGGAATAGGTTTTGATCTGTACAAACAGATCAAAGAAGGAAAAAAAAACAGACAAACAAACAAGCATTATATTTATATTATAATTTTATTTAAACTTTTAAGCTCTTAGTGCAAAGTGCCTTTGGATAATGAAAGTTTACAAATCCTGTAAAATATTTTTAGCCAAATAGATGTTATGCCTTTATTACATTAATCTTAGAACATAAACATAAAGGTAGAGTATACTGTATATTTTGTGATTATTTTTTTCTGACTTAATCTTCATTATACATTTATAGAATAAATAGCCATAAAGTGTCAGTACATGGAGCACAATCAAATGCATATTACATTATGTACAACTGATAGTGTAAGCACATAATATGTGATGACTTTACTGTAAGGACAGCCTGAGTTCACTAAGGTTACTGAGGAACTCATCATTGTCTTCATAACTCAAAGCTTTCTCATAGCACTCAATGGCTTGACGTTTCTCCCCTTTTAACTTATGAAGAAACCCCAGTATCCCATAAGCCTCCCCTTCCAGCAAGTTTCTCTGAATTCGTTTGTCAGCGATCTTCTTTAAACTGCAGCTACTTCTCTTCCCTTCGACTGAATCCGGGTTAATCTTCAGACATTCCATGTAGTGTTTGACAGCTAATGGCTCACATCTGTGGCAGTAGAGCTGGAATTCAGCATAAAAAAAATTGACAACATGTAGATTGTCGTTTTTCTCTCCGGCTGCTTTGAAAGTGACCTGAAACAGCTCCTCAGCCCGTGACATATCCTGGTTCTCTCCATAAAGCAGCGCTAGATCGCTCATTGCAGAAATGAAGGAGGCTGTCAGGCTGGTGGCCTTTTCTAAATGATAGATGCATTGATTGCGAATCTGTTGAATTCTTGACCCTTTGGCATGGTGACTTTGCTCCTGCATCAGTTGGATTTTCTTCAACTTATAGCAAAGAGCTAACTGATGATGTATGAAACTTGAATTGGGTGAGCTTTCAAGCGCTCGCTTCAAAAGAGCAATTGACCTGTCCACACTTCCTTGACTCCTGAAGAATTTTGCAACATATCGCATGACATGTGGGTGATCTGGAGATCTTTCTAAAGCCTTCTCTACCAAACTATCAGCCTCTTTGTACCTTTTGTAAACAATCAGTCGCATGCTTAAGAGGACTTTGAGAACGTCATCCTCTGGATTTGTGTCAATGGCCCGTCTCAGCTGCTTTATTGTAGGCGAATTCTCCACAGTGAAACTCTCATATTCAGTGCGATACAGAGCAATGGCATAACCAGCATTCCAATCGCCTTCCTCTGGTTCCAGTTCTAAAGCCTTCCTGAAACATTCTTTGGCTCTGTTGTAATATTTGCGTGAGAATTTAAGAAAAGTCCATCCCTTTTCACCTAGCACCTCTGGAATAGATGAACACTCAGTGGGAAAGGTTTCATTTATCTTCTGAAGCTTCTTCAGGTAACCTTCACATTCTGTGTAGTTCTTCATGTGGTAGTTTAACCAGGCAAGGTTTCCGTAAGTGACAATAAGAGTTTTATGAAATTCATCCTGGTGGCATTCCATGAGTAGCTTCACGGATGTCATGAGATTATTATGTGCCTCCTCGTGAAACTCCAGAAGGAACTGGACATATGCCAAAGCACTGTAAGTTCGGGCAAGTTCATCTTTCTTTCCGAGGTACAACTTAATCTGTTCTTGCAGTCTATTGAGAATATCCTTTAGATCTATATCATCTTTCTTCAGAGCCCAGGTAAAGTGGCATTCCAACTGGAGAAGTTTTGTTCTCAAAGTTCTGTCCGGATCCATACCTGGAAAAAGAGAAAAATGTATATGTATATTAAATATTGTTTATTAACCACCTGAGAACCTGCATCCTCATATGAGGACATTATATTTTAGTAAATTTCTCTGAGACTATACATGCCGCAGTTTAAGTCTGGATATCCTGTACAGAGCACATTCAGGGCTTTTCAGAGATACTAAATGTTTGGATGTTTCACCATGACCACTCCCTCTCCTTGGTCTTCAGAAATGTCTGATATTAATTTAGTGACAGTCTTATGGAAATATGATAATATTTTGTAATTATCATTCAAATCTGGCTAATTTTTAAACTGTGTGTCATAAATCAACATCTCAGGGAAATGTTAAAGGGTTTAAAATCAAAATGACTTTCTGTTACGAAACAGGGCGTCGATTTCATACATGTCCTCATATGAGGACACCGGGACTAAAATCATGTTTATTATGCATTTTGGGAGACACAATTTCATATTCCTATAAAATATTATATATTATTATGAAAATCTTGTCAATTATTACTCCCATTATTACATTTCTTTTTCATTACATGTTGCCCCCAAAACATTAATATGCAAATAAGATTTAGTTTATAGATATATTATATATAATGAGAAAACCTGTTTATGGCCATTTTACACACATTTTGCATAAAGAAAAATGGTATATTAAATCATTTTGTTTAATTATATTTATACAAAGCTTGGTAAAAAAAAAAAAATAATAATAATCCTGAAAACTAAAAATGTTTTGGTGATTTAAAAAAAAAAATCAATTGTTTTTGCCCTATGCATGTTCATTCGTGTCTTTTTTTTTTCTTGAGTCCAGATGTCCTCTACCAAGGACGTAGCATAACTTATGAATGAAATATCATTTTTAATTTATTATTATTATTATTACTACTATTATTATTATTATTATTATTGAATGCTCTAAACAATGTAATGACTTGAAAAAAAAATAAAAAATCCTAAAATGTGTTGCCGGGTTTTAAGAGGCTAAATAATAATAATAACACTACCATAGACAAAAACATCTGTCTGAATATTTATATACAGCAGTGTCTATACCAATTTGCCAATAGCTTTCCACAGCAATTAATCACACACACACAAACACACACACACACACACACAAATGTATTTATTCTGGTCAAAATATATTTTAAAAAGTACATTAATTCTAAATTTAATTTTAAAATTGGAAACGTGTTTCCTTCCCTCTTAAAGTAAATTTTTATATTAAATATGATATCTATCAGATTTACGTAACCTATATAAATAGTTTTGCTGAAACTACTGTAGACCAACTGCCAAAAAAATGTTGTAATTGTAAGGATGCACTTACCTTGTCTAGGACGTCTGTATAATAAATGTTTCACAATCTGTTTGATGAGGAAGGTGGTGCAGGCTTTATTGACCGCTCCTAAAGATGGGAGTGTCTAACTCAGAATGGAAACTGAAGCCTTGGCTGAAGAGAGAGGGAAAGATAAACAGCAAAAGACTGAGAGCTTTTAAGACTGTCTCAAATGATGTGTAATATTTGGTAGTTTAATAAAGGCTGGTCTAATCCATTGCCAGCCATCTGGAGTCTGGTTGTCATGCTTCTTTTGCATATGTATTTCTGTCTTTGACTGTCACTTTTTGCTAAAAGGAAATGACAAGATAAAACTTGTACATATGAGTGAAAATTGATATATAATATCAATAAACACACACACAAAAAAAATTCACTCATATGTACAAGTTTTATCTTGTCATTTCCTTTTAGCAAAAAGTGACAGTCAAAGACAGAAATAAATATGCAAAAGAAGCATGACAACCAGACTCCAGATGGCTGGCAATGGATTAGACCAGCCTTTATTATTTAAAAATATTTAGCCTTTAAAATATTTTTTTGTGTTTATTGATATTATATATATTTATGTTAATATATATATATATATATATATATATATATATATATATATATATATATATATATATATATATATATATATATTAACATAAATATATTTTCAATAATTTTAGTTACTTATATTTCTTATGTATTTTTGGCCATTTTAATTAATATATGTTTTATTTAAATGTATTCATTCTGACCAAAATACATTTTAAAAAATACATTTATTTTAAATTTAATTTTAAAATTGGAAATGCATTTCCTTGCCTCTTGAAGTACATTTTTATATTAAATATGATATCTATCAGATTTTTGTAACCTATATAAAACGCTAAGCTGAAACTACTGTAGACCAACTACAAAAAAAAAAAAAATGTTGTAATTGTAGGGAGGCACTTACCTTATCTAGGACGTCTGTATGATAAATTTTACAGAGCCTGTTTGAAAAGGAAGGTGGTGCAGGCTTTATTGACCGCTCCTAGAGATGGGAGTGTCTAACTCAGAATGGAAACCGAAACCTTGGCTGAAGAGAGAGGGAAAGAGAAACAGCAATAGACTGAGAGCTTAAGACTGTCTCAAATGATGTCAAATATTTGGTAGTTAAATAAAGACTGGTCTAAACCATTGCCAGCCATCTGTAGTCAGGTTGTCATGCTTCTTTTGCATATTTATTTCTGTCTTTGACTGTCACTTTTAGCTAAAAGACAATGACAAGATAAAACTTGTACATATGAGTGAAAATAATTTTTTGTCTTTATTGATATTATATATTGTATTTATATACAGTGACATATGGACTATACACACACATACACACATACATATAAACAAGATGTTGTTTGAAGTAAAATGTAGTGTGCTATTGACTCACTCATAAAGACGTCTTGTCGCCATCTAATGTTGTAGCAATGTAACCTGCACAAAACACCCAAAATGCTATTATTAAATACAACTATTATTTATATAAACATTATTTATTGAACAGTAATACTGAATAAACAATAATAGAATTCATAAAAGTATAAAACCTTTGTACAACAGGAAATAAACACAAGCAATTAAAATTTTTGTAGGCTACTCTAGCTTATACACAACATTGTGTACTCCAAATATTGTTAGCTCTTATTATGAATTGTGTTCATTTGTTGCTTTAGATAAAAGCATCTGATAAAAGGATTAAAAAGAGCTTTTTTACAGCTAATCAGAATGTGAGCTGTGCTGATGTGCTGTTCGCAGATACTCCTTTGCTTGCATCTCCTGCTTGTCTTCAGAAGATATAAAAGCCAAAATCTCAAATGCTTCTCTGAATTTCTGCTTGGTGTTGAGATTCCTCTCTACAGTTAGTCTGAGCTTCTTGCCAGTTTGTTGCCTCTCATAGCTGTCAACAGGAATCATGTATGCTGACTTGAACTGACTAACTGCTATATCTTCATCCTTTTTCTTGTAGAGCAGGAATACACCATAGGATGTGTAGCAATGCTGCTTTTCAGACTCACTGAGAGCCTTGTCATCTATCAGGCTGCTGAAGATCTATTCAAGGTTCTGCCCATAGGCCCCTCTGCTAAATTCACTTTGGCATAAATATTGTTAGGCTTCAGCTCTACAGCCTTTGAGAAGTGCTGTTTACATTCAGCCACCATAGCAACTTTCTGAGCAGCAGGGACGCTTCTCTCGGGCCTCCTCTCCTCCAACATTTGAATAAACAGCTGTTTATGGCAAAGGCCGGTTTTGATGGTGCAGATGGTGGAAGAGTTTGGGGCCTGCTTCACTGACCTAGTGAGGACAGACAGTGATTCTTTAATGGAGCCCTCTGCCTTGAAGTATTTAGCCACATATCTGGTTACTTGTGGGATGTCAGGAGACAATCTGAAGGCCTTTTTTATAAGGTTCTGGGCTTCCTGACTTCTTGACCTCTGGAGTTTCAGAGCCAAAAGTACCATGATCTCAGTGTTTGTGGGCTCCAGGCTGAGAGCCTTTCTTAGCTGTTCGGTGACTGTTCCCTTGTTATCTGCTTTGTTCATGCTGTCTATCCTGTAAAGCACTATTGCATAGCTTACATTAGACAACATGTTGTCTGGCTCTGCCTCAAGAGCTTTAGAGAAACTCTCCTTTGCTTGCTCGTAAAATGTTCCTCCAAGTCTCAGAAGGCTCCAGGCTTTCTCACCATGTACTACAGGCAAGCTGCAGAAGTAATCTGATGAACCTGGTATGTCCTTGCATATACTTTTCACCTTGTTCAAGTAATCTTCCACATCATTTAACCTCTGCAAGTGATAGTGTACCCATGCAAAGCTGGAGAATGTCACAAGGAACTCCGCTTTCTTTCGCTGGTCTTCCTTTAATGCGATTCAGCCTTTTGAAGGTAGTCCAGTGCGCTCTCAGTTTTATCCTCAAGGTGGCTGATAAAAGCCAGAAGGCTGAAATATGTGGCATGATACTTTTGTGGAAAAAATCTGATCCTATCATGGAGTCTGTCTGGTATGGTATTCAAATCCTTTATGTCTGATTTTTCTACTCCCCATGTAAGAACTCCAGCTGCCTGAGCTTAGCTTCCATGTCTTTGTTGCTGGAGACGTGAGGAAAACGTGTTTTGTAAAACACACCACTTTATCTTACTTGAGAATTTGCAAGTTAGGATTAACCGTTTATTTTTTATAAATAACCCAATTATTTTGCTAAACAAAAGACAGAAAGATTGGATAGATATGTTATGATGAAAAAATATGACTACTAAGAGATATACACCAACTGAAGAACATGCAAATAACTATTTTGACTTTACGCTACACGGCGAATCGTTTAAGCGTGTTTTAGACAGGTTTGGTTGATAAATGTTTGTTTCAATAGGTTCTATTCATTCCTACCTCATTTAATATTTCAGGATGTGTTCTTTCCGTTCAGACTGCGTACTGAAAGATTCGATGTCACGAAAACGAAACTTAAAAAGCAGAGGGATAGGTTTCGCTTTGTTGATCTTAATTATTTTTGATTTTCGTTTGTCATAAAACCAATGAAATCATCGACAATTAAGCCTATATTGTAAACGGGCTTCATATAGGTTAAAAGCAAATAAATAAATAACCTACATACATTCATTAATAATAAATAAATATATAGATTTTATAAAGAAAAAAATAGATATTACCACTAAGATTCCAAACATTTTTATTTTTCATTTATTTCGCCCCAAAATTATCCTTGTATGGCAATCCCTGTAAATTTCGAGCCATATTCTCGCATTTTGTAGTGTTTCTATGAAATGAATTTTTAATGCAGTGTTGTGTAGTTTTAAGTAAAAACGTTATTGGTTAAATTGTTTGTTTATCCATCCGTCACACATTTGTCAAGCAAACTAACTAACTGTCCTAGATGTGTGACGACTCAGTCAAAGTGAGTGTGGCAAAAAATCCTAACAAATCGTTTGGGTGTCACAGCAGCACTTGCCTGTTATAAACAGCATGTGGCGGTGTTTACTTGATAAAACTGGGAAAACTGTTTCACTGTCCGTCTCGTTGCTGTCCCTCGAGATACTCTTACAGAAGTAAAAAGTGACGCAAGAAAATGTAATATTAACTGTCATATTTTGTAGGATTAATAGATATTTTGTCAGGTTTAAAAAATCGGAATCTGGAATATCAATAGCAGGTGGGACTGGGCGAGATTAACTGCTTTACCTGCTATCTAAAAAAGAATAACTGGTAGGCTACAGTGCTACTTCCTAAAGGTAAGTTCCTCTTCAAGTTCTGAATCTTACCTTACTCTTTTGTGTTGTTTGTTTAGTTATTCTTTCTGCACTGTGATTCAATGCACTCTTTCCATTATCGTTTATATTATAATATTTGTGTAGGCTTATAAACAATTTCAGTCTCTAAAGTATTGCAGGATTTTTATATTTATAGATTTATGTAGTTGCCTGTCTGATAAACATGACGCCAGATAGCCTACTGTCTCACACTACCGAAAAATTTACTGGAAATTCCAACAGGAAGCGAGCCATTTAGGGGACTTGCAGTGCGAGTAGTGGAAATGGGGCGGGACTAATCCTTTATAAAAGCCATGATACCCATGTCCTGCCATTCAAGCTAAAATGTTTGGACTACAGTACATCTGGGACAGCATTCTGCAGTACGAGGCCGTGCTTAGGTCTCCATATTTCCCAGTTTTCTTCTCTATTACAGTCTACCTAAGCTTCTGCCTGCCATTTGTTGCTCTGGATGCCCTGTCATCAAGGGTATCATGGATAAGGAGATACAAAATTCAACAGAAGACCAGCGTATCTTGGAAGATGATGTGGAGCTGCCTGGCACTCTCCCTCTACAACCATGCCGTGTACATCTTCCCACTGAGTGTCCTGCACTGGTACTGGAGACCTGTCAGCTACCCAGTGATGGCACCAGGGCTTCTGCGAGTCATCTGGGACCTTGCTGCCTGCCTGCTTCTCTTTGACTTCCAGTACTTTGTATGGCATCTTCTGCATCACAAAGTACCCTGGCTGTACCGCACTTTCCATAAGGTGCATCACAAATACACGTCCACCTTCGCTCTGGCCACTGAGTATTCAGGGGCGTGGGAGACTCTGTCTTTGGGTTTCTTCGCTGCAGTGAATCCCATGTTACTGGGGGTTCATCCTATGACAGAGATGCTTTTCCATATCCTGAACATGTGGCTGTCAGTTGAGGACCACTGTGGCTATGACCTGCCATGGGCGACACACAGACTGGTGCCTTTTGGTCTGTACGGAGGAGCTCCGCACCATGATGTCCACCATCAGAAGTTCAAGTCCAACTATGCTCCATACTTCACTCACTGGGACAAGCTCTTTGGGACACTGCACTCTGAATGAACTGAGCAACAGGAACAAACTACATGAACTGATTTCGTCTGTCTTTTTTGTAAAAAGTGCATAACCATTCCATGAATGAATGCATAAGACTCTAAAACTTTTTTTAAAGTTGCTTTATAATTCATGTGTGTTAAATGAATGTACTCATTTATTTATTTAATGTCTGTATTTAAGTGTGAATGTAGCCTAAGAAAAATGATCAGAGATGTGACAATGTTATGTCTAAGGATTGTGTGAGATACATATGTTAACCTTAATCTAATATATTTATATTTATTTGTAAGACAGTTTTGATACTGAATGTTTGAAACTGGAACATGAAGAACAAATCTAACAAAACTGATGGCAATAAAGCTGTGAAGTAAATACTATTTCTGTGTTTGTGTTTTCGTTTTGAATATTAAGAATACACTCGTGACAAAAAGTAACTGTTTATGGTACAATTTATTCTCAGAATAAAGTCTGAATAAAGTGATTTGGGGAAGTTAGCTATTATATATTAAAATTTTATTAATTCAAGTATTTAACCATCAAATAATTACTTTTTAAATCGTGCTTTACAAATAATAGAATATGAATATATTTTGGGCTTGGGTCTAGCAATTGTGGCCCTGGAACTGTTTCTGTTAACAGAAAAAAAAAAAGAAAACAAAAGGAAATTATCAATCAGATTCAGATTGTAATTCTGCTACAAAAATTTCCCAGCGAGGAAAATATCTCCAAAACCAAAACAGTCTGAAAAAACGAACATCAGTGATTGAGTTGCTGATTGGTATTATGGTATTATGTCACAGTACCGGTGGCTCATACCTCTAAAGAGAAAGAGTGTGTGTGTTTTATTTGAACAGACATATCCTGAAAAAGACAATGGAGAATTTCCCAAGTCCTGTGAGATTTCCCAGAATTGCCATAATTCCTGTCATGCACTAGTTTATATCAAAGTATGTGTGCTTCTTAGTTAGTGTGTGTGTGTGTGTGTGTGTGTGTGTGTGTGTGTGTGTGTGTGTGTGTGTGTGTGTGTGTGTGTGTGTGTGTGTGTGTGTGTGTGTGTGTGTGTGTGTGTGTGTGTGATGGGCTGTGAGTGTGTGTGTGTGTGTGTGTGTGTGTGATAGCTTATACAGTTTACATGTACAGTATAAGCAGTCAAATATTTTACACCATTGAAAATCAGCAGAATTTCCAATCATCCTTGTGGAACCTGTTCATCTTCATACATGGTTTTCTGCCCTTACCACTTCTAGCAGTCTGTGAAGTAATCTTAAAAATTTGGCTACCTTAATATACTCCTTAGTTTGAGTTTCATGTGTGGGATGAAGACTTTGTGTGCTTTAATGGCAGTTTAATGATTTAATGTTAATATGCTAACATATTTGAGCTGTTACAATCTGTTTTGCTGTAATGCTATTGATAACTTTATGGAAGGACTAAAATTCATCAGATTAAGGCCTCCACCATTGGTGGGCAATAATAACAAAAAAGCACAGGGTTACTCACATAAAATGCCATTACAGTAACACATACCATACTAAATTAATGCAATAAACATTAAGTGAATAACATATAACAGAAAACACCACAATGTATATGAATGATAATAAAATTAAGAAACAACTTTTTTTTTTTCATTCTAAATAAAGGTGGTTCATACTGGGAATTCTGGGAATATCCTTTTACTCATTAATTATAAGGGAATTCATACTTTTTTACTTAAAATATATTTTTAAATGTTTTACTGACAAAGTATTGCTTTCTTGAGTATAATACCAATACATACTCTTTAGTGGTAACAAATATTTTACAGCTAAATTATGTCTTTAAAATATAGTATCATTTTACCATACAATCAACAAAATATGTAAAATGGAACCCATGGTTTGGAATTGTATTTTTGAGTGAGTCTTAAATAAATTATGAATATCTGATTAAAAAAAAAAAAGTTAATGTAAAAGCAAAGAGATAAGTGATGTATACATCTGTATATACCCAGATGTGTGGTTTCCAGGAGTATGGGGGATTTCAACGTGAGGTCACACATCTTTTTTATCAGACAAAACCTAAAGCTTTATGAAAAAAGATCAAAATCAATTCTGATGAAAATAGTGTCATATGAGAGAATATGAAACTGTAAAATTTATCTGCCAATGACTCGAAAAGTGTGTGAAAAGTTTGATGTTTTTAAGCACCAACAATCACTTAGTCTCAAAAGTCAGACAGACAAAGACAGCTATTCTTAACCACAAAAGATTATAAAAAGTGAAAGAGGAAAAGGAACCAGAAGAAACAGCAAAAGTGAGAGTATGCTAAAAACTCTTTTCCTCTAAGCAAAAAAAAATGTAACTACACATCCTCTTTAATCATGGAGCTTGCATAATACTCAAGAGAACAAAAAAGTTGGACTTCGATCTTGCCTTTGGGGATACTGAATCTAAACGACTTATTGTGCAACTTCCCGTACAAGTTCAGACAGACAGAGCTGTGTAAAAGGAGATCTGGCTCCTACGCAAGTATTATAGCTCCAATCTGAGGACACAAAGAGATACAATATAAAGACTTTTTAGATTTGGACATTTAGACATTTAAAACTGCATTGTATTTCCAAGTGCACGTGCAAGCAATGTTGATGCTAACCAAGATCAGTCAGACAGAAGGTCTGCAATATTAGATTTAACCTAAGCTATTTATAAAAAGGTAAAATTCAGCTAAATGTCTCTTGTCCCTTCTAATTAATATATTTTATGTCAAACAATGACTTTCTAATGTAAGCATCCTGACAAAGTATGTAAATACATGACTATAAAACTCCACGCAGTCAAGCTCAGTTGCTCTCCCCAAGCTCCGCTGACCAAAAACACGATGGGACTTACTGATGACACAGATTACCGGGCATTGGTTCAAACAACCGTGATGTAAAAAAAATACTCAAATACATGTTTGTAGTAGTAAAGTAAAAATAAATGATAAATTTGATTTTCAACTGTGCTCAGCTGTGGTCATTTTGATCTGAAAAGAGCTTTCCTTGAGCATTTCAGTCCTTGGTAGTGCAACTGAAGCAAACAGTCAACTATGGGTGGCAAGGCACTGTAAAAAAATCTTCAGGATAAAGTTGTGGACAGACACATGTCAGGAGATGGATACAAAAAAAATCAAAGGCTTTATCAATGCCTAGAAGCACAGTGAAGTCTATTATTAAGAAGTGGAGGGTATTTGGTACAACACAGACCTCCATGGTCCAGGACGTTGCTCCAAATTGGATGATAGAGCCATGAGTAAATTGGACAGAGAGCAATCAAGAGGCCTACAGCAACAATTTTGACACAGAGAGTCATTGTGTGCATGTAACAACTGCAGCAAGTTTCTCTGCAGCAAGGGACTGGAGCACTTGTCAGGACAGAAGGAAAAATGGATGGGGAAAAATACTGTCAAATTCCTGAGAAAAATCTGCTGCCCTCGGACAGAAAGTTGTCAGTGGGAAGAAGGTTTACCTTCCAACATGACAATGACCCAAAGCACACAGCAAACCTGAGCACACAGTGGATGAAGGAGAAAAAGGTGACTGTCCTTGCATTACCTTGTCAGAACCCAGACTTAAACCTTGTTGAATATCTGTGGAATGACTTTAAGACTGCAGTCCACAAACGGTCAACTTTAAATTGAACTGAACTTGAGCAGTTTGGCAATTATCACAAAGACTAGATATGCAAAGTTAGTAGAAACAAATCCCAACAGACTAAAGGCTGTAATTAAATACTGACACTAGGGGGTGATCCTTTTTCCAACTCAGTGATTCTGGTTTTATATTTATATAAAAAAAATTCTGACATGTTGGTGTTTTATCTTTTACTTGGATGTTATAAGCTGCACTGAGTCAAAACAGCTGGATAAAACAAAAACTGTGTCTGTCTTCATTTCAGGCCTCAAAGCAGCAAAATGTGATTATTTTAAAGGGGGTAATTATTTTCTATACCCACTGTATGTTATTATAGGCCAGGCTTAAAATAAAGCACAATATATCTGGGGGCACTGCTCTATCTCTACCTGCAGGTTTCTTACTTGTGAAAGGTTGGTGACCCCTGATCTAATGTGTACAGTGATGCTGAAATAGCAATCGTCTCTCACACTTTCCACTGCATGATAGTGATTAATGGGTAATAGGTAGATAGTCCCATAACTGATTATGTGACCTGTAGCAAATGTCAGTGTCATATCATGTCAATTCTTGAGTGTATTGGGTTTTTTTTGTGGGCAGGAAACATAACTTAAAGACCTCAGGGGAAAAACATTGGTGCTCAACCAAACTCCAACTAAACAGTGGTATGATCTGACAAAATCACAAAACCAAAATTTGTGTATAAAATCTGGTATATAATAAATATTTGAGGAAAATAAAGACAGAATTATAACAGCAGTTTTCATTGTATAACATAAATGGGGTATTTGTCCTCAGATAAGTAATAATCAACAGAAAATGTATAATGTATGTGTAATATCCAAGAGCAAGGGGGTTTCCAGAGTCAGGATCAACTCGCCTCAGGCATTTAATGGGTAATTATGTAGGCACCAATGTGCTGTCCACCATATAGAATTTTGCTATAAAAATGCAAGCATTATGATATTTTGGTGGACCTGTATATGTAATTTAATGGTTTAATGTTAATATGTTAGCATATCTGAGCTGCTGCAATCTGTTTTGCTGTAAATTGTGTTATTAATAACATGATGGAAAGGACCAAAGTTCATCAGATTAGGGCCTCCATCATTGGTGGCCAATAATAACAAAAAAGTACAGGGTTACTCACACAAATACAAATGCCATTATGATAACACATATCACACTTAAAATGAATGCAATAAACATTAACTGAATAACATATTACAAACTTTATTACAAACTTCATATTACAAACCCAAAATGTGTGTATTAAATACTGGTATATAGTAAATAGCTTGAGAAAAATAAAGACAGAATTATAACAGCAGTTTTCAGTTTTAATAACAAAAATGGGGTATCTGTCCTCAGACAAGTAATAATCAACAGAAAATGTTTGTGTGTGTAATATATAATCTGTGTGAGCAAGGGGGTTTCCAGAGTCATGATCAACTCGCCTTAGGCATATAATTGGTTATAGCAGGCACCAATGTGCTATTCATCATATATTTCAACACTAATGTAAGCTATTTCCTGTGAATTTGTGAGAGATCTGATTCATTAGCCGGTAAAAATACAAGTTTGCAGCATCATGCAGCGTAAAAGGCTGTTTTTGTACAGATTTGCACATTCAAGTTAAAATTCTAATGTTTAAAAAAAAAAAAATGGATAGACTAAACTGGGTTTAGCCCTCCAGGGAAAGTACAAGTTCAGTGAGGAGATAATTATCATCACCTGGCTGTGCTGACATCAGTTTCTTATTATGAAATGAGGAACTTATGACGTGAGCAATGACAGTGATCAAACTTGAATCTGCCAATAGACTTCACCACAATCAAAAGTCCTCTAGCACACACAAACACACACACACACACACACACACACACACACACACACACACACACACACACGCACACACACACACACACATAAATGTTCTACTCGCTTCCAGGCTTTAGGTCATTTCAATTGCTTTATTGGCAGCAGAGAGAGTTTTTTACAGATTAATTACTGACAAAAAAGTGATTTGTGGACTGACTGATATTGCCAACAGAAAAAGACATCAACTGTGAATGTTTAAACTTGTTTCATTCTCATTAAATGACTCAAATTCTGTATAATGAAAAATGCTTTTCAAAGGAAAGTTTCATGATAAATATTTGGCCCATTAAATTCCTTTGAGTGTTGTAGAAAAGTTGCTTTAAGCCATATCGAAACGGCATGTCTGGAACATGCACATGCAGATGCAGATGTATAAAATAGTATTCAAATTACACCTCTGATGAAACTGCAGCCTGATCCTAAGATAACACTTGCATTTTTCATGCTTAGTGAGTACTTTCATACCATGATTCCATGATTCTTTCGTAAGTGAAGGCCTACTACAAAGATATGTCACTACTAGACAGGATATGAGCCATGCAAAGTCCTTAATGAAACCCATACACCAGATGAATTCTGAGTTTCTCGGGTATAGTGATATTTATGCATCACAGATTTACAGCTTAACACTAAGCATTTCCCAGAAAACAACAGGGGGTGGGAGATAAAAGACACTGTATATGATAACACAAAAGTCTCTGTCTCAAAAACTCCCACTACAACAACTTCCTACTAATCAAACAACGCTGTCTTCAAAAAAAAGACCGAAACAAATCACTTTAAATCATGAAGTTGTGATACAAACAATCCTTATCTCTCAGTGACTGAATGAGCTGTAAATTTTCATGAAATGCAATTATTAGAGAGAGAGAGAGAGAGAGAGAGAGAGAGAGATGTTACATGTGTATACACCATACACACCATACAAAATGGTTAATCCATTGTATTCATTTCCTTTATTTTACAACTTTATTGTATATAATTGTAATTGTTAATAATTATTATTTGAATAGAGATACTATCTACCCCCCCCCCCCCTCTTTTTTGTTGATTTTTCCCTTTTCTTTTCTATTATTACTTTGGTGTTGTAATTATATTTTGTATTTACATATACTTAAAATTCTTTGGTAATATAATCCAAATGTCATGCCAATAAAGCAACTTGAACTTCAATGACATGTAACTTTTAATTTTCTAAACTATTTTACCGATAGCATCATCAGAGTAGCACTGCAACATGTTTCTGTGCGAGTGTGTGTCATTTTTATTCATTTTTTTAATATATTATTTATTATATTACATTTGCTTGGTCAGTGTCATTTTGGGTTTTGGTTCTATTGCTGTTGTCGGTTCTAAGGACCTTTGAAATAAATTATTTGGCAAGTAATGTGGTGAAGACTTGCCTAGAACTACTTTAGACATACGTTGCGCATCCCTAAAAATAATTGCACATCAGGTCACTTCCGTTCCAGTCCCGCTCAAACACACCTGCCTGTAATTATCAAGTAACCCTGAACATCTTGATTAGCTGGTTCAGGTGTGTTTGACTGGTGTTGGAGCTGAACTCTGATGGACAGGAGCAGGGTTGGAGACCCCTGGTATATCATATTTGATATATGAGGACTCTAAATTAACAAAGTGACAAAAACCTTGCTGAAAAACTTTTGTACACAAACTACTACATCCCTTCTGCCCTTTGATTGATAGTCTTACTTTTTTAGCAAGTAAAAGGCTGTTTGGTTTAATTCTAAACCTTCAGGTCATCATGCCTTGTTTAGTTTCATTGTCCTGTTTTTTCTTAATCCAGGCCTTGTGCTGTGAAATCTTTAATGATTTTTATAAAGTAAAATAAGAATATCTTTTTATATTGTTAATAATATTTCAAGTCATTTACTGAACTGAAACAAGGTAAACTGTATTATCCTCCCACACTGAAAATACAGACTACTTTGACCATAAAACTTAAATTAAAAAATATTATTTGTAGATACAGACTGGAGTTACAACTGATATTTATATGCATTTTATTTAAGTAGTCTTTGAAGTAATAAATCAAAAACAAAACTTGTTTGTTCACTAGATTGGGAGCTCCTTTACAATAATGAAAATGGCAGGTTGAGTAAAGTAGGAAATTCAAATTGAGGAACCTAATGACTAGAAAACCACAAATGAAAATGGAAAACAATGAGAGTGTTTGAGGTGGAACAGCCTAAAGGTCCAAACCGCAATGGAATCTATAAATATATCGTGGGTGACACCAAGAGATTACACCCAGTATATTTATAGGTTTATTTTTGGTCAATGAGAAATAAAATCAGATCAATATAAACACATGATGCAACAATAAAACCCTAATCCACGATTTCTAAAACACACCCTATCTGACATAATCGAGTGCTACCTTTGTCAGCACTAGAATATTAGACAATTCTATTAGAGAATACTCACTGTATTGTTTATACTGAGGTTTGATACTTACTGTAAGCTCACTCCATGAACAAAAAATATTTCAGGGTCAGATCATGACATGAAAGGGCCTCGGGGCCAATTATCCAACAGGGTCCCTAGCGTTCATACTCCAAGGGCTGTATATTTGTCATTGGTGATGGGGCCCCGTATATCCCCCTGGACTTTTTTTAATGCTTTGTAAAGGCCTTTGTTTAATGTTTTCACTAGTTACTGACTGACATGTGTATGAGTTTGACATGTGTTATGATAAAACCCCATAATAATCCCCTGTAACCAGTTATGTGACCTGTCACAAATGTCAGTGCATACCAAGTCTTGAATATCTAGTTTGTTTGTTTTTTCTTTTTCTTTTTCTTTTTTCTAGACACATAACCTAAAGACCACAGGGGAAAAAACATAACGTAACACGGAGGTTTAATACAGCAAAAATGATTCTGCATTAAATCTTTAGGTGAAAAATTAAGATGGAGCAACTCAAAGAGGCTTTTATTTTAGTGCAAAATGTGAATGAAGGGTGTGGTAGAGTTCATGAAACATCACCAAGAAAGTGGTGGAAAGGGTTCTGAAAAAAATATACCATTACATTCCAAAAAAAAAATGTAGTGTGAGTAAGAGTAAAAGAGTAGCTTATTTAAAAGTACTCGTGAGTAGTGAGTTCTGAGTGCTAAACTGTGGATTCTGTGGATTAAAAAAGAGCCAATTTCTCTCCAAAATGGTACCAGATTTTTGTGATAATATAATGAGAATCATAAACATGATAGTTTAGGTTACAGTTTAAACATAAATGCACATTGTTCTAGAAGGAGACCTACCTTATACACAGCTTCATTTACTCAAATTGTTATGCTGAAGTTACAGTTTGTAAGGGGAAAAAAATCCATTAAACAGGGAAGTATTTCCAGGAAAACTTTTTTTTTTTTTTTACTTTTTAAAAAAAAATTCACAGTGTTTTATATTTCATGCAGTTGTGTACTACTTACATTATCCCAAAAGATTCAAAGGATTTGTAAATCCAGAGCAATTACTATTTTAAATAATGGCCCGTCACCTGTAGCCTATCAATGATGTAATATTCACGGTATCGGTTTCCGCTTATAGAAACTATGGCAGCACATGGACAAAAATGCTGCTGTACAGTTAAACTAAATCCATTATGGCTGTCGCAAATAAAATGAAAATTAAAGGGGTCATATGACGTTGCTAAAAAGAACATTATTTTGTGTATTTGGTGTAATGCAATGTGTATATGTGGTTTTAGGTTCAAAAAACATTATTTTCCACACAATGTACATTATTTTTCCTCCTCCCCGCCTTTCTGAAACGCATCAATTTTTACAAAGCTCAACATTCTGAAAAGCGAGGTGTGCTCTGATTGGCCAGCTATACACTGCATTGTGATTGGGTGAATGCCTCAAGCGTGTGACAGAAATGTTACACCCCTTAACACTGTGATGCCGTGTGAGCCTGATGGGTAGGATAAAATGTCAGGACACCAGCGCGATGAGACAAAACCAATAAAACCCATTACAAACGAGGCATTTGTTGCATCCAGTGAGGACATAATTACTTATTAAAATCACTTATACTGTCTTTTTTAGCGTTGTGTATCGCACTGCATAAACATAAAACCATGTCTGCATTTGTGATCAGAGAAATGACAAGCAACAAGCTCTAACAGTTACTCTACACTGCTCAAAACTCTCATTTGAATCATCAGTGGCAAATCCTTTACTTAAGTAAACATACTTACAGGCTGTGAGTCAGTAGCACCAGATTGTCCTTACAAAGTTAGAATTGCCCCACTATATAGAAACAGACACCGGCATTGTAGGCTAATTTCACAGGAATCAGTCCTTGTCCTCCACAAAATGTGCTGCACACATCTGAATATTTGGGTTGAACTGTTCTGGAACAGTGTTGTAAATACAACTTAACCACTGATCTCTTGTTGTGTCCTCTTCTGGAATGCCAAACAAAGCAGCTTCGCTTTCACAACAAAACACAGCAAGAATAAAAGTTAAGCCTTCTTTCTTTGCTTGAACATTTGGGCGGCGTTATGCAAATATTCCCACATCGTGACGTAGACATGTTGGGGCAACTTTACAGATCTTCTGTATGTACCAAGAGCTTGTAACACTCCAAAGAGAAAGGAAAAATGTAAATCACATCATATGACCCCTTTAAATGAAAAGTGTTGACTCCAGCATTAAATTTAGATCCACTCAATGTTGCACCATGATTCTTTTATGCGTTTTTACAGTGTTGCGCATTCACACACGAGTATGTTGAGTTTATGAATGCAATAGCCAATCAGAAACGTTCAGATCAACAGATCAACAAAGTGCAGATGTACTGTATGTATGATGTAAGTAGGAGATTCATTCATCAAACAGTGTTGAACAAGGGGAGTTTTTTGAGAGTGCTTAAACTCACACTAGACTGAAGTCAGTTACTGTTCCTTGAATATGTAAAATGTTCTTTGTTCGCTTTCTCTGTATAATTTATTTGCTGTTTAAATAACTTTATAAGGTACAGGTAATAAAAAAAAAATAATTACATCCGTGAACATGATTCGGACATGACATCTCCCATCATTCCATTCTCCTTCGTAGCGTCATCAAGCATCACCTTTGTTATTGTTTTGAAAATGCAACCTCTAGTGGCAAAAACTTAAGGTGCATCCGAAATCGCGTATTGTCTGAGTAGGTAATACATTTGAATTTACTTCACAACCATTAAGTACATTCTTTTATAAGGCCAATTCCAAAAGGAAGTAAGCATCCCTATGCCCTATTCCCTTCAAAGGGCAGAGCCCCTGAAGTGTGTTCTTTAAAGGGTGTAGGGCATTAATAATAATAATAATAATAATTCATTACATTTATGTAGTGCTTTGCTGCTTTTCTAACCACTCAAAGCACTCTATATTGTGAGGGGGTATCTCCTCATCCACCACCAGTGTGCAGCATCCACCTGGATGATGCGATGGCACCCATAGTGTGCCAGATCGCTCACCACACACCAGCTTATTGGTGGAGAGGAGACAGAGTGATGAAGCCAATCAGTAGATATGGGGATTGTTAGGATTTTGGCCAGGATGCCGAGGTTACACCTCTATGCTTTTCAAAAGACATCCTGGGATTTTTAATGGCTACAGAGAGTCAGCACCTCGGTTTAACGTTTCATCCGAAGGACAGTGCTTTTTGACATTATAGTGTCCCCGTCACTATACTAGGTCATTAAGACCCACACAGACCACAGGGTGAGTACCCCCTGCTGGCCTCACTAACACCTAGTTTTCCCAGGAGGTCTCCCATCCAGGTACTGACCAGGCTCAACCCTGCTTAGTTTCAGTGGGCAACCAGTCTTGGGCTGCAGGGTGATATGGCTGCTATACTATCTCCTATAAGCTTTTGGAACTCCCTTGAGGAAGGGAATGACTGACCAATTGTTACCTTGACAATGCTGCGTGTGCGTGCAGCATTCAGCACTCCATCAGTTGTTGCAAATAATTATTTTCTTCTTATTATTATGCCTATTATTTTAAACAAATATTGTCTAATTGTGTTTAATTTACAAACTAAACTTGCTTAAACTTGCTTACACTACCGTCTTAAATCATTTTTCTATCACTGATGAAAAATATTTTGTATTGCTTTAAAATTTAATAAGCCTATTCGACTTACATTTGTATGTGAAGTCAAAATCAACCAAAGATCACATGATCACAAACAGACTTCTGGAAGGGCCCATCGTGAATAGATTTAGTTGTTCACTTTTGTTTGGAACGTCCCTACAATTGGCGTCCCATTCCTGAAGTGCCCTTTAAAGGCTCAAAAAAGCCGTTTGGAATTCGCCCAAAGTGAGAATATGGGTAGTATGAATGAAATTTGAAAAAAACACATCTGCCATGCTGTTACTGTCACATGACCTACCAGCGTCAGTTGCGTTACTTAATTCATAAATCCTCTCTCATGGACTCATTGGATAGTGTCCATCGAATGCACACATTAGAATCTGGGTGGAAAAAATAGGTCATCCAGGTACTTTTCGACTACTGTATTTCGAAAACTATGAATTCGGACATACTACCAAAGACTATAGAATACCCAAGATGTATCACTCGTATAGTTTTGAATGGGGAAAAATGCAACGCTCAATATGGCTGCTCTATCGAACCAAGCCCTGCCTTCAGAATAACAGAGACAATTGCTAATCGGTAAAGTCAGTCACTGCAGCTGACTTTAGAAGTCTCAGTTGCTATAGAAATAGTCAGCATTCTGGAGACGTGCGCTGAAGACTGCACGTGCGCACTGGCTAGTCTAGCCTGAAAAAAAATTATTTTTTACGCTATTTGAGCATATTGTGTCTTTAAAAGAAAACACACACGTGAGCGTCTGGGTGAATAAGCTGCTCTATCAGCAGCATCCACAACTGAATGGAACAAAAAGTGTTGAACTTTAGAGTGTCCCCAACACACCTTTTCACAGCGCGCATCGGGTGCACAAACTCATCAGTAGTCAACAATCTGCCTCCAGTGTCTGCAGCAGGATGCACGCAAGGGTGAGACGTGGCAGTGCAGATTGCGCATCTCTCTATCTAGGCCTACTTAGGTAAATGGGAGTGGAATTTACCGCATTATGAACGTGATACTTGAGGGAGTTATTAACATTGTACGCTATGCCTGCAACCTCACACCAAATTTCAGGCCCAGGATATAGGCTAGCAAATACAAATAATTTAGTAAGCAGAAATCACTCTCGGTTAATCATGTAACCTCGATTCCCTGAGATGAGGGAACAAGACATTGCTATGGGAATTACCCTTTTTTCCAAATACTACTGAAGCCTTTTTGAAACACGCCAGTGAAACTGGCCAATGCCATTCAAGCGCACGAAATATGAGGGGCTCGCACTCTATTTGAAGCAGCACTTGCACGTCATCCATTCAGAATCTTGACTGAAGCACTTGGCATTCTAAGATTCTGAGCTTGGTGACACGGCAATATGAGCAATGTCATCTTCCATCATCTCAGGGAACTGAGGTTACATGAGTAACCGAGAGCGTTCCCTTTCGATTTGGTCACTCTACATTGCTATGGGAACATATAAAATCCTGCCGTGTCACAGCGATGGAGCCTGGCTCAAATAAGTATGTCAAGTTTCACATACAAAACCGTAATGAGAGTGGCAATGATACTGGTGATCTTGTTAAACACAGCTCAGGTCTACAGGACCTAGTCGCAACTAGACAATGTCGCGTCACACCAGGGGCGGAGTTAACACTGGTGAAACAAAGAATGTGAAATGGCGGCGTCTCCGGCGCCATCACGTATAGATTAGTTGAAGTTTGTTTAATTTCAATGAAATTATGTATTATGATGCAATGGATGTTGCTCAATAAGCAGAGTATGATGGTGATAATGTCCTAAAAGACGTGATGAACAATATCATAACAAAGTGATAAGCTGATAGGGACAGCATTGAATTAGTGGTACATCAATACAGGGTTGTATATGACCTAGCAGAAACCACTGAGGCAAGCAGCTCAGATCATAACTGAGGCTGAGTAGGCATGTGCGCTGCTCGCACTGACAGCACATGTGAGGCAAGCGACGACACATCTAGGTTATAAAACCTAACGAAAGTGCTGGGTGACGACCAGTCTGCTGTCATGCAAATGTACTGAATAGATATGGCATTTCCCAGGCCCATGAGGATGCAAGTCAGCGGGTTAAGTGGGCCCAAACCCCTATAGGACATTTCACGCCCTTAGAGCCATAATCCAAAGCAATTGCGTCGACGATCCAGTGTGACAGCCTTTGCTTGGACACAGTCAGGCCTTTTGTGCGCCCTCCAAAGCATACAACTAGCTGCTCCGAGAACCTGAACTGTCTAGAGCCCTCAGTATAAATGTGCACCGCA
Source organism: Cyprinus carpio (assembly GCF_018340385.1). Lineage (NCBI taxonomy): Eukaryota > Metazoa > Chordata > Actinopteri > Cypriniformes > Cyprinidae > Cyprinus > Cyprinus carpio. The sequence continues at coordinate 9,958,598 of NC_056583.1, forward strand.
TGTACAGGGCACAGCAAAAGTGTATTAAGCGTCTCCTGCCTGGCCAGTGTTTCAGGACGGAAAGCAGATAGTGTTATGGCCTGTGCTTTAAATGGAGTCGAAAGCACTTTAGGCACATAACCCTTCCTAGACTTTAAGTTAAGTCTGCAATCACCTGTCCCAAACTCAATACACGAGTCATCAATTGACAGTGCCTGTCCAGGTCACCAGCTCGCTTAACTGAGGCCAGATTATTTTTTTTTTGGCTCTTGAAGGGAGGCAAAAATTATTGGTATTGGGTAGTTGAATGGGTCTTATCCCCACGACCCTAGTGGAAGAAGCCCTAGCCTCAGACATACTGTTCAACACGCACTGAGGAAGCTCATCTGTTACTGGCAGGATGCTATATCGTTAACTGTGCTTGAGAGAGGAGGTCTCTCTTCAGTGGGATAGTCCATGGGGGAGGGGGGGTTAAAAAGGCTTCAGTAGTATTTGGAGAAAAGGGTAATTCCCATAGAAATGTAAAGTGACCGAATCGAAAGGGAACTGAAATTTACCTTAGAGGAAGATCCTGATGACTCGAATGTATTGACGATTGAAAAATGAGCTTCCAGCAGGCATGATTGACAACAGTTGGCAGTTAAAGTTTTCTATGCACAATTTGATTTGTCGAGAGTCATGAGAATGATTACTCCCTCTCTATCCAATCACGTTGATGGATAAAATAAAATTAAAACAAGCATGTAATGACCACAAATGGAGGGAAAATAGCAGAGTAAAAGTAGGCTACAGATACATCACTTAAAATGTACTCGAGTAAAAGTAAAAGTACACCATTTTAAACTAGGCTACATAATTACAGCAGTGTGAGTATTTGTAGCTAATTCTGGCCAAAGGTCAAAGATTAAAAGCTTAAGGTTGCTTTTTTTTCAGTCAACCTTTAGGGAAGTTTGAACTGTGGAGAACCAGCTGAATCATATTTGCATGTTTGTGAAAGGTATTAGTCATTTAAACAAACAACTTATTGGTCATGTTTCTAATTATTAGTTAAACATTTCCACCACGTATGGGGGATTCATTGGGGTGGAAGCAGCAAACCAGACTAACACAAACTTTCCAATACTATGTTAGATTACTGATTTCCAGAAAAGATAAGGACTAACCAATGTCTGCTAGCCAGTAACCCGCTGTTATTCTAACTACTCTCTCCACCAGCTCAGTCTGACTTTCTGTCTGGTTGTTAACCCTTGTATGTTAAAAATGCTTATTTGAATATCCTCAAAATATAGTTGTGTCACTATAAAGCCCTATTTACTGATTCATTTATATATAATTATTTCTCACTTCCATATGTTTCATGTTATCAAACAATAACATATTACTCATACATCGTCATTTGACCCAATCTGACTGGGCACACAGACCTGTACTTGAACCTTGTCTCAGCTATGAGGAACTGAAACTGTTCTTGATAAGCAGCCTGATACCAATTCAGAGACCCCATAGAAATTAGTCAAAATGTTTCAAATAGACAAGTTCACATTTCATTTTAGCTAAATGGAGGTAAAATGTGGTCACATGAAGAAACTGTGAGAAGCTTGATTTTTAACCAATGCACTCACCTTATGCTATAATTTTTATTATTATTATTATTGACTTGGTCTCTAAAATGTTTGTTTGGCATTCAGAACTCTGCTTAAAGTCACTGTTCATACTAAAAGACTCATTGCCAGCACTCTAAAAAATATATTGTTGAGAAAAGTAAAAAATCTTGATGTGCTGCAATGCATGCTGGGAACTCACAAACCCCTCTTTGTTCAAACAACTGTGTTTAACTAGTTTGGACAACATTTGAGAGAATTCTGTTGGTTGTGACGGGTTTTTATGCATTACTTATTATTTGACATATAGTATTGTTTCATAAACTGCAAATTTTTTGGTTTTGGTTTTTATTGTGAATACTGTATGTTATCAGTGTGTTTGCTATAAACAATTTAAGTTCTAGAAATGTGCTATGTTAATAATACATTTTATAATAAAAAAGAGACAGAAAGAGGCATGCAGAAAGCTGTATGGTTGGTTAATGGAGTGTAAATTAAAGCAGCCTTGCACAGACTTGTTCTTATTGAGACTTGCATTCTGAATGCAATAGGCCTCATCAAGTTTATCTCGCATATTGTGATTCACACTGCTTACCTGCGTCACTTCAAGGCCTTCTGGTATGATTTACTGGAACTTAACAATAAGAAATGCTAGGTGAGTTGAAATGTGTTATTGAGCAATCTGATGTTGAGGCCTATTTGGCAATGGAGATGACAGTACAAAGGAAAGAGAGTTATGGCAAGTCAAACAGATTTAATCTGGTAAACAACATTTATTTCTGAGGAACAGCAGCAATAAGTTATATTGTTAACAATAAATTACCATATCATTTCTGATAGATCTAAGGATTATCACAACCGTCTGATTATGGATGCACAATCTGTACCACATTTTTTGTTTTTATCGTAATTTTTAAATAATCGTATCTGTCGATATTGGATATTTAATTGTGCATGGCAATTTCTCTTTTTTAAAAGGTTAGATATAATGAATATGAATATACATTAAATGAAGTAAAATTAATATAAGATCCATTTTTTTTATTCTGTACATAATATGCAGTGTATAATGGTGTGATGCATTGTAGCATTTAGAACTGGTGAACAAAATAGTATAAAAGTTTAATCATTGCCATTCATCTGCATTTGGACAAAATTATAAAATCGGTTCATGTTAAATTACTTTATCCTTTCAAAGGTTAATATGCAGACAACAGTACCCATCCATAAAGGGTTTTCTTCGGGGGAAAAAAAAAAGATAAAAAAAAGATAAAAGATAAAAACTGTGAAACTCTCTGAATTTTTTTACCTAGAGCATGACCAATGCATCTGTTAGGGACTTTGCAGCTGAAACTGTGGCATGTGGTCTGCTTAAAACATTACTAAATGTGCCACTGGAGAAAATTTCGTAATGGCCAAAATTTAAATAGATTTAAAAAAAAAACCTTCAAAACTTTTCCACAATGTACATAATGTCCACAGAATATGTAGATGAATACACTAATATCTTCCATCCTGTCTCTAATTTTTTCCAAAAAAAAAATTCCGATGTGTGACGTAAGAGCTCAGTTTATTTTTTATGTAAAGTTTAAAGAGGTAAAAAAAAGGTTAAAATAATATTATGTGCCCTCAAGCATTAAAAAATTGTTTTTAGGGAATGGTGTTAAATTATATAGGCGAGTGTGTTATGTCGGATTTCTTGTTATGACTTGCTCTTGCTCATTTATCACGGGTAGTTTGTGGTGTCATTTAACATGTCACAACCACATTCATGCATTTCCTTCTGGTTTAAACCACATCAGATCATCTAGGTCAAAGGATTATTACAAATGGCAAAATGTTAAGAATTAAACATTAATAATTAAGGTTTGGAATAAAATATTCAGACTTTCCTGGGTACATAAAAACCTAAAGTAAGGTGGTGGATAAACCACATGATATGATTAACAGATTAAAAACCTTTTTTTCAGCAATATATATATAATAGTCTACATACTATGAATTAAAAATAAATGTAAAGTATTTTAAAACCAAATTGTGTAAGATCTGGAAATCCCATGTCCTCCTACAGAGTGTCACACTGACGGGGGAATAGATTGCACCGTGAGGAATCTTTGTTTTTAGGTGCAGCCTGAAGATTCACGTGATAAAGTCAAACACTGTTCTTTCAAGTCAGGTAGTAATCGCTTTTAACCATTGCTTAACCTCGAGGGAAAGTCCATGACGTGTACGCTTTCTATTGACGGTTTCCATTTCACAGTGTGATGAAATACTCGGAATTAACATGCCATGTGGAGCCTAAGGCAGGCAAACATCGGCACGGCACAAAATAAATAAATAAATAAATACAAAGTGCGGTTTTGTTGATTAATTAATAGTGGCAATAATTTGTTTATTAAATTGGAGAGACCGGAGTTAGTAGGCTTTATCTCAGTAACTGTGCAACACAAAATAAAATAAAAATTAATTTGAGAATGTTATTTATCTTCCAAACTAAAACTTCAATATCGTTTTTTTTTTCTTTCGACATTGTTGGGTTATCAGTGATTGCTTGTTAACATTTATTAAACCATAAAGGATAAGGCGTTTTTTCTTAGTGTTTGGCCAGGGCAAGTTGTCACATTTTTAAATGTTTAAATTTTATACACTTTATTAATTACAGCATTCACTGACTAAAATAATGGTTTGATATTTTATATTTCTTTATAGATACCAGCAAACAGTATCAATGAAGAAATTGCTTGAGTATCTTCACAGTCAACCCTATTGATTCCTGTCTGAAAATAACTGCCACAAGGGGGCGGAATAGATGCAGTGAGTGGAAATGTGTATTTGGCAGTTTATGAGTAGGCCTAACTGAAATGTGGTTAAAGATTATTAGGAAAGGCAACGGAGAGGCAAGAAGTATGCCATGTAATTGGCTTACTTAATTTATTGATTTTTTTTTTCATTTATTGATTCCAAGACACTGTAAAAAAAAAAAAAAGAAAAAAAAAAAAAAACACTAACTCCCTGTTTCTTTGCCTCCTTCCCTCTTGTTTTATCTTTCACGCACTTTCAAAGTTTTAAATAGTTGAATAATCAGTGGGGAATTTCTAAACGGGAAATGGCGTAACAAGAATTGTGAGATCGAGGAACAGTGATAGTGCACAGCATTGCACACAGCTGTCATAAGACATTCCAGAGCTGCTTGTGAGGAGATGCTTGTTGATGTTAAGTGTCCAATAAGACACAGGCTTGACTCCATTAAGAGCACAGCTGCTTTGCCATTTTCGGTCAAAGCACATTCCAAACGAGCAGAAATTTTGTCCACTGCCCAGTAGCAAACGCTTCTACATGTTGCTACAATTTAGCTTAGTACATTAAGGCCTGGTTTCACAGACAGGGCTTAGATTAAGCCAGGATTAGGCCATAGCTCAATTAGGACATTTAAGTAGTTTTTATAAATGTGCCTTTGTTCCTTAGAAAAAAAACATTACTGGCATACATCTTGAGACAAAACAATGACACTGACATATTGTAAGATATGTCCGTGCAAGTTTCTTTTAGTTAAATCAGCTCAGACATGCAATTTAATCTTGGGACTAGGCTTAAGACTTGTTTGTTGAACTGGGGGAAAATGTATAAAAAGTATCACCCAAAAAATAAATAAACAAACAAAAAATTTTAATTTAATTAATCCACATGTCATTCCAAGTCTGTATGACTTTCTTTGTTCTGTGTTGTCGTATAGACAATCAAGTCGAAGAGATCCAAAGCAACACTGGGTGTCACAGATTTTCATTTTATTCATCCATTTAATCCATTTAATGCATTTAATTACAGTATTGGCTTGAAATGCTGGTTTATTTTGTACTGACAAGGTGTGGTTGATTTAACGATAAAGGGGGGAAAAACACATTTCAAAGAAGTTAGAAAACATACTTGATCCAGTCTATATTGCAAGTACTGTATATGTGATATAAAACGTTAAAGAAAAGAAAAAAACGATATTATAATTATTCCGACAAAGTTGTATGATGCAAATGTCTTGCAAGCAAAAATGTGTCAAATAAGTCAAGTCACCTTTAATGTATAGCGCTTTATACAGTACTGATTGTGCCAAAGCAGCTTTAAAGTGTTAAACTGGAAAATAGTTAATAACTGAGTCATTTTTCAGCTGAAGTCAGTTCATTGAATACACATCAACTCCATCGGAATAGTGTCTGTGCAATCAATACAACACTATTCAATCAAGCCAAAAGTCTGTGCTAAGCAAGCCAAAAGGCGACAGAGTCAATAAGACTGTGTTCGGGCCAAACTCCAAATATTACATTCACATACAACATACACTGTATTTCTCTGCAGACTGTATTTTGTATGATTTCCCAGGCCACACCTTCAGATGGGTAATTTCTTCCCTTACATGCCTCTGAGTGCAGTAGACTGCCAAGACTTTTCTTATTTACAGAACAGTTCCTTTTTTGGTGCGACAAGGCTGCGAGTACTGCTGAAGGGGAAGGGGAAAACAAGCTCTTGTCTTAAATGAAGACAGCTGAGCAGAAAATGGCCTAAAAAGAGACATACGCATTCTGCGAGATTGTTTACTTGAGGTTAATCCAGAACTGAGCTCTTCCCAGAAATCTACCCCCCCCTCCCAAAAAAAAAAACCCTTAACCTACCTAAAGTGATTGGTGTGACTATTTGGGTGTGTTTTGCGTCACAGGCTGTTTTGCTTTATTTAAGCTGTTATTGTAATTATGTATTCCATGTATCTGTGTGAATTTTCCATTTAAATTGAATACTTTTGCTGACTGTTGGTTCATTAGAAGCATTCCATGGAGTTCTTCCATTGTATGCTTGAGCCAGAATGTCACATGATCCAAGGACAGATACTAGAAACTTGGAAAGAAATGAAATAACTGTCACTGTGGTATTTATTAGTGTCTTAGAAACGAAACTTCCATAAATCTCTAATGATATATTACTTAGTGAGTGTATTTTTAGCATTTCAGAAGTCAACAGGCAAGGCAACCAGTTGGTTGATAATGCAAGATGTTAAGATATTTAATAAAACATAAAAAGACTTTAAAAAATGTAAAATAAATAAAATAAAGATTACTGGAAGATTATCAGAATTTCATGTTTAATTCAATGTCTTACTTGCCATTTCTTTGTAATTAATTGTGCAATTTTCCACCAGTTTTTACACCTTTCTACACCCACATCTTTTTTATTGCAGTGGTCAAGCAAACATTGTAGGTCCAAACACTTCTCAGGTTGAATATTTTGTCAAGATTCATTTTCCAGAAGATAGTGAATCAAAATCAAAAAGCAGACCATGAAAGAGCTGTTATTATTCTTTACATAACCTTTACATAATCTTTATCACATAATTACATAATCATATTACCTGTGATTTCTTCTTCTTGTCATTAAACACTACGTTTCAAATAAGATTTTCTCTACATAGGATTTTTAGCACTGCTTGTCATGCTTTAGTTTACTGTAATATACTCTAGCCATTGTTTTCCCTCAGAATGGGTTTTTGTGTTTTGCACAACCCCACAGTAAATCATTTTAAAAGACTTGTTATCACAGCTGAAGCTTGTCAATTGGTGCCACACAGGAAATCCATGTTACCCTTTTTAAATCTAGCTATTCTAGCCTAATATAGTGTTTTAAAATGTGTTTCAGTGATGTGCTTCCAAAACCTTTGTACACAGAGAAATATATACTGTTCAAATGTATGACAGGTTTTTGTTTTGTTTGTTTTTTTGAAAGAAAGAAATTAATACTTCTATTCAGGGAGGATGCATTAAAGGGGTCATATGATGCGATTTCAGTTTTTTCCTTTCTCTTTGGAGTGTTACAAGCTCTTGGTGCATAAAGAAGATCTGTAAAGTTGCAAAGACCAAAGTCTCAAATCCAAGATATTCTTTATAAAAGTTATATTCTTTATAAAAGTTAAGAGTCAACCACTCCTACCTAAAATGGCTCGTTCTAACACTCCCCCACATGTCTACGTCACGATGTGGGAAGATTTGCATAACGCCGCCCAAATGTTCATGCAAAGAAAGAAGGCATAACTTTTATTCTTGGTGTTGCTGTCAGCGCCATGTTGTGGAGAAGCTGTGTGTTTCGTTGTGAAAGCGAAGCTACTTTGTTTGGCCTTCCAAAAGAGGACACAACAAGAAATCAGTGGTTCAACACTGTTCCAGAACAGTTCAACCCAAATATTCAGATGTGTGCAGCACATTTTGTGGAGGAGAAGGACTGATTCCTGTGAGAGTAGCCTACAATGCCGGTGTCTGTTTCCATAAAGTGGGGCAATTCCAACTTTGCAAGGACAGTCTGGCATTTCTGACTCACAGTCTGTAAGTACGCTTTCATATGTAAAGGATTTGCCACTGATGACTCAAACACGAGTTTGAGCAGTGTAGAGGAACAGTTAGAGCTTGTTGTTTGTCATTTCTCTGATCACAAATGCAGACATGGTTTCATGTTTACACAGCGCAATACGCAACGCATTGGGTAAAAATACAGTATAAGTCATTATAATCAGTAATTATGTCCCCACTGGATGCAACAAATGCCTCGTTTGTAATGGGTTTTTATTGGTTTTGTCTCATCACGCCAGGACACAAGGCATCACATTGCCAAGGGGCGCAACATTTCCATCACACGCTTGAGGTATTCGGCCAATCACAATGCACTGGATAGCTGGCCAATCAGCGTACACCTTGCTTTTCAAAACAAAGAGCTTTGTAAAAATCAACACGTTTCAGAAAGGTGGGGCATAGAAGAGAAACAATAATGTACAGTATGTGGAAAATAATGTGGTTTTTGAACCTTAAACCACAAACACATTGCATTACACCAAATACACAAAATAATGTTCTTTTTAGCAACGTCATATGACCCCTTTAAATTGATCAAAAGTGACAGCAAAGGCATTCATAATGTTACGAAACATTTCTATTAAAAAAAAAATGCTGTACTTTGAATTTTGTATTCATCAAAATATCAGTTTCCACAAAATATTAATCAGCAACTGTTTTCATCATTGAAAATATCAAGAAAGGTCAGCTTCGCCATCAAATGAACAAATTACATTTTAAAGGGGTCATATGATGTGATTTCCATTTTTCCTTTCTCTTTCGAGTGTTTCAAGCTCTTGGTGCATAAAGAAGATCTGAAAAGTTACAAAGACTAAAGTCTCAAACCCAAAGAGATATTCTTTATGCACTGGATGCAACAAATGCCTCGTTTGTAATGGGTTTTATTGGTTTTAACTCGTCGTGCTGGTAGACGGCATCACAATATAGTAAGGGCCGCAACATTTCCGTCACACGCTTGAGGCATTCAGCCAATCACAATGCACTGGATAGCTGGCCAATCAGGATACACCTCACTTTTCAGAACGATGGAGCTTTGTAAAAATCGATGCGTTTCAGAAAGGCGGGTCATAGAGGAGCAACAATAATGTACATTATGTAGAAAATAATGTGTTTTTTTAACCTTAAACCACATAAACACGCTGCATTACACCAAATACACAACATAATATTATTTTTAGCAACGTCATATGACCCCTTTAAAATGTCTTAAAACAGATGGCTGAGCATGAGTTTCTTTCAAAAACATCTCCTAAACTTACTGACCCCAAACTTCTCAACAAAAAATAGCAAACCCAAAATGTGCTTTATGTGGTAACATTTAATTTCATTGATTTTATTCTCATTAAACATATTTTATCACTGAATCAAACCAAGTACATTAAAAAACAAATACAACTAAAAGAACTAAATAAAAAAATTGCATTAAATTTTAATTTATTCATAAATAATATTATTATAATATAAATGTTAACACATAATTATTATATAAATATTAATAGATAAATAAATTTGTGATACGTATTAGATCAGGTAAAATAGCTTATCATTAAGGTAATCATTGCAGGTTACCACTTTTTGTGGTGTTTTTAATATATGGTAGTCTGAATTTTCACAAGTGCTTTTAGTGTGTGACCTAAACCCTAATGATATGATCTCAATTCAGTTTGCTATTCTTTCTCAGTTTTAGAAGTGGGCCATGATATGTGTCTGTATAGGAGCATGGCCCAGCACTGTGTTTATGTTCCTGCATGGTGAGGTCCCCAAGATTTCCAAGGAGAAAAAAAGGAAAAGGGCCATTGGAATGCCCTGAGTGATGAGGCAGGAGGCCGCCCTGCTGCCGCCCGGATTGGAGTGTTTTCTTCCCAGTCATCCCTATAAGGCTTTAGTGGAGTGAGGCTACCGATCTGAGTGTAGCCCAGGCTCCTTGTTTGGGATGTAGGAGGGTGCGGTGAGCAGGGATTGGAACTACATAAGTACACCACAAGCCAGTGAGTGGTACACCATCACCAAGTGGCTAAATCCCCCCCGGCCCAGCACTGTCAGGGTAAGTGTCATTCATCTCGCCTCACACCACTCACACCCTCTCTTTTTTTGTCTCTCACTCTCCATCTCCTTCTGTCCATCCAGCTTTGTACTTTGCAAGCGTTGCCTGATGCTGATAGACTCAAATGAGGTTTTGTCAAGCTTGAACTTGAAACATGCTGTTTAGAGAAAAGGTTTCTGCACAGGTGTACAGTAAGCTTCTTTTACAAAGTTATGGTTGGTTAGAGTGTTTTGTGAAGTGTTTTTAGATTCATCTTAATTTAAGTGAATATTATTGTGTGATGTTTTTGCAATGATGTTTCTAAGGATTATCCTTGGAAGTGTTTCTAAAAGTACAGTAGATAGATTTTCTTTTTGCAGATTTATCCAAAGGATATTACTGAAATCATTTATGTTTATGAGGAACTAATATGCACATATATGTCTGATGCATTTTTTAAAAGCATCTGTATGATTGTATGATGATGCTGATTTTGAAGGGCTCTGAGTTTGTAAATGAAGGTGGGGACTTCGAAATTCGGACAGCTGTGGAAGCCCATTTGATTTGTGAGATTTATGACTAAATATGGTTCTTCTGGACCACTGACCCATCCCTTCTTTTCCTCACCCACTCTCTTTTTTCATAAAATATTGTAGACAGGCAGAGACAGAGGGAGGGAGAGTCCAAAGACAGACATGCTTCCCCATCATTTCCAAATTAGGAAGTTTTCCCATGGTGCACTCTGTAAGGGCTGCAGGATGGATTTAAAGAAGATGTGTGTGTGTGTGTGTGTGTTCGTGTGTGTGTGTGTGTGTGTGTGTGTGTGTGTGTGTGTGTGTGTGTGTGTGTGTGTGTGTGTGTGTGTTACACACATATAACAAGGATTTTGGATATTTCCATCTTTGTGGGGACGTTTTATTCCCATAACATATATCTGAACTACACACACATTTACACAATTTTCATCAAAGCAAACTTTGAACAATATTTGAAACCAATTCTGTTGCTTACATAAAAAAAGATTATGAATTAGGTTATGGATGGACTTACCTGGTATACCTTACATTCTTTGTAGTATTCTTACTCATGGTTCAGTGGGTGTCCACACAAAGTCCCACACGTATTCGGCTACTTCCCATGGCATATATAACACTGACTTTTGTTTTTATATTAAGCTAATTATAATTATAACCCTACCCTAAAAGAAATCTTTAGCATTTATAGAATAACATGTATTTTAATTTTATTTATGAATAATTTTTCCCATTTTAGGACAGATCTAAAATGTCTCTAAAAGGGAATTTAACTTACTTCTGGGATTCATCCATCCCTTAAAGGGATACTCCACCCCAAAATGTAAATGTTATCATTAATCACTTACCCCCATGTCGTTCCAAACCCTGTAAAATCTTTGTTCATCTTCAGAACACAATTTAATATATTTTGGATGAAAACCAGGAGGCTGTGTCAATTGCGCCACAAGGATACAAGGTTTTCTACGTATATTTGCACTTTGATTTGAAAGAAAACAGTACATCAGTGCAGCGTGGCTGACACAGAAGAGCATAAGCTGCCTGCATACTGCTCAGATTCTCCAAATTTGCGCTACGCTGATGTGGAGTAACACAGAGGAGACAAATTGTGGAATAAAGTCAATATTTTTGTTGTATTCGTGTGCAAAAAGTATTGTCGTCACTCATAACGTTATGGTTGAGCCACTGATGGCAGATGGACTATTCTGATGATGCTTTTCATACTTTTCTGGACCTTGATAGTGTATTTTACTTGGCAGTCTATGGGACAATCACAAGCTTCCTAGATTTCATCCAAAATATATTAAATTGTGTTCTGAAGAACAAACCTTTATCAGGTTTAGAACGACATGAGGGTAAGTGATTAATGACAAAATTTTCACTTTGGGGTGGAGTATCCCTTTAGCTGTAGCTAAATATCACACATGCTTGACATGAGCTAAAAATATGTATACAGCATTAAAAATGAACTTTCTTGCAGTGATTGTCTCCTGTAGGAGTAAGGAAGGAAATCCGAGCTGAAAATGTGTGACGACGAGGAAAGCACTGCCCTTGTGTGTGACAATGGATCCGGACTGTGTAAGGCAGGCTTCGCCGGGGATGATGCTCCCAGAGCAGTGTTCCCCTCCATAGTGGGTCGTCCCAGACACCAGGTGTGTGACCCTCAACACACCACTAGGGGCCGATAAGCACTGCAGTCTCTCGCAGCCAACATCAATGAGTTCATTCTGGGAATAAATAAATAAATAAATAAATATATATATTTTTTATATATATATATATATATATATATATATATATATATAAGAAACAACAACATAAAATGCTGTATTTTAGCTTGTATTTAAGGTTAGAGATAGCTTATTGTGCACTTGCAGATGAAGTGGGTGACAATTAACAGTCATTTAATGCTCTGCATATTTTACTTATCTTATTATTCCAATGCTTTGTGGAAAGTTGGACTACAGCCCAGACTTTCTGCAGTCTACAAGATTGAAAAGATAGAATTAACTAGAACTCACTCTTACTTTAAGGGAGCGGTCTATTTCGTATGACTGTGTTAACCGTTGTTTACTTTTTTCTTAGGGAGTAATGGTGGGAATGGGGCAGAAAGATAGTTACGTCGGTGATGAGGCGCAAAGCAAAAGGGGAATCCTGACCCTCAAGTACCCTATTGAGCATGGCATCATCACAAACTGGGATGACATGGAAAAAGTAAGCAGATCCTATCAAACAAGCCTACGGAGAACAAACGTAAACAGTATGATTGCAGATAAGGAGGAGCTCTAAACATTCTACAAAAATATCTCTTATCTTTCCATGAGCATGCCTTATTGTACTTCAGGCTTAAATTTATCCTCTGTTCTTTCCATAATTCTGTGTTGCATTTCCATATTACATACAATTTGCTGTAATGGCCCTCAAGGTCTTTCGTCAGATCACACCTACTTCTCCTCTAGTCTCGACACATACACCTACGTCCATCCATAGAAATTTTCCAAACAACTCTAGCTATTCCCACTGATGACTCACTGTGAAAATACCTCTCATGTCCCACATTTCACACCTCGTGGTGTTAACATGTACACAACAGATGGTATTATTCACTATCTATGTATGTCAGCCCACGTGGTACCTCCTGATTGTGATCTGTTTGTTAAACTGTAATAATGAGAACCAGCTTTCACTCTCTACACAAGAACACAAAAGCTCCTTTCACACAGCGATTCTGGAAAATACACAGGTAATTAATGTCCATTGTTTGTGTTCACCAGATCTGGCATCACTCTTTCTACAACGAGCTCCGTGTGGCTCCAGAGGAGCACCCCACTCTACTGACAGAGGCCCCTCTCAATCCCAAAGCCAACAGGGAAAAGATGACCCAGGTTAGAGCTGAATGCATGGGTGAATGAGAAGGCCGATAATGATCTGTAGTATATAAAACTGACAAGAATTTGTGTCAACTCCAGCTTGCTTCTTTTAAAGGCCCAGATATACTTCAAGTGAAATCGAAGAACAAACTAATATGACGTAATTTCGAACAAAGTCAGTTCGTTTTGGCAGTTCGAAGCGAACTTTCTGGGGGATTTCGTTTGGGCTCCTAAATACATTTGAGCTTCCATTGGTCCATTGCGTTAAAGATATAAGGTAGCAAGTACCAAATGTGTTTCAAATAAATGTTACACCATGCTGCTGCTGCTGTTGTTCTTTCAATAAACGAATTTAAAGGGTATAGCTACAATAAATTAAATGCTAAAGAATATACAATAATAAACCTTTGTTTTTTTATCAGAAGTAAATTATGACATCACATAAAATATAAAAAAGTGTAACAATTTATCCAGTTTAACAAAATAAATGAACACTGATAAAATAAAGTAACAAACTGACTTTTTTTCACATCATGCTAAAGTTTTCAGACTATGAGCCATTCACACTTCCCATAAAGGACTGATTGTGGAAATAGAATGGTTCTTTTGTATTGCAAACATGAACTGCTGCTAATCATTATTCTTTTGTCACTCTGATCATTGGTGCTCGTCTCACACCTAGATTGCATACACTTCGTCATTTCAGCGTTGTGTTTAGGGCATACGCGCGAGCGTCGCGAGTCATGTTTACGTTAATCTACACCCCGCCTCCAGCAGCGCGGGGGTGTCGGAATGTTCGAAAACCCTTAAGCCTTCAGCGTCTTGAGATGTTATCAAGTACGCCTACAGTAGTATCACCAGACAAAAGGTGAATTCACTTGTAAACGGTATTCGGTGCTAAGTTATGCAGAAGGCACATACAAATAAACTGTAGAGTTGTGTTTAACGTTATTTTGCATGACATAAATTACACACTGTCAACCCTTGAATGTTGACTGTAAGTGTTAAATGTACTTAACTGCTACGATTATCAGTAGTAAAAATAAAAACCCATTGTGGCTTTGGTACTAGTAGAAGAAAATTCCCCGTGGCTTCAAAATGCATGTTCGAGGTATATCTATGTGTAATTTATGTTGTAGAACAAAATATGAAATGTTGCTTTCATTTGAATTCGTGCTCAAAAAACATTTCTACTTATTATTAAATGTCAATAACAGATGATACGTATAAAGTTCAAAGGAACATAATTTATTTTGTAGCATTGTAAATGTCTCGACTTTCACTTCTGGTTAATTTAATGCGTCCTTGTTGAATAGTAATAATCTCTTAAAATGAAAATAGCTAAGTAAATAAAAACATCACCAGACTGGAGTAGTTATAATGTGTTCTGATTGCTTCAAATTGGCATCTTGTCTGTTCGAACTGATCATCAACAGAATTCATAAGAGTCATTTGTTTAAGGGAAACACCAACACTGGTTGTGCTGTATGTTTTAGATGAACTAAAAATAACGGCTAATTTGTTTGTAATTCAGATTAGACTGGTCACGTTGTATGCTTGTTTTTGCATGCAGCCAGTGATGGCAATTCTACAAAAAGACACATTTACAGTATACACATAGAATGAGCTGCAGATTATAAGAGTCACTCTCTTGGCATTGTCGAAGAGAAGATTAATCAGAATTCAATATTTTGAACCTGTTCAGTAAAGTAAATTGATTGTCGGTTCTGTCCATAAACACAGTGCTGGTCTCACTTTGCAGATCATGTTTGAGACCTTCAATGTTCCAGCCATGTATGTAGCTATCCAAGCGGTGCTGTCCCTCTATGCTTCTGGTCGTACAACAGGTCAGTTCACCTGTCCAACAGGTCATAGCTCACATTTGACTTACATTGCTACACATTTCCAAGCACTTTATTCTTGTCAAACAGGCATTGTCCTTGACTCTGGTGATGGTGTCACCCACAATGTGCCCATTTATGAGGGCTACGCTCTTCCACATGCCATTATGCGTTTGGATTTGGCCGGCCGTGATCTCACTGACTACCTCATGAAGATCCTAACTGAACGAGGCTACTCATTCGTCACTACTGGTGAGTCTGTACACGTACAGTACCAACATAATGATATGAAATATAGTTTTACGCTTATATTTTGAATATAACAAGAAACAATTGCCAATGGGATAAGAAAAAAAAAACTTACATTAAAATGTGTTCTAATAAGTATCAGTTGAATGTTTCAGTTTAACTAATTACTATTTTAGAATATAGATTTAAAAATGTTCTTTTACCAAGTCTTTCTAATTTGCCTTGTATAGCTGAAAGAGAAATCGTCCGAGACATCAAGGAGAAGTTGTGCTATGTGGCGCTTGACTTTGAGAATGAGATGGCCACTGCAGCCTCTTCCTCCTCTCTGGAGAAGAGCTATGAGCTTCCTGATGGTCAGGTCATCACCATTGGCAATGAGAGGTTCCGCTGCCCTGAGACACTCTTCCAGCCGTCCTTCATTGGTGATCTCTTGTTTCTCTTTCTTCCCGTCTTTACAAATGATGGATTCGGAGCACTTTGATATAAATGCTCAAATGCATTGATTTGCGCTTTGTTAGGAATGGAATCTGCGGGCATCCATGAAACCACTTACAACAGCATCATGAAATGCGACATTGACATCCGTAAGGACCTGTACGCCAACAACGTGCTGTCTGGTGGTACCACCATGTACCCTGGTATTGCAGACAGGATGCAGAAGGAGATCACTGCTTTGGCCCCCAGCACCATGAAGATCAAGGTCAGCACAGGCCAAAGATCTGATTAGATCATTAATTTTTCATACTTTTCCCAATTAATTACAGTTTCTGGTCTAAACTTAAAGTCAAGTCAAGTCACCTTTATTTAGTATTATTTATACAATAATACTGTATCAAAGCAGCCTTAAAGTAATAATCAGGAAAATAACAGAATCAATGCAAACTTCTTCAAATATGAGACAAATTCAAATTCTGCTGCTAAGGAGCTCTAAAAAAGACATTATTCAGTTTAATTCAATAATTGTGAAGTTTATTTATTATGAAACAAGTTCAGTTTTGCTACAAGAAGCTCTAGAGAAGTCCACAATGTCTTTATTTAGCACAGTGTTATTCAATCAGTTTCAATAACAGTCTTGATATTGAAAAATGGATCAATTAAATTATTAAACAATTTTGATTCATTTATACAAACTGGTTTAAAAAATATTTAACATTAAAACATTATATATATATATATATATATATATATATATATATATATATATATATATATATATAAATAAACTATTTCAGATAGTTGCCAAAGCAACAATATACCAATCAAATCATATCAAATATAGACATAAACAATACACAACAAAATCAGTAAGACTTTAAAACTGAAATGAAAAGGTAAAAGTAAAAACAAATTCAACATTTTAATATATTAACCTTGTATGTACTCAGATCATCGCCCCACCTGAGCGCAAGTACTCAGTATGGATTGGCGGCTCCATCCTAGCCTCCCTGTCCACCTTCCAGCAGATGTGGATAAGCAAGCAGGAGTATGACGAGGCCGGGCCATCCATTGTGCATCGCAAGTGCTTCTAAACGACACCTCCAACTCCCTCCTGTTCCCCTATTCTGCTATTGCTTCATAGCCTGTGAACTGTGAATGTACCCTTTACTTCCCTCTATTGTTTTGTCTTTGCACTGCCCACATCGGTTTCAATGTTTTGATTTAATTATGTCATGACAATATAGTGTTGTTTTAAATGGGTTAAAAAGCTTGATTGTGCTGCCAGTTTGAAAGATTGGGGAGATTCCTTGGGGTGGCAAGACTCAGAGATGAGACGAGGGCATTGAGGAACAGGGCTCATTCTCCCATTTGTGTTAAAAAAGCTATGAGGTAACACAACTGCATGTCGGCTTTCAGGCAGTCTGTATAGATATCATATGATAACTCCATGAAGGAATAAAGCTTTGCAATAATAACCTGTATTTCACCTCTTTTGTTTTTGCAACAAATTACACAGCACAGGATAAATATTTAAACAAAAATTAAAACCTCTACATTATATTCATAAAATATGCCTTTTTAATACATAGAAATAACTCACTGTAGTCACTGTAAATTTGATAAAATATCTGTATACAGAGGGTTCCTAAAACTTGGAAGTAATTAAAATGGTGAATGCCAGGCCTGAAAAACTCAATGAATAAAATCTTTATTTATCTATATTTAATCAGCTAGAAATTGCTCTTTTTAAATGCAGTTTCTGTTAAAAGAAACTATTATTACTATATTTCTTTATTTAATTTTCAATTTTTTAAATAATCATTGATTTCTAGTAATCATAAGGGACAAGAACGAAAGTCATGGAAAATCACTGGTCAAAAATGGCAAGATGTTTTCTTAAACTAAATGTTAATGGAAATTATTTTCCCTTTTTTTTTAAACAAAAATACCTGACATGTTAATGCATGTATGAGCAACTCCTGTGATGAATCATGCTAAATGTTTCCTTCCCATTTCATCGTTCCATCATCAGCTTGCTTGGGAAAAGCTTTTCCCTCTAAACCAATTACAGATTAAAAAAAAAAAACAGCATCATGCTGTTTCATAACAGAGGTTTTTTGCTTTTATTAACAAATGCGCTGAGGGTAAAATGGTGTTTGTACAGACACATAAGCCTCCTTGTACTCTCTTGTGCACAAAGAGCCACAACAGCACAGCACATCTCAGTGACGCCACTGGCACACAGCAATAGACTGAAGAAACAATCCAATGCCACATTATACAAGAAATACAGGATATAGTGAACACTCTCTGCACTGCATGGAGTTCACAACTTATCATACAATGAATTTCATCTTCCGCTGGTGACAAAAAGTTTTCTTCTCAAACCATAAAAATAGTGGAGACAAAAATCAAGTTGTTAAAATGAGGGAATGGAACCCTGAGAATAGTGCATTCAACACCTTCTGGTAATGTCTCTTAGGTTTCTCTTCTTATTCTTTTATGGGTGATTTGGTCTAAGAGATCCCAATCTTGTTTATACTTTTCAACCGTCACTTCCCATGTAATCAGATCCATATTGGAAAAAATGCTGAACTTGGAAATCAAAACAGAGCTCACTGGCCAACTTCATATCACGTCATTAGGCTGGAGTTGAAAAAGACAGAAATCCTTTATCCGTAACTATTCTCTGAACTGACTGTATATACTAAGTATAATTATCAACTATTCAACTACAAAAATGATAACATAGTAAGGCCTAGAAATGACTCTTGTAGCAATCCGTTTTATTTTTGTACTGGCAGCAAACACAAAACTAGAAAATTCAGTTAGGTTTAAAAGAAATTTCACTTCTTCAGTGTATATTGTGTTAAAGTGAGAACTGCAAGTGATATCACTGGATATCAAAAGGCAAATCTCTCTCACACACACACACACACACACACACACACACACACACACACACACACACACACACACACACACACACACACACACACACACACAGACACACACAACTTCTTTTTAAAAAAGTCCTGAAATCAATTCACATTGTAGCAGCCTCACATTATGCCTTGATAAAGGACGCCACCTTGAGGACAAAGAACCAAAACAGCAGTCAGATGATGAGAATGTACAATCTGACCACAACATTTTTGTTAAACACCTGGCCATGAACAAAAAGCGCAAGATGATCTAAAAACACAAAACACCATTGGAACACCTCAATGACTTCACTAAACCTGCTCACAGCGAAATGTGCAGCTGAGGGATTCTACTTTTGTGTAAAATAAATAAATACAAAAAAAGCCTTCAAGTAAAGAAAGATATTAAATATGCTCAATGGTTTGCTGATACTGAAATATTTCCTCTCTTCCTCTGTCACCTGAGGTCCAGAACTGTCGTTTTCGAGTCCTTCACCACAATGTGCTTGCAAATCTGCAAATAGAAAAAAACTATTTTTCACTTCTCTAAAGGTGTTTCACTTTTGATGTCAACATTTGTAACAGAAGGCACATATAGCTGCCGATGTTCATATTTACAGCAGGAACAGAGGGTTCTTACAGTGAACAGAGGAGGGTCTTTAGAGTGGGGGTGAAAACCTTTCAATCTGCATCCAGCCACTTCTCCCATTCCAGCACTGGTGAGGCGGAACACTCCTGTGCTGAAGAAGCAGAATGACACACATTTCATTGATCTCAATGATGTTTGTTTATATACATAATATACTTTTTTAATACAGCCTTTTTATTTAAATTTTTTGGAGTATGCATATGTGCATAGTATGCATATTTCAGAAATCGATCCATTAAACAAATAATAAAATAATCAATTTTATACAAATGATTAACTATAGAATATATCTGCATGGAGTCATTTATTGAATTTATATTATTATTTTTTTTTTTAAAAACAGAATCCTGAAATGATTAATGGATTTATATAATAAACAACTTTTAAACAATCAAACATCCATTGTTAAAAGATCTGCATTACTTTGATGTAGTGCTTTAGAGACAGCAGATGAAAAAAGCAGTTAGGTTGTGTGAACACAATGGAGGTGTGGGAGTTTTATTAGTGTCAAACTCACTCATTGTGTTTCGGTGCGCAAACAATGGCGATGGCCTCCGGTAGCATGAGCTGATAAGAGCTGTGTGTGTGCAGATCCACACTGGAGAGGAAGGCTGTCTGTGTCGGGTGTGTCTATGAGCCAAAAATGCAAATATTCAAATTAATGCCATTTAGTAGCCCCTTTTTTTATACAGCTATGAAATAATTGAACCATGCAAAATGAAAACCAATTGACTGGGATACTAAGAATAAAAGTTCAGTAAATAGGGCTTGGGCGTCGTGACGTCATTACTTGGCGTGGCCGCCATGCTGATGGCCTCGTTTACTGCTACTCGGACTACTGCGCAGTGTTTAGACATACTCCCCCTCAGCCATGTGTCTTAATTTGATTAATTAAAAATCTATTTCAACCATGGTAAACCGTTGCTGTATTGTGGGGTGTAATAGCGCAACACATAATCGCCCTTTGAAAAAAAATGGATTAACTTGCCACTGCTTTCCTGCTTGGAGGCGCGACCACGGAGACCAAGTGAGGTATAATATCTGAATATTAATTTATATAGCTCAAGTAAACACGAGGCTGAATCCAGCTTCTTATTCGCAGCTTCTTATTGACGCTATCCGTTCCACCTTAAATGACGCAAACTTCCGCGTTTGCTGGCTTCTTATTGACGCTCAATTTAGGGACCGTGCGGTTTTTCTCTTTTTCCGCGTTTTTTTTTAACGGAATTGTGTTACTTTTGTGTCTATTTTCAGAATAAAAGAATATATATTTTTTTTTATGCAAATAACACTGATATATATCAGCGAACATGGACTGTAAAAATATAAAGGCACATAATTAGGCTACAGTATTCTTCAATAATTGTACTTGTCATCAGCTCAACTTAGGGACCATTTTTCTCTTATTTACACTTTTTAGGGACCCTGATCATATTGTAGGCCTATCTATTTTCAGAAAAGAATAATACACTATTTTGAAAGGTAAATAACAAATAATAATAATAACATAAAATGACTGTAAAAAATATGATGAGGGCTATACATCAACCTTTAATTATTGCAAATAACACAATTTGAATGTATTTAAAAATAAATATATTGAATACCCATTGAATTGTTACTGTACATTTTTAAGTTACGGACCCAATCTGACAATACAGAAGAGTTATCACATTGTTGGCCCATTGGGGGTGTTTTCACTGATACTTTATCCTGCATCTGTGCTTGAATATAATCATACACAATTTCTGATATTTATACTGAAGAATTTTGAAATTATGAACCCATGAAGTGGGCCAAAATTACCCATTACCCATTGGGGGATATCTCAGCTGCCTTTGAGGGTGCATTAAAAGTTGCACTGGGGCCTTATACCCATTGTGCTTGACTGTCACCATAAACAAATTTAGACATTTTTACTGTAGCATTGTGAAGTAGTAGAGCTACTACTCTAACGAAATACAAATTTTCAGCAGTTTTTACTGTAGAATTATTTTTTTATGAATTTTTGAACTTGACACAATACACAATGTACAATCCGCCTATTGCATTTTCTGCACAATTCGAGGCGCTGTTTCTCAGTCGCCTCAGAGGGTGCGTTAGATTGGACATTATCCCGTTAGACTAGACCTACTACCCTAACAAAATCCAAATTTTCAGCAGTTTTTACTGTAGAATTATTTTTTTAAGAATTTTTGAACATGACACATTACACAATGTACAATAATCTGCCTATTGCATTTTCTGCACAATTCGCGGCGCTGTTTTTCGGTAACCTCAGAGGGTGCGTTAGATTGGACATTATCCCGTTAGACTAGAGCTACTACCCTAACAAAATCCAAATTTTCAGCAGTTTTTACTGTAGAATTTTTATTTTATGAATTTTTGAATTTGGCACTTTACACAATGTACAATCCGCCTATTGCATTTTCTGCACAATTCGAGGCGCTGTTTTTTTTCTCGGCAACCTCAGAGGGTGCGTTAGATTGGACATTATCCCGTTAGACTAAAGCTACTACCCTAACAAAATCCAAATTTTCAGCAGTTTTTTACTGTAGAATTTTTATTTTATGAATTTTTGAATTTGGCACTTTACACAATGTCAATCCGCCTATTGCATTTTCTGCACAATTCGCGGCGCTGTTTCTCGGCAACCTCAGAGGGTGCGTTAGATTGGACATTATCCCTTTAGACTAGAGCTACTACCCTAACAAAATCCAAATTTTCAGCAGTTTTTACTGTAGAATTATTATTTTATGAATTTTTGAACTTGACACAATACACAATGTACAATAATCTGCCTATTGCATTTTCTGCACAATTCGCGGCGCTGTTTCTCGGCAACCTCAGAGGGTGCGTTAGATTGGACATTATTCCCTTAGACTAGAGCTACTACTCTAACAAAATCCAAATTTTCAGCAGTTTTTACTGTAGAATTATTATTTTATGAATTTTTGAACTTGACACATTACACAATGTACAATCCGCCTATTGCATTTTCTGCACAATTCGAGGCGCTCTCTTTTCGGCAACCTCAGAGGGTGCGTTAGATTGGACATTATCCCGTTAGACTAGAGCTACTACCCTAACAAAATCCAAATTTTCAGCAGTTTTTACTGTAGAATTTTTATTTTATGAATTTTTGAATTTGGCACTTTACACAATGTACAATCCGCCTATTGCATTTTCTGCACAATTCGCGGCGCTGTTTCTTGGCAACCTCAGAGGGTGCGTTAGATTGGACATTGTCCCGTTAGACTAGAGCTACTACCCTAACAAAATCCAAATTTTCAGCAGTTTTTACTGTAGAATTATTATTTTATGAATTTTTGAACTTGACACAATACACAATGTACAATAATCTGCCTATTGCATTTTCTGCACAATTCGAGGCGCTGTTTTTTCGGCAACCTCAGAGGGTGCGTTAGATTGGACATTATCCCGTTAGACTAGAGCTACTACCCTAACAAAATCCAAATTTTCAGCAGTTTTTACTGTAGAATTTTTATTTTATGAATTTTTGAACTTGACACAATACACAATGTACAATCCGCCTATTGCATTTTCTGCACAATTCGAGGCGCTGTTTCTTGGCAACCTCAGAGGGTGCGTTAGATTGGACACTATCCCGTTAGACCAAAGCTACTACTCTAACAAAATCCAAATTTTCAGCAGTTTTTACTGTAGATTTTTTATTTAATGAATTTTTGAATTTGGCACTTTACACAATGTACAATCCGCCTATTGCATTTTCTGCACAATTCGAGGCGCTGTTTTTTCGGCAACCCTCAGAGGGTGCGTTAGATTGGACATTATCCCGTTAGACTAGACCTACTACCCCTAACAAAATCCAAATTTTCAGCAGTTTTTACTGTAGAATTTTTATTTTATGAATTTTTGAATTTGGCACTTTACACAATGTACAATCCGCCTATTGCATTTTCTGCACAATTCGCGGCGCTGTTTCTCGGCAACCTCAGAGGGTGCGTTAGATTGGACATTATCCCGTTAGACTAGAGCTACTACCCTAACAAAATCCAAATTTTTCAGCAGTTTTTACTGTAGAATTTTTATTTTATGAATTTTTGAATTTGGCACTTTACACAATGTACAATCCGCCTATTGCATTTTCTGCACACAATTCGAGGCACTGTTTCTCGGCAACCTCAGAGGGTGCGTTAGATTGGACATTATCCCCTTAGACTAGAGCTACTACTCTAACAAAATCCAAATTTTCAGCAGTTTTTACTGTAGAATTATTTTTTTATGAATTTTTGAACATGACACATTACACAATGTACAATAATCCTGCCTATTGCATTTTCTGCACAATTCGCGGCGCTGTTTTTCCGGCAACCTCAGAGGGTGCGTTAGATTGGACATTATCCCGTTAGACTAGAGCTACTACCCTAACAAAATCCAAAATTTTCAGCAGTTTCTACTGTAGAATTTTTTATTTTATGAATTTTTGAATTTGGCACTTTACACAATGTACAATCCGCCTATTGCATTTTCTGCACAATTCGAGGCGCTGTTTTTCGGCAACCTCAGAGGGTGCGTTAGACAGCCATTGCTCAAGTCTTCAGTGTCACATGATCCCTCAGAAATCATTCTAAAAAGCTGATTTGGCGCTCAAAAACATTTCTTAATATCAGTCCAAAAGAAATGTTACATTAACATAACATTATAAATTTCTGCAATCCTTGCTAAATAAAACTATTAATCGATCAAAAAAAAAAACTTGCATATCTTATATGTGTTCCCGTAGCTGAAGTGGTAGAGCATTGCGTTAACAAGCACAAGGTTGGGGGTTCGATCCCCGGGAACACATGATAGGTAAAAATTGATAGCCTGAATGCACTGCAAGTCGCTTTGGATAAAAGCGTCTGCTAAATGCATAAACTTATATATATATATAATGTTATTGTTATTATTATTAAAAGAACATTAAGTACTCAATGCCACGGCAAAAGAACTGTCAGTAATAAAATAATATCTTGTAAAATAACACTGCATAGTGTTCATTATATAAAATAAGTATAGATTAATCTTTGTTCATGCTGTATAGGCAGGTATAGCAGTCTAATGTCACTTTTAGACTGACTGCACGGATCTAACTTAATAAAATACAAACGATTCTTTCGGTTTATGTTCCCTTCACTTAAGACATAACTGACTGTTTATAAGAATACGTGCTGGGACAGATTTCCATTCAAACACAAAGAGGTGCAAAAGAGATCTGAATTCTGTCTGATATGCAGTTCTCTGAGAGCGTGCTTTGAAAGTGTGTGCACAGAAAGCAGCATGCAAGTACCAAATTAAGTTCTCTTTTGCCTCTTCTTGTACTTGAATGGTTTCAAATTGCTTGAAAGTTTACATACATCACTCAATGATGGTGCATAACTAATCTGCGAATCACAGGCATGCTGAACTGTGGGACCTGGTCTATACGGATCACGGATAAACTACGATCCGTTGAACCCCTATTTTGGAGGGTACGGAGGGTACCCTCTTATTGCTAATTTAAATCAGATTAGCCAAAATATTTACTAAACAAACACACAAGGGGAATGGGATGTGAACAGTTGCTGCTCAAAATCAATGAACACTTGTGTCGCTTTCTACAGGCTCAGATTCTGTGTGGGCCTGAAAATTAGTCACCAGCAAGCTTTTCACCTGCCAAAGGTGTGAAAAAAAAGAAGCACACAGTCATAATCTCGGTGTTCAGAAATATGTGACAGTCTGAAAAATAAAGACACCCACATGGATCCAGCCCAGGGTCAGAAGATTATGATGGTCTTGGTAACTGAACAGCTCTTCCACATTCTCCATGTCACAGTAGTCAGGACCGGCGGACTGCTTAGGGACGATCACATGAGTCAGCACAAACTCATTGTGCGTCTGTGGGACAACAAAACTGATTATAGTTTGTTTATTAACACACAACATATCAGGCAGGCACATTATCCTACAATTCATTCTTTATGGCAGCTAAGCATCAGGTTCCTGTAAAGGATTGTGGGACTGACAGGTGAAGCAAGTGATGAAAGTGTAAATGTCAGAAATAAAAAAAAAAAAAATTGCTGGGAGCAATTGACAATGCAATTGCTGGAAGATTAAGATGGATTGCAGGTGGTTGCTAAATAAGACACTAAAATTCTGTGTAATGCTCATGAATAATGTCACTATTTCATTTGAGTTGGAAGTATGAGGAAGTTCCTAGAGTGAACACCTAGTATTTACACTGATTGTGCAACACTAAAGCTCCTAGTTTTACAGTGAATGAGAAAGGTTGCATATAACTACCCAAATAAAAAAAAGGGCTCGATTGACCTTCAACACTCCCCAGACAATATTCACACTCACTTCAGGAAAGGATTAGGAAAAATCTGCAATTTCAAGAACAAAAGAATCTCACGTCCACAGCGAAGAGGTATGCTCCAGCTGAGGCCTTACCAGTTTTCCACAGAGAACTCCACACGTCTCAATTCCTCTCGCCGTGTTACCGTCAGCCAGCAGAAGGAACCTGTAAGTCAGGTCTCGTGGGATTAAAACCCGCCTCAGGCCTTCAACACGCTGATCTAGAAACACACAGGAACATACTGTAGTTCTGCTAATAACACAAGCAAAGGATAATCTACAATGAGACAGGTATCCTTACAAAATAAACCCCTTCAGAGTCAATAGAAGCTTTCTAGCATTCTGAATGTGTTTATTTTGTGATAACGACTGTACATTATCCTAAGCATTGTGTCTGTATGGCTGTTCAGTTTTAATCTTTTTATTCAGCCAGGGTACATTAAATTGATCAAAGGTGACAGTAAAGACATATACAACATTTGACCTTTCTATTCTTTTTTGGTGTATTTTGATCAAATAAAGGCAGTCTTAGTGAGTGTGAGATAAATTCTTTTAAAACTTTTTACCCCAAACTTTTAAATGGTAGTGTAAATAAATGAACATGTATTATTTGATTATACGAAAACAATAGCAATATGCAGTTTAACAATTAATGTATAAAAAAAGGTAGTTGAGGACACTCACTTTGTATAGCTGCTAAGGTGGCTGCCGGTTTGGGGACGGGGGGCGCTGGTTTGTTACGATTGGGGTCAAGGCGCACATGGTTTCTCGGGGTCTGGGATAAGCAGGACCCATCAGTTTGTTCAGGCACTTTGGGGACAGCCTCATCCCTGCGACTGGCCAACTCTTGTCTCTGCAGTTGGTCCTCGAAGTAGCGGAACTGCTCAGACTCGATTTGCATCTTCCTGAGCTGTGCTACACGTTGCCGTTCCTCCTCCAACAGAGACATCTTCTGCAGCCGTTCACTACACATGTCAACAGCCATGGCTTGAGGCTGCGAAAATATTCACACATCATGATTAATATTCACAATACTGAAATGAATCTGAAATTTGACTAACAGGTATTTTATTAGCAGTGAATGAGAAGTACTCTGTCGAATGTACCTGACTCTTCAGATATTCACTGTGTTCTTTGCTGTATTTCTCATGGAGAAGTCTCTTCAGTTGGTCCTTTCGTGGAAAGGCCACTTCCTGCAATTTCTGAACATAATGAACAGATAATGGGAAAAACATTAGGGGTTGTGTTACAGGCAGTGAGTACCAGATCAATATGCGCTAAAGCTTTCATGGACATAATGAGACACTTAAAATTAATTACTCATCTTTTCTTTTTTTTTAATTCAGGGACCAGCAGCAGACATTAAGATCATTAAGTTAAAGGACCCATGAAATAAAAATTTGAGTTTTGTGGCTTTTAGTCATTGTCTGCTAGCATTGAGGCAATTTAAAGTATATGCTAGAGGATGAAACCTTTAGAAGATATTCAGTAAAATTTAGACTACTCTCTTTCAAAAATTAACCAAAAATACTGATCTCTCACGTTGCACTACAAATGTTGGTTTAAAAAAAAACACTCCATAGCAATCCCACAGTGGGAATGCCTCTGTAGCAATAACAGTAACAATGCCATCGACTAGAAAAAGCAATTAGCAAATGGTTAATGACTTTGACATTAACCTCAAACTATTAATTTGAAAAAAGGACAAAATCGTTGATATGTCACCTCCTAATTTTTCCATTTTTTTTTAAATATGTCGAGGCATAAAAAATGAATGAAAAAATGCATGAACACATCCATAATAAAATAAAAATACAGTTTTAATCAGACGTTTGTCTCTTAAGCAATGATTGATACATCAGGACACTAGGAAGAACTTTTTGACTAAAGTTAGTTTCATGTCACTATGTTGAAATGAAAGCAGAACATGTGTCCACACAAGGCAAACCCACCATGTGAGCAGCTGGGAGCCTGACAAGTCCTCTAGCCAAGGTAATTCAGAATGATGCTAATTAGATTTACAGTGGGCCGAGCGCAACAGGACTCCATCAGTTCCTGTGAGTAACATGCCAGGGGCTTACCTTCATTATTACTTGCTTCTCAGGGACGTTGCACTGCTGATAGTCCCTGTGACTGGGGAGTTTCTCAACAAATAATCTGCGCAAGAGTGAAATAGGAAATTAAAGCTGAGGACTGATTGCCATGAATTAGAGAATACATTTTATGACAGCTGTGAAGACAAAACAAAACAAAAATGGCCCAAGATGCTGGAAAAGTCTCCATCATCCCTGTGACCTTAAATACTGTAGGACAAGCGATAAGATAAGATAAGATAAGATAAGATAAGATAAGATAAGATAAGATTAAATAAACATACGTGATGAACTTGTTGTAGAGGACAAAGGCATTCTCCAGACTGCCCTCCTCTAGATAAACTGCTGCCATACGTTCCATCTCAACACCAGAGCGGAAGTAGCGTCTTGGGGCGATGTCTTCATTTATTTCAATGTTATAGCCCATTTTGCTGAGGGCCCGCACGCGTTCCACCGCTGGCAGAGTGACGTCAGTGTGATCTGGCTCAGCAGCTAACTTCTTCTGCAAACGGAGAGGACAACAAAAACCATGGCAATACAGTGCAGTGCCACACAAGCTACCCTCTGCAAACCATGTGACCATGATGACACAATGCGCAAGAGTTTTATCAGCTACGAAATATTACTGCTGATAAAGACATACAGTGATGTTATTTTGGACAATTTATCCCTCTATTTTTAATAGCTTTTTCCTTATTTAGCCTATTTTGTGTGCTTGAAGGAATAGTTCACCAAAAAATGTAAATTCTGTCAATAATTACTCACCCTCATGTCATTCCAAGCCCGTAAGACCTTTGTTCATCTTTGGAACACAAATTAAGATATTTTTGATGAAATTCGAGAGCTTTCTGACCCTACATAGACAGCAGCACAACTGACACACTCAAGGCTCAGAAAGGTAGTAAGGACATTGTTAAAATAGTCCATGTGATATCAGTGGTTCAACTTTAATTTCCATGAAGCCATGAGAAAACTTTCTGCGCGCAAAGAAAACAAAAATAAACATTATTTCAACAATTTATTTTCT